>NC_051084.1:77610274-77950274 GCF_004664715.2 Peromyscus leucopus | reverse complement strand
ACAATCTACAGATTCAACACAATCTCCATCAACATTCCAATAGAGTATTTCACAGATCTTGGAAAGAATAATTTCCACTTTGTGTGAAAACACACACACACACACAAAACCCAGGATAGCATAAAACAATTTTGAAAAATAAAAGAACTGCTGGAGACATCACTACACTCAATTTTAAGTTGTACTACAGAGCTATAGTGATAAAAACTTCATTATTACATTATATTGGTATATAAAAAGACACATTGTGCCCAGTGGTGGTGACACATGTCTTTAATCCCAGCTCTAGGGAAGGAGAGGCAGGTGGATCTCTGTGAGTTCAAGACCAGCCTGGTCTATAGAGCGAGTTCCAGGACAACCAGGGCTACACAGAGAAGCCCTGTCTCAAAAAACACAAACAAAAACCAAACCAAACCAAAACCAACACTGATCAATGGAATCAAATTGAAGGTCCAGACATAAATCCACACACCTATGGACACCTGATATTTGGTAATAATAATAATAAAAAAAGCAACCTAGAAATACACACTGGAAAAAAAGATAGCATCTTCCACAAATGGTGCTGTCAAACTGTATTGCTGCATTTAGAAGAATCCAAATAGAGACTTATCACCCTGCCCAAAACTCAACTCCAAATGGATCATAGACTTCAACATAAAACCAGATACATTGAACCTGATAACAGAAAGCTGAGAATAGCCTTGAACTCATTGATACAGGAGAATACTTTCTGAACAGAACACTGTTAGCACAGGCACTAAGATCAACAATTAATAAATGAGACCTTATGATACTGGGAAGCTTCTCAAGCAGTGGTCCTCAACTTTGTTAATGCTGTGACCGTTTGATAAAGTTCCTCATGTGGTGACCCCCAACCATAAAATCATTCTTGTTGCTACTTCATAACTGTAATTTTGCTACTGTTAAGTATATTAATGTTAATATCTTTGTTTTCTGATGGTCTTAGGCCACTCCTGTGAACGTCATCTGACCCCCAAAGGCACTCAACCCACAGGCTGAGAACTGATGTTCTGAAGGCTAAGGACACTGTCATTCAGACAAAGCAGCAGCCTACATAATAGGAAAAGATTTTGAACAACTTCACACCTGATCAGAAATTAATATTCAAAATATATAAAGAACTAAAGAAACTAGGTATGAAAAAAAACCAAATAATCTAATTAAAATGGGGTACAGATCTACACAGAGAACTTTCAAAAGAGGAAACTCAAATGGCTGAGAAACACTTAAAGAAATACTCAACATCCTTAGCCATCAGGGAAATGCAAATCAAAACTACTTTTGAGATTCCATCTTACACCTGTCAGAATGGTTAACATCAGTAAGACAAGTGCCAGCTCATGCTGTTGAGGATGTGGAGTAAGGGGAACACTTATCCATTGCTGATGAGAGTACAAACTTGTACACTCACTATGGGAATCAGTGTGATGGTTTCTCAGTAAGATAAGGATTGATTTACCTCAAGACCTAACTATACCACTCTTGGTCATATATCCAAAGGATGCTTTATTCTACCAAAGAGATACTTGCTCAACCATGTCTATTTCTGCTATATTCATAATAGCCTTAAATTGGAAACAACTTATATGTCCCTTGACAGAAAAATGGGTAATGAATATGTGGTACTTTTAGACAATGGAGTATTATTACTCAGCTGTTAAAAAAATGATATCATGAAATATGCAGGTAAATGGTGGGAACTATAAAAAATCATCCTGATGTATCCAAGAAAGGCAAATATGGTGTGAATTTACTTATATGTGGCTATTAGGTGGTAAGTCAGTGATAAGCAAGCTGTAATTCATAGACCCACAGAGGTTAGATATACAGTAATTAAGATAGGTCTCATTAGGAAAGAGAAATAGTTATGGACGGATGAGGGGACTAGAAGGTAGGATCACATGGGGAGAGTGAGTAGAATAGGGGACAAATGAGGAAATACAGAAAGAGCCAAAATTAAGGGCCATTTAAAGGGGTAGTATGAAAAGTTAATGCAGTAGAAGCTTCCTAAAATATATACATATATGAAGGTGATCTAAATGAAATCACCAAATAATGGGATATACAGAGCCCCATCTGGCCATGAAGCTTCTAGCACTGGGATTATGTTACATCCAATTGGGTTATTGGCCAATGGGATTCCATGGGAATCTCCAAATAACTCAGGCTGTTGCCAAGACAATAGGTTTCTCTCCACGAACTGATGGCAAGGCCCCACTGCTGAAGTCATCAACCCCTACATAACTCATTGAACATTGAGAAGTGGAACTGGTGTCTACATAGAGACTTCACCCCTACATTCTAACAGCTCTGCTATAGAAAGGTACTTTGCAGGCTACCAAAAGAGGAAAGTAAACACCAACCCAGCCACAAATCCTTTAATCTACAATGCTGTCCAGTCTGTAAGCTATGCTAGTACAGTGGTAGCACAAAGCTTGTGGAAGGAACCAACATCTGATTGGATGTGAGTCCCTCTCTATGCCTCACACTGCTTGGGTGATCAATAACCTGACACTAGATAGTTCAGGGATCCAGGGTAGAACTAAATGCTACTTTTTTAAAAAAAAGAAAAGAAA
Organism: Peromyscus leucopus; assembly: GCF_004664715.2. Classification (NCBI taxonomy): domain Eukaryota; kingdom Metazoa; phylum Chordata; class Mammalia; order Rodentia; family Cricetidae; genus Peromyscus; species Peromyscus leucopus. Next base: position 77,947,674 of record NC_051084.1, on the reverse strand, counting down.
AAGAAGAAGCAATACAATGACTCCTAAGGACATTCTCCTATATTCACAGATCAGTGTATTGCTCAGTCATTATCAGAGAAGTTTCTCCTTCAGCAGGTAGGACAAAATAGAGAGACCCCACAGCCAGACATTTTGCAGAAAATGGAGACCTAGGAAAGACTCATCCCTAAAGGGGATATCTACATCAAATCCTTCCCCTCAGAGCTCAGAAAACCCTGTAGAAGAGGAGGTAGAAAGAGTGTAAAAGCCAGAGGGGATGGAGGACACCAAGAAAACAAGGTCCTCTAAATCAATGTGATCAAGGCTCATTTGAACTCAGAGACTGAAGCAACGTGCCTAGGGTCTTCACAGATCTGTAACATGTCTGTTGTATAAATATAATGGCTTCTGGTTTAATTAAAAATTGTTTATTCCTGAGTATGTGAATGAGTGGGTATCTGTTTCTTGTGCCTTCTCTTTAGCTCTTTTTCTTGTTTGTTTTTGTCCAATTCTGATATGTTTGTTTTAGTTTTATTTTATTTTGTTATTATTACTAAAGGGTCTGTTTGTATTCTAATGAGAGAATGAAAGGAGTGGATCAGAAAAGGAGAGGAAGTGTGGAGGAACTGGGAGGGGTAGAGGGAGGGTAATCCATAATCAGGATATAGTATGTGAGAAAAGAATACCTAATTTTAATTAAAGAAAAATAAGTAAATCATATGTACATGTGTGTATGTTTGTGTGGGGGCATGGGCACGTAGACGTGCCACTGGAGAACAGAAGAGGGTGCTGGATCCCCTAAGGCTGGAGTTATAGGCAGTTGTGGACTGCTTATCACAGGTGCTTGGAACCAAACTAGGAGCCTCTGTAAGAGCAATGTGACGCCTAACCACTGAGCAATCTCTCCAGCGCCTGTGATGTTATTTTGATTGTTACACAGATACACAAATGAAGGATTTTTCAATTTGTTGCTTGTCAGAACAAAAGAGGTTTGCATCATCTCCCTTTCAGAGAGAAATCTGCAGGCTAGGGAAAAGGCTTGCCTTGTAGTGCCCAGGCAAAGCCAGTGTGTGGCTTGGTTTAACAAGAAGGTGTCAATGGCTGTAAGGCACCTGTAAAGAACACATTGATAGTGTAAATGGAGCATTGTAAGGCTGTGTTCTCAACAATAACTCTGCCTTAGGCTGCTGTAAAAGTCACACATCTCAACCAAGCCAGTATGAGTAATTCCAACCAAGGTAATTGGTGAGGGACAGTCTGGGAATGTGTGATACTCTACAAATAAAGGGACTTCCATCAAAGGCAGACGTTAGCTCTTCCGTTCAGGTCTTGGATGAGTTAAGATAGCTATGGTCCTGATGCTTGGCTAGGCAGCACAATCATAAATCTCCACATGAAGGTTCCAAATTATTTTGGCTGGAGAAAATACAGCCGTCTGACCTCCTGGCCCTGACACTTAATTACACTGTGAACAAGCCCACTGCCTCTCCTTAGAGGTCAGCTTCTGAATGACAAGCGTAGAGCTGCTAAATGGTTAGTCCTAAAATACTCTACGTGTCCATAGTGATGTTTGACATGCACTGACAGTGGGTGGGCAGGATTCTTGGACTCTTCAATAAAGAAGATGTGTGACTGAGAGGTGGCTGTGTCAAAGGACAAGATACACCTCTGGAGTCAGCATACCTCAGCTACTGAAACTGAAGCCCAGTGGAGTGCAATGAATTATCGGGCAAGGAAAGAAAAATACCATGTTGCTTCTGTTGGGGCTTGTTTCAAGGTTTAATGATGCCCTGTTCAACTGCCTGCAGAAAGGGTTGGGACCTTTGGCTCAAATATTTTGAAATTTCCATTTGAGAGAAAAGAGCGTTCCTCCATTATCAGAAATGTATTTATTTTGGCTCTGGAGTCCTCTTATGTCAAAGCCAAGGAATTTAGATTGAGAGAACTCCTCCATAAGAGAAAAAAGAAACAAACTCACCTATTTCAAAATCTATCTGAGGGCTAGGGACAAGGCTCACCCTATAAATCACTCACATAAGTGCAAGCTTGAGGAACTGAGTTCGATACCCGGAACCACATAAAAAGCCGGGCATGGCTGTACCTGTTTGTAACCTAAATGTTGGGGGTGCAGAGCTGACATGATATGTTCCAGGCCAACAAGAGACCTTGTCTTTTTAAAAATAATTTATTTATTATTTTTATTTCATGTGCATTCAGGTTTTGTCAGCATGTATTATCTATGTGAAGGTGTCAGATCCTATCAAACTGGAGTTACAGACAGTTGTGAGAATCTGTGTTCTCTGGAAGAGCAGACAGTGCTCTTAACCCCTGAGCCATCTCTCCAGCCATAAGAGACCTTGTCTTAGAAGACAAGGTGGATGATCCCTGAGGAACAACACCCAAAGTTGTACACTCACATACATATGTGTGTACCTATGTGAGCATGCACACCCACATATCCACACCCATTCATCTTTTTATACCCACATCTAAACTACTTGAGCCCGTGTGACAAATTATAAGCAGATTTTATCCACCCTATTATTTGCATGGTGTTAACAGTGCATTCACAAAAGGTTTTTTCTTTGATAAGATTAATAAGTCATGGGTAAGATGTCTGTGTTTCAGAACCCATTTAGCAATTATTGAAAACCTAACTGCTTTACGCTTCTACCAGAGTATTTAAAATGCTTGAAGCTTTAGGTAATAGCTAAAATAAAAATTTCTAAAAGCCATTTGCTTGATTAGCTTGTAGAACTACAGGCAAACCCAAATTCTACAAATTGGAGAATCATAGTTAACTGCAGCTAAGAAATGAACTGGCAAGGGTAGTCCAGTTGTTGAAAGAGAACAATATCTCAATGCTTGATATGAATAAAACATGTCAGGCTCATGTGGACAGATCCAAATGTTAATGCCAGGCTATTCCTGATAAGTGGTGGTTGGTGGTTTTATTGAATCCTCATCTTTGGCACTGTGAGTTCCTCTTTTACTCTTTGTCTTCAATGCCCATATTGGAACCATTTACTTTTCTACTGAGGACTCAAAGCTATTCTGTGCTTATATTTAAAAGCCTCCACTATTAACTTGTAGTGAAATACAGATGTGTCCTATATACAAAGTGTGTTTGGGCAGACTTAATGATTCTTGACTTCTAGCATGGTATACAATGCAGAGTCTTCTTTTAAATAAACATCAGCCTTATGATCATTTTTATTGTAGCAAGTTGCATTGGTTTATAGACTATGGCTTGTTTGAACATGTTTCTGCTCTGGTAAGTTTAATACTACTGATAGAACTTATGTACATGTCTATCTACTGTGACATAGGGTCATCCATCTCTAATGACTGCCAATGATGACCTCTTACTAGACAAACTACTCATGCTGGTCAATTTCTGTGTCCATTTAGGAACCCATGTTTATGTTTCCATTCAGTGCCAACATTTTCTTTCTTCACCCTCAATTGGCTAAGGGTTTACATTTTAGAGTTACCATTTTGATTATTTCCACCCCTGTGGAATCTTCAGGTTGATTTTTCTCATTGTGAGTTGGCCAACAGGAAAACAGTAGTATTTACTCAGATACAGAATATTGGGGTAAAGGGCTTGTAGCTTCTTACAAGATATGGGACCCATGGCACCTGGATGTGGACCTGGGCTCATCCTGGTCATTCTCCCTGGTACTTTGCAGTAGTGCTGAGATCAGTACCAACCAAATATCCAGTCCAAAAATGTCTCACCTCTTATTCTGGAGAACATATGTAGCACATCCCTGTCTGTGGTCATATTTACTGTCTTTCTGATTGACAGATAGGCAGTTAGTGAGGGACTGGTTTGGAAATGACATCCATAATCCACAGCTCACACAGGGAAGAATCAAGTCTGACTGTAGTTTCACCTTGGTTCCTTCCATTGTTCTCTGAGAATTTTGAAAGACTTGACGTTTTCAGCTGTTCTTCATTGTGGTAGTCTTGACTGAGTCAAAGGACATTTCTGAATAAAGTTTAAGAGGTCAAAAAAAAGATTAAAAAAAGCAAGGAGGAGGAGGAAGAGGAGAAATTGTCTGCATTTCGGGGGTTGGATCCTGCTTTGGCTTAGATCTGAAATGTTCCCCCAAATCTCATTTGTTGAAGGCTAGATCCCAAGGGGGTGGCAATATCCTGAGGGTTCTGAACCACATAGTGCATTGATCAACTGATGGATTTATAGGTTGATGGGTTATTGTGAGGTAGTGGTAACTCCAAGGGACGGTGCTTAGTTTTAAGGGGGTCATCAAGGGCATACCTCTGAGGGAACACTTATCTACTCCTCTTCATCTCCTTTACCGACTCCTTTTCTTCTTCCCTTTCTCTTCCTCTTCCTCTTGCTTTCACTCCAGCTCTGTTCTCTGGCTGCCATGAAGTGATCAGATTTCCTCCTTGTCACCTTTTCATTATCTTCTGTGCTTTAACCTGGATTCAAAAGTTACTGGGCCAAGCAACCATGCACTTAAGGTGGACCAGGACACACCTTTTCTCCTCAGATTTGTCTGAGTTGACAAACTGAGAGCAATTGAAAATTGCCTGACACAGAGGCCAACTCCTTGAAGCCTAGCCATCTAGGTGTCTCTATTCATTTGCTTCTGCGGATGATTTGGGCAGGAACTTTCTGAGTGTAGCTGCATAGGGAATATGCAAGGTGATGTTCATGTTATTAAGATAGGAGCTGGTGCCCTGGAAGTACTTTTTGTAACCCACCCATTGGGGCTGGGGCTGGCACCCTTTTCTGGACTTCAGTTCAATTCTTCTGCTTGTGCAAACACTGGCACTAGGAAAGGTTTCCTGAACTTTGATGATAAATTCACCAGCCTTAGTTTATACATAAGCCTTGCTTAGCAGGAAGGACTTCAACAGTATAAAATGGGATGGATAGCTGGAGCAGGAAAAGGTCAGAAGCAGTCAGGAAGGCACCATGAGGGACTGAAACTTTCTCTCATGCTGTCTCAAGCCTCTGGCTGGAAGTCAAAGCTAGATGAGGTTTTGGCTATTTTCTTTTCTTTTGTTGTTTGTTTTGTTTTTATTGTGATATAGACCAATTCACCAGGCCAAAGAAGGAGCTGGTAAAACCACAACTTTTGGAGACTTGGGATAGTTGAAAATAATTACAAACAAACTTATTTTACAAAATAATTACATGGTTTTGCTACTTTAATAAACTGATACCTTCATGATAAAATCCTAAGACAAATAAACAAAATACATTTTGTTCTTTTCTTTTTGCCCCCACCCGCACCCTCCCCAGTGAAAATAAAAATTGCTGAGGAAAGCAGACCTATTGGTGCTTGTTTTTTCTCATCTAGGCCCTCACACCATCAAAATTTCATATGCACATGACTCACTTTGCATGGAAATAAATCTTAGGCTCCTACTAGTTATAGTTTTTAATGTAATGACAGGACATCAATTCATTAAAAGAGGGATATTTGATTCTTCATCTTAAAAAATGGCTTAAAGCAAGTCTTGAATAACCAGAATTTATTCCGGATTTTTTCCCAAGCTTTTCCGGATTTAATAGTACAATTTGTATTTCATGCAAGCCCACCCAAGGTGCTAGCAGAGATGGAGTCTGTGATACTGTGTGGGTTTTTCAAGGCCTGCTATGTTATCCTCTGTTAGACTGTAAATACTTGCAATGCCTGCCCAAATAGAATAGCAGTTTAGCAAAACCCCCTTTCCCCTAGTGTGGCATTTTTCTTATGAAATAGTATTTAATGAGAAAAATGCAAGATAAATGCAGTTAATACTTAAAAATATCTTTCATATGACAGCCAAAGAAAACTTAATTCAAGTTAATAATAAGAGCCTAAAATACCGTCTATTTTATAGACTCCTTTTGGTACAGCGTGTCAGGGACGTATCTATATGGAGAGTGTTCTGTAGGCCAATTGTACTTTACTGCTGAATTATACAGCTTGAAAAGCAATAGTGTGGGAATGAAATATTTAAAAAGATGTGAAACAGGTATAAATGCTGCTATTTGACTCGAAGGCTTGCATGCTGTTTTCATAAAGACTTTTTATACGACGTTAATCAGCTACTGTGAAGGGAGAGGAGTTAATAAAGTCTTCAGATCCACAGAGCCAGAATTAGAGCTTAGGCTTTGTGAAAATTCCAGTGACATTTTTGTTGGCCTGGGATATAAGACATCTTGCGGGAATAAGTCTTTAGACTGTTGAGAAAGGCATCACTGATGTCCTTTAATGTGGCTTGTGTAGGAACAAGGCCTTTCCACAAGCCTCCAGGAAGATATGGTAAGTTCACTGTCAACATCTAGGTTGATACACATGGTGTCTTGTAATTATACAGATACCTCTGGTGTGAGCTCAACACTGAGATTATGTATTATTTTTTTTCCCTCAGATAAATCAATTTAATTTAACGTCCTGGCCACAGACTAATAACTCCACATAAATGAACATCCAGGTGAAGGCACCATGAAAACCAGAGAACATATAGCAGTACCTAAAGGCATTTGTATCTCGTATGCCAGAATTTTATACTTTTTTTTTTTTTAGAATTTATTTTTGTTTTATGTGTGTGGGTGTATTTGCCTGCATGTGTGTCTGTGCACCACATGCATGCCTGGTGCCCACAGAGGCCAGAAGACCAGAAGACTGTATCCGATCCTCTGGAACTGGAGTTACAGAGGATTGTGGGTCACAATGTGGGTGCCAGGAGTTGAGCTTGGATCTTCTGGAAGAGCAGCTAGAATGCTCTTACCTGCTGAACCATTTCTCTAGCCCCCAATGCTTTCTACTTTCTGTCTGATTTTCTACAGAGCGTTGTTTAGAACCTCCCCCTGCACCACAAACAACAGCCCAAGGGCACAGGCGCATGCAGAGAGAGACACGAGGAAGCAGCTGCAGAGCAGCAAGAGGAGCTGTTTCTGCTGACAGGGATGGGAACGTGGAAAACAAAACCTGGCTGCATGCTTGGTCCGTGGACTTTCGTTCTAGTGAGCAATGGCTTTCTCCCAGAGCCCAGACTGCAATGAAGTTTTCTGAGCACATCCTTTTGTTCCTGATTTCTTTCCGTGAGGGCTCCTCTGGCTCAGTGTGTGGATGGTGGCACCTCTGATATACAAGGAATCCTCTGACAAGCCCAGACAGTCTCTGCCTTGGACGTCATCCAGTAATTAAAGTCAGGCAAATCCAGGGAGGAAACCTGTAAGTCAGGGAGGCATTCTTTGTGTCTCTTGTCTTTCTCACAACACTGGGAGTTACTCTGATAAAGCCTCTTCCATGCCTCATGAACCCAGCTTGCTAAGCTGCTGAAACTAAGGGAGAGATAATGGAAGAGAGATGAATGAGCCAGGATGTGAGGCTGGGACTATTGAGGGTGGGAGCCTCTGGGCATGGGCTGCAGGTTCATGTTGGTGCAGACAGGCAGTGCTAAAGACTGTGATTACAGGCAGTTCCTGCAGGTGAGTAAGGCTGGGGGAGTACATTCCAGCCTGGGTTGAGATCAGAAAGAATGCTTTCAGTTTCCTGCGGTTCCTCTGATTCATTTCTAGTGCTCCTCTCTAGAGATACAAAGGTAGTAGGAGAGTGCCCCTTTCACTACGATCTGTGACTCCTTCCCACGGGACTGGAGCCTAGCCAGTGTTCCCAGACTCACTGTCTAATCACAACAGCCCAGGAATTCTAGGTGGAATAAATGCATTGACGCTAAAAAGATTTGGGATCCAGTGTGTCCCTCTGCCAGCGCAAAGGCAGGTGCAGCTGATGCTGGACAACGTGGCAGAGTCACTGCATGCTCATCTCTGGTGAGACCAGGTCCTGGGACTGTCAGGACTTCCACCATGGGGCCTCATTCCCCCTGGTGAATGTCCTGCCGGGATCACCCCTGACTGTGGGTCTCTGTTCATGTGGAACACTTGCTGTGGTGGTTTGAATGAGAATGGCTGCCAGTCCATGCTTGGTCCTCAGTTGGTGGAAATATTTGGGAAGGATCAGGAGGTGTGGCCTCATTGGAGGAGGTGTGTCACTTGGATGTAGCATGAATTTTAAAGAGTCTTGTTAATTAAATCAAACCTAAGGCCAGTTATTGTGGTGAATGCTGGAAGATCAGAGAAGCAGAACAAGCCACAGCTACCTCACCTCACCAGTTCCTCAGCTGATCCTGTTTCCTCAGACTGGAAGGTTTTGAGTCCTCATCCAGAATGAATCTCAGCTGAACTGCTGCTCCAAAGCCTGAAAGCTTAACCAGCTAAAAGCTGCTAGTTTCTTGTCCTCACACCTTACATATCTTTCTGCTTTCTGCTATCACTCCCTGGGATTAAAGGCTCACTTTCTGGGATTAAAGGCATGAGTCACCATGCCTGGCTGTTTCCAGTGTGGCCTTGAACTCACAGAGGTCCAGAGGGATTTCTGCCTCTGAAATGCTAGGATTAAAGGCATGTGCTACCACCACTGCCTATCCTCTCTGTTTAATATTGTGGCTGTTCTCTTCTCTGACCCCAGATAAGTTTATTAGCATGCACAATATTTTGGGGAACACAATACCACCACACCTGGGGAAGATTTTGAGATTTCAAATGACTCACACCATTCTGAGACCGTCTCTCAGTCTCGTGGTTGTGTCTTAAGATGTGACCTCTCCACTACTTCTCCAGAGTGATGCCTGCTTGCTGCCATGCTCCGTGCCTTGATGGTCGTGTACTCAAACACCGAAATGATAAGCCCCTAATACACTCTTCCATAAGTTACCTTAGTCACGGTGTCTTATCACAGCAACAGCAAAGTAACTAACTGTCTTGTCTGTCAAGGGTGTTTGTTATTCGACTCTGTAGACAGTGCTTGAAGTTTTCATTATTGAAGTTAGCACATTAAAAACCTAGCTAGACATCTAAATTTGACGAATGTCTAATTACAAACAAATTCCTAGAACTTTTCTCTAAAGGGTATGAAACGATGGCAGTGTAGGGCAGCTGACATCCCAGGATGCACCACCAGATGACACACGGTGGACTGCACACGAATTAGAACTCTTCCCCAAGTCTTGGCTCCCTTTGGAGGTGGTAGCTGTTAATACATGTGATGTTTGCATACTTGTGTCTGTCACTTAACCAACACCACAAATGTCAGCATCACTGTCTCTTCACTTTGCTGGGAAGTAATGACAAAGCCACCTATCCTTTGACCCTTACCATCCAACCAATGGGATGATGACTCCACCTACAGCTCCAAGTCCACCGGTTCCAGTCCACAGGAGGAACTGCAGTTGTTTCTTGCTCAGGTGGTTCTGACTGCAAGTTTCCAGCCCTGGATGGTTGACAACTCCAGTGTGTGAATATTGTAGTTTTCTTAGTGTTATGATTCATGATATATGCAGCAAGGATGCCTCATCAAGACTTCCTTTCCAGCCAGCAGGAAGAGGAAGGTTAACTTGAAAAACCACACAGGCTACAGAAAGTACTGGGAGCAAAAACTAAAAGTGTATCAGGGCAGTGAGATGGCCCAGCAGGTGAAAGGGCCGTCCACCCAAGCCTCGCGACCCAAGTTTAACCCCTGAGACCCATTTGTAAGGAAAGAGCCGACACCCGAAAGTTGTTCTCTGATCTCTGTATAAGTGGTGTGGCACCTGAATGCCCACACTCTCATAAATGTTATATATACATGCTAATAAAACAAATAAATAAAAACTCTTGTAAAACACGATGAAAATGCGGAAGAATGCAAATTGTGATTCCGGCCAGGCATCAGACATATCCAGCTGCACGCTTTGTTGAAGATTGCTCTTTTTGTGCATGTACATCTCTGTGGGCAGGTGTGTATACCTAGGTGGAGAGGTCAGAGATCAACCACACCTATCTTTTCTCTGATAATGTCTACTGTTATTTAGTGAGACAGAGTCTCTTACTGGCCTGGAACTCACCAAGTGGATGAGGCTGGATTACCAGGGACTCTTCCAGATTCCTTGGTCTCTACCTCCCCAGAGTTGTGACTACAAAACATGCTTCCATTCTTGTCTTGTGTGTGTGTGTTGGGGATGAGGGAGTCCGGGGATTGAACTCAGGCCCTCATGCTTGCAGTGGAGCCATCTCTTCACCCCCTTGTGAACGTATTTTTAATGGTGACATAGCAGTCTTTGGTCTATTGGGTGCCATTGAGCCAGAGGGCACTGGGTTTTGAGCTGTAGACCAGCCTTGTCTGCATGTCCCCTGTTTCTCTTCTCCAAGGCTCTCTTCAGTAACATGGCAAATAAACTGTGGCTGGATTCCTTCAGGGTACAAGTGCTAGCATCCAAATTTGTCCCTTACAAAGCTGTTCTGGTAACCTAATCCCTCAATTCAATCGAGGGATTAGTTACGGAAATGGAATCCCTCAGTGTTGTTTGTGGGTTGGGTCGGGGTTTACTCGGATGAGATGTGGTCTAGAAGGTGAAGATCCCACGGTGGCATTAGTGGTCTTATAAGAATAGGGAGACCTAACTTGCATCTTTCCTCTGTCTCGCCTTGCAGCAGACCCTGCCATGAAATGGCATCGTAAGAAAGTTATGGCCATGTAAAGTTGTGGGCACCATCATCTCAGAATTCACAGCCTACAGAGCCGTGAGCTAAGCAAACTAACATTTTAAAGAAATAAATTGTCAGGCTTCAGGCATATTGTTATATTGGTCAGATTTCTCTAAAAGTACAGAACTGACAAAATGAATATATATTAAAGGGGATTTATTAGATTCTACTCCATACTATAGTCTAGTTAATTTTATTATGGATGTCTCATACTGAAGAAAGCTTAGAAATTGCTGTCTGTCAAAGACTGTCTTAGCATATCCAGTTTATTACTAAAGGTCTGGAGGTTTCCTGGAAAACAACTGATCTTCAGTTCACATTGGAAAACTAAATAGGCTGGTTTCCAATATCAGTGAAGGAATGAAGCAGAGTCAACATCAGAGTAGATGAACTTGCCAGCAAGAGTGAAGGAACGTAGGCAAAGGCTAACCTTTTTTCTTCCTCCTCCTTCTACTGGATGATGGTGCCTGCATTTAGGATCATTCTTTCCACTTCAGATGACTTAATCAGCAAGCCTTTCACAAGTGTACCTACTAGATTCCAGACAAGACGATGACTGAGTGTTACAACCAAAAAAAGTCGGCCATAGCCTCCCTCCTAAGTGAGACTATAACTGTCATTTGTCAGTGTGTGCCTGCCTGTCTGCTGTCACAACCCTCCTGCCCATAAGGAGTGTTTTCAGGTTGCTGCTGCAGAATGCCCACCTTGCCTTTGCTAGCCATCACTCTCGATCTCACTGTCTCTGGTCATTGGGAGAGAGAGAGAGTGATCTTACAAGATTACAAAAGCAGAAAGAACTGTGACTTCACTTTAGGATACACTGTGTTTATGCCCTCAAGGAGGGGAGGTGTACAGGGAGGCAATTTGGAGTGTCATATCTGGGGTCATAAATGCTTGTGTTGTTTGCTCTCCAGCCTTGTGGCCATGTCTTTCTGTTTGATAAGGATAACGACACACTTCTTTCTTCCTAAGACTGCAAACCTGCCCAGAAGGAATACTGTTCTCTTTAGGGTTTTTAATGATACCATGTGTGGAGTGGGGAGGAATACTCAATGAAAGGCAAGGGGCCCTTCTATTGCAGTCTGAATGTGAAATACTACAGGCTCTTGTGTCTGAATACTTAGTCCACAGTGACTAGCTCTGCTTTGGGAGGTTACAGGATCTGGCTGTAGGTGAGTCCCTGGGGGTAGACTTCTAAAAGTTATACCCATATCTGGTTGGGCATAACTTTCTCTGCTTCCTGAGAACACCTTCCCCTGATCCTACTGCTCTGATGTCTCCCTCATGATGGTCTATTCCCTCCACCCTAGTGAGTAATATCAACATGACACAGTCTAGAGTCATCTGAGAAGGTAATCACAACTGAAGGATTGCCCAGACCAGACCGACCTGTGCCATGTCTATGGAGAATGGTCTTGATTTTTAATTGATGTGACTGAGCCCAGCCCACTGCGGGCGGCTCATCCTGGGTCAGGTTGTCCTGGGGTGTGTAAGAAGACCAGCTAAGCATGGGCTTGGCAACCAGCCAGCAACTAGCTCACTTGCCTTGAGTTCCTGCGCTGACTTACCTCAGTGATGGATTATGACCTGGAAGTGTAAGCCAAATGAGATCTTTCCTCCCTTAGTTGTTTTTGATCCGAGTGTTTTATCACAGCAACACAAACAAAGCCATGACACCGTTTGAAACTCTCAGCCAGAGTAAAAGTCTCTCCCTTAAATTGTTTCTATGAGGCATTTGGTTATCACGATGAGAGAGGTAGCTTTCCGCTCTCAACTTGTGTCTCTCGAGAAGGATGGAGAAATGAAGGGAGGGCCACAGGACTAGGAAAGGGAACCAGGAAAGGGAGTGAAGGATGTCATGCAATTTTTCATATTGCAAGGAAATGAAGGGTTTGAGAACCCGACTGTACTACACAGTTGTGGTAAAAATAACTCTCCCTCAGCTTTGCATATCCTCAAATGGAGAAAATGCCAGGATGAGCCAACTTCCAGGGATTATGATGGAGATCGGATGCATCATTTATTTGCATGATCTGCAGACACCAGACATATGTAATATCTGATTGTTCTTTCTGTATTTCTATTCAGGCTTTGAAGAGTTGCATGTGGCATTCCATTTCTACCCCCAGAAGATGGAAGGAATTTATTTCCTCTCTTTAAATTTAGTGAGTGTGTTGTTAAATTCTTGGGATGCTTAAAAATATAGAGATGCATTTAGTTTCTATGACTTAAAAACTTTTTTCTAACATAAGTCCTCCTTAGGGACAGTTGCCATCTTAATTAATAACGTATTTATGTAAAACACATGCATTTAGGCAAACTTCAGTGTCTTCAAATTTGAGAAAATTATTGCAAATTATAATTTTAAATAAGAAAAATCTTACTTCAAATTTTGCTTTACTTTTTGTATTTAATATCAGTTTTCTCTGACTACTTAGCAAGCATTCTCAACATTGTTCCTTCATGTATCAGATGTCAAGAACATAGAAACCTCTTGTCTAGGGCACTCATGGGAGTCTCTCACTAGCAGCTGACTCCTGTCCTCCTCTAGATGTTCCCAAGTTGTGTAAGTTTTTTGAGCATAGACCTCATCATTCATCAGTTTAGCAGCAGATGGTAGATCTTGGCTTTTCATGGGAAGCTATAGAGCTGTGTTTGATGCATGAATCTGAAATGTTGGCCAGAATCAATCAGTTCATCCATGATAGGATGCTACAGAGTGACTGCCTACAAGGCCACTAGTTACCCAGCAGGGGCTGTCAAGTTCAAAGTGAGATTAAGACGGTTGGTTCTGCTTGGGTATATCCCCTCAGAGTTCCCATGTTTGACAACTGTATCACCAAGAACCCCCAAAACTCTGTTGTTGGCCACCTGACCATCTCCTTTTGAACTGAGATGAACTCAATCAAAAACAAGACTGAAAATTTACAGTCTGTGAATGTAGCTGTAGGCTTCATGCCTAATTGCCCCTAGCCTTCCCTGCATTTAGATGGTAGGAATTTAGAAAGAGAAAGGGATATTTTCAAGAGTGGCTTAACGAGCATTCCACAAGGAGGTAATGGAATGACTGTTCATGTTGACACCTGTAAAAATCTTACTTGAAATTTCCACATTTACATTTCATATTTAAAGTGTTAGGGTTACAGAGAGACAGTCGGCGCTGATCTTTCCTGAGGCACAGATGTGCCAATACTCGCGGAAGACTGACATTCTCCGTCTGATTGTTGGGGACAGCTCACAGTGGCATCTCGGGAACACAAAGATATTTATTTTAGGTAGAGACACTGAGAATTAAAGTAGCCCATGCAGATAACTACTGGAAAAAACAAAAAACAAAAACTATGGCTCTAGACTTTTCCTTTTAGGTGTTTTGCTCTTAGGAAAAAAATCAACCCTCCACCCAAGGCAAATAGCTAAATAGCTGCAATTTTCTAGCTCATTCCTATTTTTGACTTGTAGTGCCAGAGGCATTTGAACACCCATGTTGGAGGCTGGATTCTCACGGAGACTCAGGAACCAAGGAGAGCCAAGCTGGTTTAGATCAATTGCTCCCCATGCTTAAAGGCCTAGTAAAAACAGGTTATAATGTTTACATGACTTTTTATGGGTCAGTTTATTACAGTTCTATTCTATGGCCTACAGCAGAGGACCATTTTACAGGCTTTGCCATATTTGACAGTTCTGTGCATCTGGCATGGGAGGCTGTTTCTTTTCTTCTTTTCATTTTCTCGTTTTCTCTCTTTTCTTCCCTTGCTCCACACTTCCCCACCTCTACAAGCATCCACTCGCACAGGCCCCTGCGCAAGGCTATCTTTCTTTCCCCCAGAAACCTGTAACTGCATTTAGACCTAATATTCTGTAGATGGTTTGGAGAAAATTCACAATTTCAAGTTGTTTTCTACTTTTCTTTGGAGGGTTGAAACCAAATTCTGCCAAACAAGGCGTCTGACCAGACGTGTGTGTGTGTGTGTGTGTGTGTGTGTGTGTGTGTGTGTGTGTGTGTGTATCACATCCTGTGATTTGTCTCTTCTCTGTTTTTGTCAGTCTTGTTTAGTGGTTAGGAGTATAAATGCCAGAGCCCAGCAAATCTACTCTATCACTGCCTAACCCTTTGATTGTTTTATTCCTCTGGAAAATGCCCTAAGCTGTCAGAGGCCACCTCTCCAGACCATGGTAAGGGTTCAAAATCAGCTTCTGCAGGAGTGGTGCATGCAGCAATGGCAACTTGTTCATTAGTTCACTCATCGACTCTTATGGAACGTCCACTGTGTGTTATGCATGGGCATTAAAGGTAGAGAAAACGAACACTCGTAGTTCCTCTGCTCCAGTTCTGTACACTAATAGACCCATGTCAGCAGGGAAACACAGAGCAGGGTGAAAGAGGTTGGGCAGAGCAGTGTGCCATTTCAAATAGACTGGCCAGGAAAAGGTCCTGGGAGAAAGTGACATTTGACCAGAAGACTCAGTATCTGAGTGAGCCATGAAGTTACCTGTGGCAAACCATTTTGAGCAGAGAGTTGGGAAGGGCAGAAACTTTGAGTGGGCAGAGCAGTGTGGTAAGAGATATTCTTCCAGACCCTGGCTGTCTAGAGTGAGGAGGTACACATGGGGAGAAGTCTGGTTTGAACAAAGTGTGTAGAGGATATTAAGATGACTCACTGAGGGAAATAGGGAGCCATGGTATAATACATGTGGAAAATATTACTTTGTTTTCATCTGGAGATGAGTCTATAAGGGGAGAATGACAAGAAGCCAGGAACAAACTCTTCTCCTAACAGATGGGTGAAACAAACACCTACAGCCTTCATCTCTGGAAGATAATAGTTTATTCTTAGTATGACTGACTTGATTTTATTAGCAGATAACTTAGTTTACAATCTTGAGGCAATGTTAATTTTATATCTATTATTTTCTTATGTCTTTTTTTAAAAAATGTAGACCCTCCCCTTAAATTATAGTTGTTCTTAACATTTTCTTTCTAAATATTAAGTTCAACATATTTCTGCTATATGGATTATGATTTCAAAAGCCATATGGTTTCGGTGAGATGCCTGGAAACCCGCACTGTGAGACAGAGAGGGAAGCTTGTCAGTCTAGGGGGGTTAGGTGCTGAGTAGATAGTTGATCTGGCAGAAAGAGTCTCATTTATGGGTGAAGTTCAGCCACTCATGACTTACCACGGCCGGTGAGAGCAGTGGATATGACTTCCTCAAGAATGGCTCCCAGTTCCTCTGTGGATCAAGCCTTCTGTACCCTTAGTGATACAGAGACTTGTGTGTCGACTCAGGCCCAAAGCTCTGTCTATGACAGGAAGAGCCTCCATGCAGTGTCAGCGTATGATGACTGACGGTGTGTTTTTGAGGGATTAGAAAAAAAGGAAGGAGAGGGGGACCTTTTATTGATAAGGAGTCCATGGAGCAATTGCGTGTATGCATTTGCCCACGTGTCTTTATTAAAGAAGCGCACAAAATGGCCTCTCCTACTGCCGCCCCTCTCAGGGCAACCCGCAGAGCGGTTCTCACCTGCAAGCCCAGCCAAGAGAGAGCTGACTGCAGGGTAGGACTGGGAGCGGCTGCGATTTCACTCTCCAACTCTGCTCTGCCAGTCATGCCTGAAATTCCAACCCCGAGAGATGAAGGCTTTACACACTTGACCCCTATAAAATGCAAACACCGTGGGGGGGAGGGGCCATAAATCATGCAAACCTCTCTGTGAGTTTATCAGATTCCCTCCTTTCTATCCAGCACAGTGAGAAGGGTGGGGATGAGTGGAGAATGCAAGCGTGTGGCCCAGGGTGTGGCGGGCACAATGAGAGTGCCTTAAAGTTGGACCTGTGTGGCTGACCCCACAGGGCTGACTGTCATGCCAATGTGAATGTGGAGGGCAGTACTGTGCTCATAATAGCCTTTGTGTGTGGGGCCAGCAGTAGCAGCAAGAGCGCGGTAACATCCAAATAATTGTTCAATAGTTCCCACTTACGCAGTGGCAATTAAAATCATTTATATGATTGGCTTCAGAGAGGCAGTTGGGGAGCTGGGTTTGTGCGCCAAGTTGCTCTCATTCAGCTGTTTGAAATAGCAGGCCACCACATCTGTTAAAAAATATATATATTCTCTTGAATTTTTATGAGTTGGACTCATCGCGTCTCTGTTTCTGCTTAAAAAAATAGTAAAAGCTTGAATATATAACTGGTTTCCATCCCCAAGAGTGGGCACACATATCGTATTACGTGATCCTTGGAAAGCATCCCTTCCTCTGCAAAACCCAGCCACACTTGGATGTTTTCTTATGCTCAAATTGACTCTCTTTGCCAGTGGTTGGACTCAGTCTCCCAGTACAGGTGGTCAAATCAAAATCAGGAATGAACATACGGCACACATTTTTATCCCTTATCATGCAAAGGACTAGTATTAGGAGATAGCCTTTGTGTAT
Organism: Peromyscus leucopus; assembly: GCF_004664715.2. NCBI lineage: Eukaryota > Metazoa > Chordata > Mammalia > Rodentia > Cricetidae > Peromyscus > Peromyscus leucopus. The sequence goes on along the minus strand of NC_051084.1, from coordinate 77,930,708 downwards.
TTACTTTTTATACAGGCCACACATGCACACACCAAGAAATGTATTCTCTGTATAGATCTAAAAAAAAGTTTCAACTTTCACTGGGGTTTTCAGTGGAGTATTAGTTTTTCTTGGAACTTTTAGACAATGGCACATTTTTGGAGAAATCCTAAAACCCACATAACTCAGAGTTGGCGGCCACACCTGCAGTTGTCCAGAGGAAAACAGAGGACCTGAGATTCCCAGTGCAGACACAATAGAAAATGGCACAGGAATGGGGGGTGGGGGGGGGCATGCTTTGCAAGCACTTTGTCCATCTGGTGTCTGCCTCGGGTTGGAGCATGAAACTTATACTCCTTTCAAAATCTTAAAAACTGGGCTGGTGAGATCGCTGATTGGACAAAGGAACTTTCAACCAAGCTTGAAGGACCAAGTTCATTCCCTAGCACCAATGCGGTGGAAGGAAAGAGCCACCTCCTACGATCCTGTTCTCTCCATATGTGGGCTGTAGTATAGGTTCACGTGTACACACACACACACACACACACACACACACACACACAGTCTGTCTCTCTCTCAGGTTCACGTGTACACACACACACACACACACACACACACACACACACACACACTGTCTGTCTCTCTCTCTCATGTAAATGCAAAAGAAATCTTGGAAATCATCTGTTAAATAAAAGAACAGAATGGAGTGTGGGTCAGGGACATGCAGAGAATACTTTGTGGAGAAGAACTGGCATTATCCTTGACAGTAGAGACAGAAGTGTGTTCTGTGCTTGTCTAGGGATTTGGGTCAATATAATCATTGTCTGGAGAGTTGGAAAACATTTTATGTGAAGTGCACTTTTCTGTAGAACTATAGGAATAGAAACAAAAATATAACAAATTTTCAAATATGTAAGGATGACACATATGACAGTTGGAATTGCATAGTTTTCAAAGAGGACTGTTCCCAAGTTGGCTGGTTCATTACAATTATAAATATTGCAGAAATGTCTGTATGATTGAAACACAAGTCTGTATAATGTGAGAGACAAGTAAACAGGCAATGTTTACTCAACTTGCCCATTCCAATTGACTTGAATGAATATTTATTAGCACTCTGTTTCATCTGGCCAGTGTTCCTTTCTACATACCTTTTCATTCTTCTTGTGACCCTCTTAATCATAATGGGTACAATATTTTATCTTTGGATACACATCTGTTAAAAAAGATTCCTATTTTTCATTGATTTGTAAGGTCAAGGTCATAATTTTAAGTTTGTATTTTTATAAAATACGCAGTGTTCTTGTGTAGGAAGGACATACAGCATTTTTGGCAGGTCTAATGCTTTGAATTTGATTTGAAACTAGTAACAGGTCTTTTATGTTTCACAACTTAACTTGATTCATTGAAGTACAGAAGATACTTTTATTTTAATTTTCTAACCATTTATGAATGGACAAACACTGAAGAAGTCAACTTTTTTCTTGATAAAAAATAGTATTACATTTTTAGTTACTAATTATAGCTAATCTATGATGTTTATGCAAAAACATAAGTGTAAAGTCATTAAATTTAGTCCCTGAAATCAATAGGTCTAAAAGACAACAAGATGCTGTTTTCCATAGTTTTTAGATTTTGATGTAGGGAGGGAGATAAAATCCATACAGAAATAATGATAGCATTCTGTGATAAATGTGATATGGCCACTGAGTTGTGCCACTGAGTTGGTATTTCAGGTCAGAAAAGAGCTTGTCCAGGCTGGAAGGTTAATTGGAAGGGTAGCTCTTGAGTGGGGCCTGAAGGGTGTGCAGAAAGAGGCAGCGTGGCCCATGACAAGGATACACTGAACACAATAGAGCTGCTGGAGAGGAGGTGCTTTGCTCACATGAAGAGAAGACGTGGGAAATAACCAGCAAAGCTCCACTGTGTAAAGACTCAGTGGATATCAGTGTGGACCAGGGTTCTTGTTTTTTAAATCTTGCTGGCTATTTTTTTTTAATTAAGAGATTTTCTATTCGTTTTACATGTCAACCACAGATACCCTTGTCTTCCCTCCTCCCACCCCCCAGCCTTCCTCCCCCACCAACCCAACCTCCATTCCCAACCCCTCCAAGGCAAGGTCTCCCCTGGGGAGTCAGCAGAGCCTGGTACATTCAGTTGAGGCAGGTCCAACCCTCTCCTTCCTGCACCAAGGCTGAGCAAAGTGTCTCAGCATAGGCCCTAGATTCCGAAAAGCCAGCTCATGCACTAAGGACAGGTCCCTGTCTCACTGCTTGGGGGCCCTCTAAATACTTCAAACTGAACAACTGTCTCACCTATCTAGAGGGCCTAGTCCAGTTCCATGGGGCCTCCTCAGCTATTGGTTCACAGTTCATGTGTTTCCACTAGTTTGGCTAATTGTCTCTGTACTTTTTCTAATCATGGTCTCGATAACTCTTGCTCATAGAATCCCTCCTCTCTCTCATCGATTGGACTCCTGGAGCTCCACCTGGGGCTTGGCCATGGATCTCTGCATCTGCTTCCATCAGACACTGGATGAGGGTTCTATCATGACAGTTAGGGTGTTCGGCCATCCGATCAGCAGAGTAGGTGAGTTCAGGCACCCTCTTGACCTTTGCCAGTAGTCTATAGTGGAGTCATCTTTGTGAGTTCCCGGGACCTCTCTAGCACTCTGCTTCTTCCTATTTCCATGATGTCTTCATTTATCATGGTAATTCTTTTCTTGTTCTCCCACTCTGTTCCTGATCCAACTAGGATCTCCCACTCTCCTAAGCTCTCTTTCCCCCGACCCTTACCCTCCATCACCCCCCCCCTTACCCCCACTTTGCTCACATAGATCTCATCCATTTCTCCATTGCTGGGCTATCCCTGTGTCTTTCCTAGGGTCCTCTTTACGAGCTAGCCTCTCTGGAGCTGTGGGTTGGACCAGGGTTCTTAGCAGCAGTTGGCCAGTGACTACAATGACCAGAGAAATGTGCAGGAGCTCCATTCTTTGAAGATGAACTGTGAGAAGTAGGTTGCACTGATAACAGCAGAGGAGCAGGATTAATGAGACCATTTGGGAAAATCCCCTCGTAACTGGGACCAAAGAGAACATCAGCTGTGGGCTCCAGCCGGGACATGGTGTTCAGACAGTGAAGGGAAGACAGAGAAGAGAAACACTGCGAAATCAGAATCAGAGTGGACTGGATAGTGGGGTAAGGGAACACGATAGAAACCTAGGCCAACATGTGTGCCTTGGAAAGAAGCTGACCTCTGCTGTGCCCCCGCAGGATGTGGCACGTGGGCAGCTGGAAATGTAGGAAAATGTATCATAGACCTAAATTCAGAACTTATCTACAAAAATGCGTCAGAAAAGGAATGAGAAAGCTAAAGGAAGGAATGCTTCACATGCATTTCATGAATTATTTAAGCTTTTTGAAATGGGAACACATGTTATTTTTAAAGTGTATTTATTTCCTTAAAAGAGTGAGATGGAGTGAATGTTTGGAACACCTCATTTTTTTGGCAATATCCTTGTAATAGAGAATTAGTTGTAAGAGAAGGAAAGACTCCAGCATTATCCCTCATCTTTATTTCATGTTTATTTTATAAATGAAATCACCATTAGGCAAGGTCTTTAACCAAATATTTATGTTGTTTAATATCGGTCTGATTAACTTACAATATTTTATCAGCTAAAAACTGATGAATTTTTAAATGAACCACAATGTACTATGGAATTTTATTGGGACTGAAGAAGCCTGCTTTTTAAACTGCATTTAAGCAATGATTATCTGTTCAGCTTTCTCTCAGGAACACTTAGCAAAAAGGAAATGCTGATTTGTGCTCAGCCTTCTGTAAATGGGACAAACCTCAGACTCTATACTCTTCCCATGATGAACATATCCATTTATAGGTTTAATTTTCATGCTGTGGCACCTGCCATGATTCATCTCCTTTTCTGCTTGTTCCCAGAGGTGACATGTTCTGGGAAAGTAGCTTTTCCTATGGTCCACGTGGCATCTGTCACTCAACTAGAGAGGCCTGATGACCTTGGATCATAGATGCAGTGTAATGTGGATTTAAAATGGACCACTCTGTTCCTCCTGGACAGTTGCATGCTCTCAACACTTTCTCCACAGCATCACCTCAGAGGGGAGACTCTAATTAGTCAAAGAATCTTTCTTGCCGGGTGTGACATTTTCTCAGACATGATGTCACCTTCCAAAATTCCTTGGCTCACTGAAGGAAATATGAAACATGTTGACATTAGGTTGAAGATTAATTGAGTTCTAATTTTTAATTTTGGAAATCTTCTTGGTCCTTTTTGAGTGACAGCTGAGATCAAACTTGTGAATATATTGGGATAAATTACCTAAGGGGACACTATCCTCAGGAACTCTTGTGATATTAATGAAATTATCATGCAAGTATGAAGTGGTTCTTGGGCTGCCTATGATACACACTCTGAGCATTGTGAAAGTTTTCAGTCTGGGATGAAATGAAATTTAGATAAAACTGAACTGAATTATCCCAGTGTTTGAGGTTTTGGGCATTTGTGTCAAAACCTTTTAGACACCCTCAATTTTCTGGAAGGCTTTTTGAAAATTGTCTTGCTTTATGATTTATTGTGACTATTTTCAAGTTTATGAGGTTTTTGTTTTGCTTTGTCTTGTTTTTTTGAGACAGTTTTTCTCTGTGTAACCATCCTGGATATTCTAGAACTCACTTTGTAGACCAGGCTGGCCTTGAATTCACAGAGATCTACCTGCCTCTGCCTCCTGAATGCTGAGATTCAAGGCGTGTTCCATCACTGCCTGACTAAGTTTATGAGTTTTTAATTTTAACCCAATATGGGATTCTAGTAATTATTTGTGTATACATTTTGAAATTAAAGCATGAAAGTTTAAATTATTTGTACTTTCTTTCACATCCAAATAAATTCACAAATTATGTGTGAATCAATATTTTAGCTTTGAATTTAAAGTTAGTGCTGTTTTAATAATGTTAAAATCTAAAACTAACTTTGAAGTACAAATTTTCATATGCACAATATATATATATATATACACATATATAATTACAGTTGTTTTATCCATAGGAAATGAGGCAGAGAGTACTTTAATAAAGTGTTTCTCACATTTGTTGTGAGACATAATTATATGTTAATACTAAGAATAGCATCTCTCCCGCTAATTATAACAATAACTTTTAGGAGTCGAAGTGATTTTCCTTAGATATAGTGCTAAGTATATGTAATAATGTTGAGATAAACTATTATGAAAACACTCTGGGTGGTTTAAGAAAGAGCATGACATCCTGAGGACATCCATATGAGAACTGCTTTCATACTTGGAAGTTTATAAGAGGTTCTTACTTAGAAGTTGCAGGCAGTCAGCTCTAAGGATATTTCAATAGGTGAGAGTTCAGACATCTCATGTCCAATGCTGTGTCCCATAAAAAGGCCACCACAGTCTGGAGCCAGGTGCCGGAATTTGGGTGTGAAATAGAAGTCAAGTAAACTGACCTAGGATCAGAGTGCTAGTGCAGGACAAGGCCTCTGTACCCCAGAGAATGAACACAGAAATGAAGGGCCAGAGACCCTTTCGGTGGCAAAAGCCGGTATACAATTTCAGGTCTGCACAGACTTCAAAACCAGATCTAGAGACTCTATTCCTGCAAAGTTAAGGAAGGAGAGCCCTGATCCAGACAGGGCCGAAATAATTGGCATGACGTTGCTAGTCCCACGGACCAGATCCATGCTTCCATGGCTGCTTTATAAATCATGGCACATCACTCACATAGCACAGCCAACGTTTGATAGGAAGATGCAGTCCAGAAAGGCCCTGGGGGACAAGTTCAGAGGCTTAGATTTAATACTACCCTTGGTGGAAAGCCCTGTGGAGGTTGGACAGGGAACCTAGCCACTGAGTTTGCGGTTGAAGGACTGACTGGCGTGTGCATGTGTGCGTGTGTGCGCGTGTGTGCGTGCGTTCGTGCATGCGTGTGTGTGTGTGTGTGTGTGTGTGTGTGTGTGTTATAAACAACAGTTGTTGGTGGTGTGGTGGAAGGTCATTGGTAGTAGATGGTGGCCTTGGTGAGGATGTAGGGAGCAGATCCTTGATGTATTAGTAGCATTTGCTGAAAACGAACGCAGAAGTGGCAAAAGGGGAAAGAGACAACCATGATGCTAAACTTCTTCCTGAGAAACTGGGCATGAGCTAAGATATGTCTCATTTATAGACTCTGCAAATTTATTACTATTTAAAGTCATCTGAACTCATCAGAATCCCTACTTGTTCTTATAAACCTGTGAAAAACCCCAAGTGACCATCACTGAGCGAACACAAGCCTTTCATCTTGCCACCCAACATGCTGCCTCAGAAGGAGCCTAGACTGGTCTTTAATTAGCCTCTGTTAGGGAGTATGTAGACATTTTGCTCCCACATCCTAAGTTTCTGTTGAAGGCTTTTCACATGTTCTATCCAGAGTGTGCCCTTTTTTAACAGCCAAGAAAGATGGCCGAGGACACGAACGTGTTCAAACAATGAGGCCTTTTAGAGGTCAAGGTGCACATGTGCTTATGGCAGCGTCAGGATGGAGACACAGTGCTGATGTCTGCGTATGCGCCTCTGTCCAAAAACAAATCTGAAGTGTCTGGCGAGAGAGTCGAGCACTGGTGATGAGGAAACCCGAGTCCAGCATGTAAACTGTGTAATACATCCGATGATGGAAGTGTGCAGAGTGAAAACCCCTCCACCAGGACACGTGTGAAGATCCCGTGCTGCCTTAGCACTGTGGACCAGGAATCAGGAACAAACCTGGATTTTGAGCCTGGCTCTGCTGTTCATTAGCCCCGTGGTCTCAAGGAATGTGGCCTTCTTTCTGAGACTTGATTTCACTCCTTATTAAAGGTGGTTAATAATATCTACCTGATCAGTTTGCTAGAACATTCCTAAGAGCTCTGTTTGAAGTGCTTAACACCTCTATTTTGTTAGGAATAATTTCCAAACAGGGAGCCGGAGAAGAGGCTCAGTCATTGAGAATACTGGCTGTTCTTCCAGAGGACCTGAGTTCGAGTCTCAGCACCCCCATGTCAGTTAACAACCAGCTGTAACTCTGGTCCCAGAGGATCTAAGGGCACCAGGCTCATGTAATACACAGACACACATGCAGACAAAACACCCATAGACACAAAATAAGCAAAACAAAATATATCCTAAAAAATGAAAAAAATGTTTTTAGAAGATATTAAGTAGGATGATACATTCACTTCTTGTTTCAGACCTCGGCCAGTTGAGGGTTACTGATAGCCACTCTGGAGCAGGCTGGTTGATGAGATACACTAGATGAAACCATCCTTGCTTTGGTCCAATATCATTTAAAGATTTCCAAATGCTGCAGAAACTAGAGTTTAAAGAAAACAAAACAGGATTTCAGACGGAATAAGGAAGGAGCAGAAATTCATTGGAGTTTTAGCCAAGGTGGACAGAGTTAGTAAGGAAGGTATAAGGGAAGCCCGGGAAAGAAGAAAATATAGGTATGAAATTGCACCATTTACCGAGGGAGTAAGTCAAGTGTATAGAACATGTATGTGGTTGAAAGCAGACAGAAGTGTATAAACAGTGAGAAGAATGAGGGACTCCTTGTTATAACGAGGATAAAATAGACAAGCATCGTGAAGTCTGAAACACAAGTGATGCACACCCAGCGCACACCATACTCTTCCATCCTGTTACTTGTATAAAAGACAATCTGAGAATTTGAAGTTTTAAACATCTACAGTGTGTGTTTGACCATGATTTCACTCTGGTAAGTGGTCATTTTTAAAAAGCAACTTTAATGAGGCACACCTATTGTGTTCTTGAATGCATACATTAAAAGTAGTTAGTATTATACATTTTAACAGGCATTTATTTTTAATCTATTTATTTAAAAGTTATTTGTGTGTGCACATGTGTGTGTATGCGTATGCGTGTGTGCATGCATTTGTGTGTGTGTTTGTGTGTGCATGTGTGTGTGCACATGTGTGTGTGCACATGTGTGTGTGTTTGTGTGTGTGTGTGCACGTGTGTGTTTGTGTTTGTGTGCATGTGTGTGTGTTTGTGTGTGTGTGCACATGTGTGTGTGTGTTTGTGTGTACATGTGTGTGTGTGCATGTGTGTGTGCACATGTGTGTGTTTGTGTGTGCATGTGTGTGTGCACATGTGTGTGTGTGTGCATGTGTATGTTTGTGCACACTCATATTACAGTGGACCTGTGGAGGTCAGAGGACAAATTGTGGTAGCCAGTTCTCTCCTTCCACTTTATGGGTCCCAGGGATGACCCTAAGGGTGTCAGACTGGGCTGCAAGAGCCCTTACCTGCTGAGCTGACCCATCAGTCCCTTAGCAGACATTTAACCCCGTGCATCCATCATCACAGTCTAGGAGGAACACAAAGATTACTTTGCAAGATTTCCCGAGTCTCCTCTGTAATGACTCCCTCCTACCCTCTTCCTTGCCTTTCTAGGCAAACGCTGGCGCACATTTTCCCCCACTGGAAATTAGCTTCAATTTTTTATAGCTGTACATTAAGAGAATAAAACATTATGTTCTTGTATTAGCATATACTTCTTGTACAAAATAATGGGTTTCATTATGACATTTTCGTAAATGTATTCATGATACCACTTCTGGGCATACACCCTGTGATAGTTTGAGTGAGAAATGTATCCCAGATGATCAGGCATTGAAGACTCCTTGTCACTGTCTGGGGAGGTGCAGCCTCGTGTCACTGGGGCAGACTTTGAGAGTTCGTAGCTTTCCTTCAGCTCCAGCCCACTCTCTATGCTTTGTGTTTTTGCCATTGACTGCAGGAGCCCTCAGCTTCCGACTCTGACCACCTGCTGCTGTGCTCTCTCCCCCAAACCTCTGATCTCTACCATCATAGAGTCCCCTTCTGGAGCCATACATCACAATTAACTTTTCATGTTATAAGAGGCTCTGGTCATGGTATTTTCTCAGAACAGAAAAGTAACTACTGCAAATCCTAAAGAGTTAGTGCTCTCTTTCTGTTGCGGACTTCTTCACTCAGTGTGAGTGACTGAGAGCCACCCAGACTGCAGCATTATCAGTCGAGCCCTTTTGGTGTTAAGAAGTGGTCCATGCTACAAATGTGTTGTCACTGTTTATCCATCCTCCTGCTGACAAATGTCGGGTTTGTTTCTGGTTTGAAGAAAGCTATTCCTTTAGCTCACTTTCGACGATATATCTCTGCACATCTTGACTCTGAATCCCAGAAAAAATGAGAGTATGTCTCTGAGTCAACTTCCTATTCAAAGGATGAGAAGGATTGGTTATCAGTTATTTCATGTACTAATGTTGGTGATCTAAGTCTAGCTTAGCACTTCTAATTATCCTATTCCATCAAGCTTCTCACAGGCCTGTCACCCAAAGGGCCACATGATAGAAGCTGTGGGGTCAGTAGCACATTGGAGCCAAGAGTCGGCCAAGCATGGGAAGCTATGGTTACAACCTACTGGGCAGGTATCTTTCCACACTGCGAGGTCCTGTATACTTATTCCTACTTCTTAGACGCTTTCTGCCAGATATATGAGGCAAATAAAAAGTTTGGAAGTAATTTCATACTGTGATCCCTCAAGTCTTGTCCCATTTTATGATCTGTAATGATAAATTCTGGCTTCATTGACAACATAGCTATTGTTTTAATCTACTGTCCATTACCAAGTCTGTGGAGGAGATTCTTAATTCACAAGGTCACAGATACAAACATGGACTAGAATGCCAGGTCTCCCCACTTTGTGTTAGTTTTATTCTTTGTTTAAATATTAGAGTCATATAAACTTCAAAATAAAAATGTTCTTGAAGCCCTTTTAAAAATTAAAACGAACACAATGATGAAGCTCTAAACTTTCCTTTATAAATGCAAAGTCAAAAACTCTAACAAAGTGGAGTAAAATGGTTTATTTAAAAATCAGCATTTATCGGGGCTGGAGAGATGGCTCAGAGGTTAAGAGCACTGGCTGTTCTTCCAGAGGTCATGAGTTCAATTCCCAGCAACCACATGGTGCCTCACAACCATCTGTGATGAGATCTGGTGCCCTCTTCTGACCTGCAGGTGTATATGCAGACAGAACACTGTATACATAATAAATAAATCTTTAAAAAAAAAAAATCAGCATTTATCACTTCTATTCTAGCAAAAATTGCCACCCCAAAAAAAAATCTTGCTCAATTTCTTTATGTTTTCAGTGTTTTTTTTTACAAGTTGAATCCACATTTTTGGTTCATTTCAACCTTTTCACCTTACCAAGGTAACAGGCAACATTCAGAGATGCATTGCCAATGCCATTAAATCTAGAGTGAAATCAGATACAGGGGCTGTTCAGATGATGAGTTCCATGATGGAGTTGTACTAGAGACATGCATTAAAGCCCAATGCTTCTTAAAATGTTCAAGGGACAACAAATCCTTCCTGGAGAGTTTGAGATATTATGATTTTTTTATTTTTGCCTTGTTCATTTTGTACAATTCAATAAGCTACTTCAAATAAATGGATAAAATTAAAAATACTTTCTAGGGCCACCTCTAGTAGAGTAAGAGCAGTGATGAGCTTTCCCATTAAGTTCCAAGGGTGCAGTGAATATATTAGCTTGCTGTTGCCTCCACTTTGGATCAGCATGTGGCAGTACCAATGAGAATGGAGCTGTTTACACATCCTGTCCTAATTGCCCCCCTAGGCTGTTGCCAGCAGAACTGGCTTTCTGACTGTAATGAGCAATGAAGTCTTTGGCATCTCCTTCCAGGGTCTGAACGGTGGCCCAGCCTGGGCCTTGCCAGTACAAGCAGTGGTGGTGTTTAATAAAGATGAGCATCCTTGTAGAGCCTTGCTCTAAAATTAACTCTGCAATCAGAACTTACTCCTAACCACTTAGTGTTTCGGATATTAACAAATGTTGAAGATTATATGAAAATATTCAAATACGGATAAGTGACTGCAAAGCATTATCAAGATTTCATGTTGTAGCATATTTTATCCAGCAGTCGTAAGAGAAACAGTTGCATCCAGATAGTATAAAAATACTCTTATAACACAGGTCTTTGGTTTTGCTCTAGTGTTATTTTAAGTGGCCCCAGTGGGCTTCTTCCCAGGGTTTGGTATACCATACACATAGGGAGAAATCTGTAGGCCTACCTGTTTCCCAAATTCCCTGCTGTGTTCTGGCCTTAAGAACTTAGTGGCTTGGAGAGGCAATTCTGAAAATGGAATATCCAACTGTTCACTTTCAATTTCATCATGGCCTTCGTGGTTCAGCTCATATATCAGCCTATAAATGGGGACCAGCGAGGCCAGTGTTCCAGACACATAAATCTCATCTTCCCTTATTTCAAATTACCTTTGTCCCCTCTCTCCTTTAATATATTATCTGTATGCCAGCATCCCCTGTAGCCCTTGGGTTTTGGAAACCTTGAACTTTCTAAGCCTGATTCTTCCCTCTCCTCTTTACCCACCTTCAATGTCACGATGATGTCTACTGCGTTGGCCTACCTCAGTCTCCCAGCCTGTCACTCTTTGTTGACTTCTTTTTATCCCCATTTCCTCTTGCTGCCTGAGGAAATAATTTTGGATGTATACTTATCAGAACACATTCATTTTATCCATTTGCTTTATCTGACTTTTACAAATCAGTATTAAAATCAACTCAAACACTCTCTTCCCAGTTTTGATTTAGTTGAAAAGATAATTTAGTGGATTCATCATAGTGTGGGAATCTTTGCATGAAGAGCACATTAGAACTTAAGATGAGACCTCTGCATATCTGCAGAGGTGATCATCTGCAGGAAACAAAGACTCACGCTAGTGATGGTTTACACATCCACTGCTTGTGGTTCTCCGACTGACATTGGAAACGGGCCATGCCTTGGAATGGTGACCATTCACCTTCTCTGTGGTCCAGTCATTGCATCCCTGGGTATTTACTTAAATGTGAGTTTGTGGGATTGACATGACTTATATACAAATGTCTGTGACCATTTTATAATAGTAGAAATCGAGCAACAGCTCAGGAAGATGAATGATGAACAAACCGGAGGAGAAGAAACTGCTCTGACATTGAAACGAAGGATGGTGGTATTTGCAACCTCGCTGGTACATATCAAACACACAGTGGCAAATCCAGGAAACCAAATATAAGTGCATGTTGTACGGAGGCAGAGAACAAGCCATGCCATGTTACGGTAGCAGCTCTTCCTTCAATGACTTTCTCTGTACTGTGACAGAGAAAAGACCAAGAGGAAAATTTCTGCTGGGATAGAAATCTGTGCAACTCCATTGGGGTGCTGCCCTGTGGAGACACACATTTGTCAAACTTCTGCAAACGCCAAGGAAGACCTGGGCTTTCCACGTCGTGTTTGCCAATGAACATGTTCAACAAATGTTTCTAAATCCCTCCAACTTTTACAAGGTTAATCTGTTTTCAGAGACTTTGTGTTGTTAATGCTGCAACTCCCTCAGTGTTTCCTATGTATCTCATCCTCAGCATTCTCCTTCTTTTCTGTCTAGAAAGAAATAGCTTTTTCCTTTAAAATAACTATTGTACAATCCTGCTGTCACCATAAGAAACCTTTCTATTCTCATTTTAAAAAACTTCTTGAAATAGCAACATCTCTTTGATTCAGATCTAATCCCATTACAATTTATTGTAATCAAGTACTAGCCCAACATTCTGTGAGTGCTACTACTAATAATTGGATGACTAATATGTCTGTGCATAGTATTCTTGTCTTTACTCTCCTGCTAGATGGCCCTTATTGTGCAGCATACCCTGACCGGTTTTCCTGTGGTAGTCCCATCTGCCTTGGCTCTGGCATATTTCCTTCAGGTTCTGATCCATCTTGAGTGCATTTGTCCTGAATACTTTCTCTTACTACAAAAAGGGTTACACGTACACACGGCCCAGATCCTATCCTTAATTTTCTTGTCTCCTTCTTCATAATGCTCCTATTCAGCACAAAAATACTTTGAAAGCAGTATGTACAAGATGTCTAGATTAACTTGTTAGCTTTTGTCTTAAATTAACTTGTGGGCTTTTGTCTTAAATCTGAACCACACCTCAATGTATTATTCTGCCAGTCCCTCATGTCTCTCAGATTCAAACCCTGAACTCTCCTCTTCGATGGAGCAATATCTTCTTTTAGCATCATTGTCTTTTTTGCCATGGAATCAGCAGTTATAGTCAATGGAAGAAAACTCTAAAGCCCTCCAAATTTACTCTGCTTGTTAGATTTTATTAACTTAACACAAACTAGAGTCACTTGAAAAAAAAGGAACCTCAGTTGAGGAATTACATCCATAAGACTGGCCTGTAGGCAAGTCTGTAGGGGAGTTTTCTTGATTAATGATTGATGTGGGAGGGCACAGCCCACTGTGTTAGGTAACACTCCTAGGCAGGTGGTCCTGGGATTATATATGAAAACAGGCCGACCAAGGTAGAAGGAGCAGTCAGTAAGTAGCATTCTTCCATGATCTCTACTTCAGTTCCCCCAGGTTGCTGCCTTGAGTGCCCTGTCTGCTCTTGATCATGGATTCTAATCTGTAAGGCATAATAAACTCTTTCCTCTTCAGTCTGGTTTGGATCAGTGTTCACCAGCATGCGAGATAAAGACTTCTTATTTACTATCAAGTATGTGTAGCAAGTTTTGCTGCCCATCCCCAACCTTTCTTCCTTTTCTGTTTACAAAACCTTACTTCAGCTCACTTTCATTGTCTCACTGTAACTACACATGTGCCGCACTATCCCCTCAGCCTCTAGAACCTGATACACATTAGCTTAGGGAAGCTCAGGTCTGAGCACATGATATTTTTCTGCCATTTAATGTCTTTGGGAACCATCCATCAACTTTCTCTTTGGAACAGATGGAGATGACTATAGAAAGCCACAAACAATCAAAATGCAGGATTTGAGAGCCCAGTCCCACTGGATACATCTACAAAAACACTCCTGCATCTAAGCTCAGAGAACATTGGGAAGCTGGGAAGGGGACTGTCCAGAAATTCATGGCAGAATTTCTCTCTCTCCAACTAGAGCTCTCTCTTTTCATTGTAGCTGTTGAAAACCACGGTTTGGGAATACAGTGTTTAAAGGTCCTGAAACCACCATGCAGCCAGAGAAAAGACCAAGCAGATAATGGAACACAAGCTCAAAACCATAAGGTAGCTACACACTAGTCACATACCAACTCCAACACAGTTTTTAATGTTAGAAAAATAACTATTATTAAACTCACAATGTTAGAAAAATAACTATTATTAAACTCACATTTGTAAAATAAATACCTTCCTAAACAGGGTCTGTTCCCCCACAACCATTTCTTGCCATGTACCTCTTCTCAAGTTTTAATGAGATCTTCTCTGTGTCCAAGACTGGTGCTCACTCCCTGGTTTGAATTCATGTATATTAATCTCTTCACTTGAAATTTCCTTTTGTCTTTGGTTATTATTATTGAATATGTGAAGGTGTGCCTGACATTTCAAGCTCTTGTCCAGGGTCAGCTCACTTGTCCCCTTGTTCAATATGTAAAAGTCTATTATGGGCCAGTTGTTTCTAAGTGAGGAAGGATAGCAAAGCTAAATAAACCTGCTGTGTGGATGTGTTAAAGTGCATGGTTCACATCTAGTAAGGGATGAATACCGTCTTTAGTCATAACAGTTGGCTTCATGGTTTTATAAAAGTTTGTAACTCATCATGAATGTTATTCAATTCTATATATAGTTTTATTACACATTGTAAGAGTGTTTATTTCAGGTATTTGAATATCATTATTTATTTCATATTTGGCTTATCAGATTGAAACAATGCAAAATATATTAGGCACACTTTTAAGATCTGTGTGAATTATTCACAGGTTTTTTTAAATCTTCATTGATTTAATGTTTTAATAAAAGATACATCTGATATCCATATAACTACAGTTATCTAACTGCTCTTATATAGGGTGGACATATAGCAAAAGACTTTTTAATTTTTAATCTATGTCATAGATTCAATGATATGTTTTATGAAAGACATTTATCTCTAAGACATGCGACTACAAAATGTCTGTCTAGGATATAACAGCAAAACAATTCTAATAATAAGACATTCTTAAGTAAAATATGCCAATATTTCATGAGGTTCACAAGATTAAAAACCATTGCTTGTTACAGACTTTGTGGCAGGGACTAAAGGGAAACCATCACACTGATGTGTGCTCCAGAGTGTATTGATATGTCTGGGGAGATGGAAGAACAATACTTCTCATGTTCCAAATGGGTGTACTTTATAAAGTAGATCATGCCTAGGGGTTATAGCAGATTACTTGAACATGTTGTGAAAAAGTTCATGAGCACGAAAAGTCAGTTTTTAATAAGCCATGGTTGTCTTTCTTCAGATATTCCTGAAAACCGGTATACTTCGTCATTCTTCTGTCTTTGTAATGGGGTTCCTTCAAATGCTCTCCCTCCACACTGTATCTACTTGCAAAGATCTACCCATTCTTCCATGAACAAATGAAATACCAAATCTCTGACATGATCACATATTCCCTAAAAGCGAAAATGCAGCTTTCATTTGCTAATCACCTAGAGGGCTGGCCATCATGTTGTTTATTTGTTTTCAGGTGTTGTGTTCCCCCCACCCCCATCCTGCTGTGCTGGGGCATGATGTATGCTTCCACAGCAGGATGGTCTTGCAAATAGATTTTTATGAACCATCTCCCCTCATTCTACAATGAAGGATAAAAGGTGGAGATGCGGCTCAGTGGTAAAATGCTTAAGTATCTGATAGGAGACTCTGCATTCAGTGTTCAGCACCGAAGGAAAAAAAATGGAGGGGGTAAGGAAAAAAATAGCCAGCGAGTGATCTATCTGAGATCTAAGATCTGGCAAGAAGATGAATCACAAACCTCCACAAAGCCACACTCAGAGAAGTCACGACGAGACAGCAGAAGGAGATACACTGAACGCTGGCAGTGTTGAGAAGACGTTGGATGTATGGGAGGAAGCAGGCATTTGGAACAGAAAACTAGAGAGAACTGATACTACCGAAAACACAGCAGAGAACCGGAGGGATAGAATCAAGAAAATGATATTATTAGCGAATGCTGGCACCACGTTTGTTATGTCCTGGGAGATATCCTGAGTGCTTCGCACAGTACTGAATGCTTCTCACTGTTCCCGTGCAGTAGGTCGGTGGGCATCACCAGCAGACACACGCAGCTTGCCAGTGGCTACTGATGGGAATGACACTGCCTTCCATGTCAACCATCAAGGATAACGAAGTCTATCTGCTAAACAACTTGTATATGAGAAAATAATCAAAACTCAGGATCTTGAGCCATCTCAGTAAATGTATAGACCTTAAAAATCTGGAGAGGGCTAAATAGATGAGGTGGCTCAGTGGTTCAGAGTACTCACTGCTCTTGCAGAGGACCTAGGTTCAGTTCCCAGCACCCTCATGACAGCTCACAATAGTCTTTAATTACAGTTCTAGGGGTCTGATTCCCTCTCCTAGCTTCCACGGGCATCAGGAATGTTTATGATATACAAACATATATGCCAGCAAATACTCATATACATAAAAGAAAATAAATCGTTAAAAAAGTCTTTAGGCTATAAATAGTGAAAATTAAGTCTTTTGTAGAGTAAAATCCAATTTAGAATAAGAGCCAATTTAAGCATGCTCCACAATTTTTGATGATAGAAGGTAGGAGAGCTTTGCTAGTAATGATCTCAAATAGAGGAACTCAGGAGTTTTTTTTTTTTTTTTTTACTAAGTTGAACTACACTTTATTTATTTATTTTTTTAAGAAATTTTTTATTCATTCTGCATTCCAACCACAGATCCCCTTCCACCCCTCCTTGCGCTCCCATCCAGCCTTTCTCCCTAACCCAGCCCCCATCCCCTCCTCCAAAAAGGTATGGCTCCCATGGGGAGTCAGCAAAGCCTGGCACATTTATGGAGGCAGGTCCAAGCCCCTCCCCCTGCATCAAGGCTGTGCAAGGTGTCCCACCATAGACAATGGGCTCTAAAAAGCCAGTTCATGCACTTCGGGGATAGAGCCTATTCCCGCTCACAGGGGCCCCTCAAACAAACAGGGGCCCCTCAAACAAACCAAGCTACACAACTGTCTCTCCCATGCAGAGGGCCCAGTCCAGTCCCATGGAGGCTCCACAGCTGTCGGTCCAAAGCTCATGAGTTCCCACTAGCTTGGTTTGGTTGTCCCTGTAAGTTTCCCCATCATGATCTTGATGCCCCTTGCTCATAGAATCCCTCTTCCCTCTCTTTGACTGGACCCCTGGAGCTCAGCCTGGTGCTTGGCCATGGTTCTCCACATCTGTTTCCATCAGTTACTGGATGAAGGCTCTATGATGACAGATCACCAATCTGATCACTAGGGTAGGCCAGCTCAGGCACCCCCTCCACCACTGCTAGTATCTAAGCTGGGGTCATCCCTGTGGAATCCTGGGAACTTACCCCGCACCATGTTTCTCCCTATCCCTGTGATGTCTCCTTCTATCAAGATATTTCTTTCATTGCTCTCCCACTCTGACCCTTGAACTGCAATTTAAATAGAAGGGCAGAAGGAAAGTATTTTTACTTTCAGACACAAAGACAGGCAGTACATTTCCCGTGAGTAATATATTTTCCGTGAGTAAATACAAGAGGACAAAGTTTAAATAACCAAGAATTTTAAAGAGAAACTGGCAATAAAATGTGAACCAAGCATTTACCTTTGAATGTGGGCTATTATTCCTCATCCTTAGAGCTTTGCATATGATATCCAGGTTGTGTTTTATGGTAAAGGACAACAAGTTTGTTTAGTGAGCATTATTGCTGTTGTTCACTGGAGCTGACTGTTCTAGCTTTTGAGCAGACAGTGCAGCCGGGCTCCGGTCCCATGTGAAAGAGGACACTCCACTTCCAAGGGGAGTGAGTACTTTGTTCTGCTTTCTCATCCCGCGTGTGCGAGGTATGTGTTTGCCACTAACGCGCGTCTCCAGGCCTCCTCTTTTCACTTTGGATTTTGAGACTGCTCCGTGCTTAGTTGCCACAGCTGGACATAAACTCATTTTATAGTCCAGATGAGCTTGGAAAGTGTGATCCTCCTGCCTCAGCCTCCCTATTATCTGGGTTACAGACCTGTAACTCTAGGCCTGGCCGGGGGCGTTGTCTTTAAGAAGCAGTGCTGAGGGTTTTCCACCTCCTTCCTCTCAAATGGGAAATGGCACACGTCTCAAATGGTGGGGCCTCTGACAACCAAGATGTGGCTGTGAACAATTTGGAACAGTGTCACTCAGTAAGCCAGAAAGGCTGTGTGACAAGGGCAGGCATTCTGTGTGTGGTTTTCACTCAAGGGTATCTTGGTATTGCTTATAGGAGTTGCTTTACTTTGTATATTCATGAATAAGCCTATTCAAATAATAAACCATTCATAGAGTTTTCAGTTGTCTCACACAGCAATTAGGTTCTACGTTTTAAATATACAATTTAATTAGACTCTTCCCAATACGTTCAGCTTGCTTTGGTGCAAACATCTCTTATCATTATTTATTTATTTGTCAGTGTATGTGTATGTATGTTTATGCATGTGATACATGTATGTGTTCCTATGGATGTATGCACATGGAGGACAGAGCAAGAGATGGCTGTTTGACTCTTGGACTCATAGTAGCTCTGATAATTTCTTCTAGAGCTGCACAAGAGTGGGCCTGTCAATGGAGAGGAGATGGGGCTCATACCACTCCACTTCTCCCCAAGGATTTATATGCAACTAGCGATTAACTGAAGAGGAGGAGATATTTTCTTCAGTAGTGTAGCCACAGAGAAGGGGCCTGTTCTCCTATAAGTATCATAGTGTAACTTATTGGCTCATTAAAAGAAAGACATAAAAATAGAAGAGGGTTAACGAGGAAGCAGAAACAGATTAGCCATAGTCAGAGGCATAAGAGAGGGTAAGGGGAGTGAATATGATGAAATTATGTGCACATATGAACATGTTGTGATGGAACCCAATATTATGTATAATTAGTCAGGCTAATAAAAAAAACACAGGAAGACAGAGTGCTTCCACTTTGCTCTAGAAGTGTGTAGTAGATTCTGATCGTAGGAGCTGATTGTTGAGTGCGTATTGATTCCTCTCTGTTCAGAAGTGGTATCATTGATTAGATCAAGAGAGCTTTTCACTGAGAAGGAAGTAAAGGAACAATAATTTTCATGATAGCCCATGGCTCTTTTGAAGAAAAGTGGGGCACCCATTCCTTGCTTTTCTGTTCGTGGCCTTGTCATGTCCTTTCTCAGACACCCCCTACTCTTCGGGTGCCCTAGAGAAATCGAGATTCTGGGATCTGACAAGGGGTACATTGTTTTACCCCCAAGGACTGCCACTTCACGACAAGAGTGTACACAGACATAAGTCAACCAGCTCTGATTCTTTGAGTTGTTGGAAGGGAAGCTTCCTTCCTATTTACATGGTTAAAAAATTTTTTTCACACAAGAAACAACTGTCTTTTCTGGTTTTTACCTGCTGTCTGGTCAATCTGAACACAGCTCTGGGGCGGAGGTGCACAGCTAAAAACCAACGTTCTTAAAATATGTCCCCTCTCTTTCCTCTTCCTTCTCCTTTCAAACCTTGCACTGCAAAATAAATTTAACTCTCACTTAATCAGGGCTAATAGCAATCTAGTCCCTGCCACCCCATGACACTGGTACTTGGACCTAGACACACCCAGAAGGAAATTAATAAGAGTGCACACTCCCTTACTGTTCTGTTGTTTACGTGTTTTTACACATTGTGAGTTTTGACTTTCAAATATGTGTTTGATTTACCTTTTCTTATTGTGCCATAATTTATTTTTTAAAAAACCCACATTTCTACTTTTATCAAAGCCCTTGGAAAACACATTCTGTGTGCAATGCCTTCCTTGTATGCATCTGTTTTGACCACTGAGATGACTCTGTCCCTCACTCAGGACCCAGTGGGAGCCAAGCTCCTGGTTGTGTTCTTGTTTTATCAGAATTCAGATCTGACACGTATGAGTTGAGCATTTACAGAAGAATGTCAGTGGCTTAGACTTCACCTCCCTCTTCTTCTACTTAAGCTTTGATTATTTGAAGATAGACAACAAGAAAAATGAGGGGAAAGTTTCGAAGCTGATGGTAAATCATGTTCTACGTGGTCAATCAAGCAAAGGTCAGAGAACAAAAAAGCATTCTCTTCTTCTTAGAAAATGGTTTTGAACTTCTGAATCTCTGGAAATATTTCAGGGATTTTTATTGACTTTGTTTTGAGTTTACCCAGCTTTGAGTGTCTTGTGAGATTTGAATGTTGATAAAATACAGATGGCTCCTTGAGAGCCTACATATTTCCATCTCTGCATTGCTTTTGGTGGCCATGATATACCTTCTCTAAGTAAAGCTTTTTGGGGTGACATGACTCAGGGACTTCTGCACTGGCTTCTGATGTGTAGGCTCAAGCTAACTCTAGCATGAACTTATATCATGTGATCTTAAGGCAATCATTTAAGGTCTCAACAGTTCAAGTTTTTGATATGAAAACTGGAATCACAGTGCAGTGCATTTTCTTTTTTAGAGAAAAGTCAAGATATTATCACGCCATTTAAAAGGTAGACTACAGTATCTGTGGTGTCATAGGCCATATGAAAGAGAATCTGCCATGAGATGGGTCTTTCTTTTGTGACATCCAGATGTGGGTCTTCTTCACAGCCACCAACTGCTCATGTAAGACAACTCCTGGGACTTATTCTGAGACTAGATAATCCCCTGGGTTCCTTTGGAGAGTACCATACCCTAATCTTTGACCTTGTGTATGTCTCCTTCATAGCAAAGGAGATATTGTTGCGATTATGGACCTCCAAAGACTGAGCTTCTGGATTACTTAATGGGTTGCTCTATTTGTTGTTCCATTAGTTGTTCTAGCTGGAAAGAGAGATGCCTTGGAAATGGTCTTTGTGGGGATCCCAGGTGTGAGCAGGACTCCTGCTGGAGACCATGTAGCAGAGATGGCTGCACATGAAGACCAGGGAAAGCTTCAAGGATCTAAGCCCAGAGAGGAGGACAGCCAGACTAGAAAGAGGCACAAGGTGCATCATTTACAAAAATGCACAAGGAATATGACAACCTCACAGCTGTGTTCCACAGTATTCTCCAGAGAGCCAGGAAGCTGGGTACTTTCCTCCAGAATTACCCAGGTAGTCAAAGCCTTGATGTGGGGCTGTGAGCTTCAGAGCCCCAAAAAGAGACCTCAGATAAATACCCACGTATTCTGAAGCCCCTGGTTCATGGGAGTGACAGAAAGCTCATCCAGAGCCCTAGACCATGAGCCCTAGGACAGACAGGAAGCTACATCCTACCCTCATATCTGATGGCTGGGTCAAGCAAGCAGCCACCTCACCCAGATACAGACAGTGACTTTATTGAGGTAGAGCTGTGGAGAACATACTGTGTATCATGAAAACATTAGAGAAATATTATGTTTACAGAGCCAAGTCCAAATGACTAGTACGGAAAATTTGGGGCCATCACAGAGGAGGAATTAAAATGATTCTTTGGGGCCTTTAGGACTTTCCTAAGTAATGCTGGGGCTTAAACTCTGGAGAGGTTTGAAAGCAGCTGCTTACCAGCTGAGTCAAACCTCATGGCTCCCTGTGCTTTTGTAAATGATGCACTGGGCTTCTCTGCAGGGCCAGATGCTGATGTGGTCATTTATGTGCTGGATGGGAGATTATAGGGAAGACAGTATGAAAGTGTCCACTCTGGATTTCATTAGGAATCAAATGAGCTATGACCAGTCCTGAGGCTTAAAAAGGGTCCCAGCTGAAAGTACAGCTGCTTCTTTCCCTTTCCCAGGTCAGAAAGAAGCAGTGTTTCTGGAGACTGACTGGGTCTGGTGTCTTCCCTTTCCCAGCCTTTCCCTGTCCTTTGCTTTCAGATTGCTGCTAACTGGCCCCACATCTTACTTCCTTGGTAGCTTACATGCTTAGTCATCCACAGTGGGGCGGGAGAGAACTGGGGCAGATGAGAAGGTTTCTCCCTTTCCATCACAGTTTTGAAAGTTTTGGTTTCTTCTTGTAAGAACCTAAAACTCCCAGTGTTAGTGTGGACGTGGATTAAATTTTGTGAAACTTTCTTCTCTGACTTGGCAATCTGTCTTTCACAAGGGTCCCATAAGCTCTCCTTCCTAGGACTGTCAGGGGCATGTGTTGTCTGCTTATTTGTGTTTGCCAGTCATTGGAGAAAAGGACCTTTATTTTGTTTTCCACTTCCCTGTCTGTCTGACCCCTCTCAACTGAATGATACACACTGTGAACAATATCAAAAAGCACTTTACTTCTGATTCTAAATTTATTGCCTTGTAAATTTTGAAGTACTGTCTTGCTCAATGTATAATGCATAGTTTGAGCTTTGGCAATGTACTTGTCTACAATCTACACCCTGCTGCCCATGCAGAAGCACAGGCCTAATGGTATTCAATAAACAAGAGTCTTCTTCTGGATTCGTTTCTCTTTGTACTTCGTTCTTTTTCAACAACACACTCAAGGGGAAAAACAGGGCATGAGGAAGCTGTTAACTGACATGTGTGGATGTCATTGTTAGTCCATTCCCTTATATGTTAAAAACTTTTATTTTTACTAAAACTTTAAAAAAAATTCCCTCTGCAAAGATAAATACCCTTCTATAAGAAATGTGCAGACTCTTCCTGAGACTTGCATCATTTCCTAGTAACCATTTTGTGACTGATGATGCAGCTAAGCAGCCGAGCAGAGTCTGTTAGGCTGTCATCATCTTTATTAGAATATATTTGTTTCCTAAAACTCTTAAAGAATTTTATGCAGCCGCAGGAGAGATGGCTCAGTGGTTAATAGTGCTTGGTGTATTTACAGAGGACGAGTCTGACTTTAGTACCAGGGGATCCAAGGGCCTCTTCTGGCCACCTCAAGGACCTACACACACACACACACACACACACACACACACACCACGCATGCACATTACTAAAAACAAATCTTAAAAAAAAACAAATATGTACAAATTCATTTCTTAAATCTGCTTACATCTTTTATCAATTCTGTTGATATCTATTTTGAACTTATCAATCTTAGTGTTCATGTCACTCCCACCAGGATATTGCCAACATTTAGATTCTGATTCAAGAGACTTAGGGTAAGACCAGAATATCTGCACTCTGTCCCCAAGAAATCTCTGACCCTTATCTAGGTTGTGCTGATATGTGACTTCATAACACTGAGTATAGAGAGGCTTAGAGGATTGCCTTCTGGTTCTGCCAACCAATGTCCAGCTGACTTTTGAAGAGGTAGTTAAATTGTCATGATCTGAACTTACTTGCAGGGAATGATGTCTCTATGGCAATTTTACAAATAAAATGAGATGCAGTAATCTATGTAAAGGGCTTAATGGAAAACCTGGGGTGTGGATGCAGCTCCTTTGGGAAGTGATGCAGTGATGAGGATGAAACTGTATGAACAGGATTTGTGCCTTTGTAAGTGAGACCACGGGGAAGGCCCCTCTCCTCCCTTACCACGTGAGATTCTAGTGAAAAGGTCAGTTGTGCTCTGTGAGCTAAGGAAGGAGTTTTATCAGACATCAGTCAGCTGACATCTCACCTTGAACTTCTGGCTTCCAAATCTGTGAGTGACAAATGGCCATTGTTTGTAGTACAGATTAAGTATCCTTTATTCCAAATACTTGAGAAGTGTTTGGGATATAATGTATATTTTTTGTTTTGGAATATTTGTTAAGATATAATGAGATAACTTGAGACAGGACCCAGTCTAAAACGAAGACATTGTTTATGACTGCAAATTCACTTGTAATTTGTAGACACTTTATACACATCGCTTCAAGGGAACCTTACAGATGTTCCTGAGGTTTGAGACTACAGCCTGCCACATCAGGTCAGGAGCGACTTTTTCCACTTGTGGTGTCCTATCAGCTTAAAAATGTTCTAGAATTTTGAGCATTTTAGATTTGGGAATTTCCTAGTCACAGTTAGAATTAAGTCAAACCAGAAAAATCTATGGGCATAGTAGAGTGGCCCGGGCTGGTACAGCCACCAGGAAAGTGGTATGGACGGCCAAGGCTCATGAGGCCACTGGGAAAGTTGCATGGATGACCAGGGCTGGTGCAGCCACTATGACAGCAGCGTGGAGGGCCAGTTCTAGTGTGGCCACTAGGAAAGCACCATGAATAAATGATGCTCAATGCCATTGTCATAACAGGTGTGCCACAGACCCCTGTGTCCTGACTGCTGTTTAGGACAGGTACATTCTAGAGTGAACACTATATGTGAAGTCCCAGGGAGGGACCAGACTGCATAAATTGTGCTTCTTTCCATATTGATTTCTCAGGACATCAGTTACTCCTTCTCAAACCCATCATTGAAACTACTGAAATGCTATGGATTTCTGTTAGAGTTTTCTCTTCTTCCAGTCATGGGAGAGAGTTTATTTTTTTGTGGTTGAGAAACCTGTTCCCCAAAGCAGTGGAACCTCTGCTGCCAGGATCGGGGTATTCTTCCTGCTCTGGCCACTTGTGGAACACAAAGTATCTCAGACATATGGCTCAGGTGATTCCTCAGTAGGAATCATTTGCATGTGAGGCAGGTTTGTAACCTCTTTATGCAAGTAAGATATCCTTTTCCCAAAATGTCTGGGTCTTGGGATGTTTTGGGATAGCCACATTGCAGATATTCATGGGTATCTGAGTTTCTAGGTCATCATCTCTAACCTGAAAGTCTGAAACCTTAGTTGTACCAAAATCAAAAGATTTTTGAGAACCATACCAGTGTGAAAGAAGTTTCAGACTTTGGTTTTGGGATTCTCAAACTGTACTTGCTTCTTCGAAAGATTAAAAAAAAAAAAAAAAAAAAAAAAAAAAAAGATGCAAGAAGGAAACAGAGCCGAATGTCAGTGAACACCGTGGGCAAATTGGTTATGGCAGTGTGCACCGTTGCAACAGATCAAAATTCTCGTCTTGTCAAGACACCCAAACTTTCTGCCTTCAGTTTCTTAATGTAGGCAGAAGAAGAGCAGAGTGGACGAGGAAAAGAGCAGAGAGCCAAGGGGCAGTACTATGTGTGCTAATGAAAGTTTACCTCCTGGATTTTTCTTCCTGCACTTGCCATGTTTACTTTTCATCACTGTCTTCTTGAACAAGAGAATTTTGGAGTTTGGAAGTAGTTCAGCAGTCATCTATGTAGTTTACTTGGTTTCTGTATCAATAAGTAAACAGTAGCGGTAAGGGTTTAGGACAAAGGCATTCAAGACAACATGTCTCCTCATCCCAAATCTATTTCTCATTCTCCTTAGCACAATCTACTCCCTTCCTGTGTTCCTTGCCTTCATTATCATGGTAGTTTAGAGTTCTCTAAAGGAACAGAACCATTATAATTAATATATATTCATTATATATGTGGACAACATTTATTAGACAGGTGTACAGGCTATGGCTCAAGTAGACAATGGTTGTATCATACTGCGAAGCCTGAGGCTCCCGTAATTGCTCAGTCCATGGAATTGATGTCCCAGCAATACAAATCCTGGAGTGTTTCTAGAAAGCGCCTAATCCTCAGTCTATGTTGGAATCCTGAGGAAATTGGTTCTAATATAGTTGGAGGAATGTCTCCATATCAGGATAGATGAACTTTCCAGTGAGGGAGCAGTGCAATCAGGTTTCCTTTATGTATACTGCTGCTAAAAGGTGTGGCCCAGGTTTGGGGAGGGTCTTCTTGCTTCAACGCATCTAAGGTAACCCCTCAAAGGAGTGCCTAGAATCTTGGATTTTTCCTGATTCCAGATGTAGTCAAGTTGACAGCCAAGATTAGCCACCACATTCCTTTAAGTCAGGATTAGAACCCAAACCCAGCAGGAACTAGCTATGATTGGTTGAATGCTGTTTTTTTTTTTTTTTTTTTTTTTTTTTTTTTTTTTTTTTTTTTTTTTTTTTATTTACTGAGTTACTGATGAACTATGAGACCCATACTTACCAATTAGAGGAAAAGAATGAGGTACAAGCATGAAGAACCAGGACATGGGGTATGGAGTGTGTTTTGGAGAAAGAACAACCTAATTGTAGACAGTTCCATTGGCTCTGAGGGCTCAGCAATGCCCAAGATTCTTTCTCTGCCATGTCACCTGTATCAGTTGAGATTTCTGTGGACCAAACTATATGTGATGTGATACTCTTCCCACCAAATCTGCACCATACCTGGTAGAGCTGTCTAGTATCACATACATAGCTACAGTGCTTCCTCTGCCACATTTATTTTCCAAC
This sequence comes from Peromyscus leucopus, assembly GCF_004664715.2. NCBI lineage: Eukaryota > Metazoa > Chordata > Mammalia > Rodentia > Cricetidae > Peromyscus > Peromyscus leucopus. The sequence goes on along the minus strand of NC_051084.1, from coordinate 77,904,398 downwards.
TAGCCTAGCACCAATGCATAGCGTACTCAAGTTATTCCCAGAACAAATTTTTAACAGGGAAGACAAAACCCAAGAGCAATAGGAAATCTGAATGGTCAAAACATGTCTTTAAACATCCGGAATTCAGGGTGTGTTGAGAAGATCCACTTATCCCAGGTGTTGACGTGTGCTCTGTAGAAAAGTTCAATAATACCTGTAGGGGGTGGAAGAGGTTCCTTAAGGAGGAAGGGAGTGAACAAAAATAAGTTTAGCAAATAAAGAAAGCCCATTAGTTAACTTTGTGTTCCATTTTTTTTTTTTTTTGTTTGCTTGGAAGCTACGCCCTTTACATTCTAAATCAGTATATCCCTTTCTGCCTTTATAGTCACTTTAGATCTTCGTGTATCCAAGTATTATTTTATCCACCAAGGCAAAGACTAGTGAGGAAGCTATCAGTGTAAGAATCCTGTATTCATATTGTTAGTGTCAGGTTAGTCTGTAGTTGACTCTTCTTGTTTGTAAAACTGGGTCTGAAATGCTAGGAACCACTTTGTCCCTTTAAAGTCCTTTATATAATATCTTGAAAGTTTAATCTCATTTAAATAGCAGCAAATTCCCATTACTATGAATGTAACTTTTTCATAAAATACCTTATCTGTTTCCTCCCTAGGATTTGAGTCCAAGCAGGGGAGAGGGAACTTAATTTAATATATATAACTCACTGTTATCTTGAGGTAGAGAAGTTATTACTATAAGTCCTATAAAATAGGCATTACACCTGATTTCAAATGTGCTAACTCTTCAGTTTAGGTTAGAATATTAATTTGGCTGCCACTGAAAATGTGCCTTTTGGTTAGGTCATTTTATATCTTTATGAGGTTAATTAAAATTGCATAATGAATTTATCCATCTGAAATTTCTGTTTTTCATTAAGATTGAACTTTTAGTGGGAAAAGAAGACATATGGACATTAAGAAATAATTTATTAAAGTGAAAGAAAGCTTATTTCTACCTAATCCAAGTGAAAAAAGAGAGAGAAATCGATTCCTCATTAGCCCTAAAGACATACACGCTCGCACATACACATGCTCACACACACAAACACACACAAACATACAACACACACACACACACACATACACAAACACACAACACACATATAAACACACACACACATACTTCTGTACACTCATACATAGGCCTACAGCTGCATACTTTAGGCAAGAAAATAGACTTATCTTGTTCTCTTTTAATTTATCACGTGTTCCTCCTTTTTCTGTATCCCATGTTTATTTACCTCTTTCCCCTTAAACACGTATTTTTCCATGCTAAACTGAGCAGTAGTTAAGGAATGTGTACATAAACAGGACACCCTCATTTGTTCATTTGTGGACTGGTTGTGGGGCTCCTTATGCCTATGTCTATGCTGCACAGTCAGAAAAACATTTTTCCTTTTTAATATTAGTGCTTGAGATAGCATTGGTGGGGGGTGTCTGTGGGACTTCACTGGCCAACCACTCCAAAATAGGTAATCAATTCCTGGCACTGATATTTGTGTCAGTCTGTGCTATCTAGAAAGGACATTATCACCAAGTGATAGTTTTTTTTTTCATTTTAACTCCTTTTTGTGTATTATGTGTATGTGTGGATACACACACAGACACACATGTATATTCTAAAAAGTCATAGGGAAACTTAGTATTGTAAGAACTTCAGGAGGCCGCTCTCAGAGCCCTTGATACTTGCTTCGGTTGAGTACATCTCCTCTGTACAAACTTTGGACAGTTCAAATGTTTGCCTTTTTCTTACTCCCTTCCTATTTCAAAACTCAATGTGCATTTTCCCTGAGATTTTATTTTGGTTCTGATCTCTGTTGTTTCACTAGACCCACACAGTGCCCTATTACCACGATCCAGGGCATGACTCTTGAGTATGTAGCTGTGTCTCTGAAATAATTGATATCTGAGTCATTGGTCCACAACATATCCTTGCCTTTGGCAGCCTATGAAAAACTCTGCCTGCCCCCAAGTATTGGGAGAGATATGGCTATAGAGATGAAGAATTCATGTCTCTCGGAAATGAGCAATATGATGAGCCTATGAAAGGTCATAAGGTAGCTTGGATTGTGTCTCTATGGTGAGGAATCAATTCAAACTTCTCACTTGCAAACTCTTATTTTACACTCTACCCAGAAGTATCTTAACCTAGGGCCATCTTCATGTAACATGGACTTCAAATTCTATTCTCATTTTTCTGCTGCAATTTCAAACCAAGCATCAGGTGTTCTTTCATAACTATTCACAGCAATGTTTCTCTATGTCTAAAGCAAAATTTACGTTAAGGTTACCCCTTTTCCCACTTAAATCACCACGACTTACATTTCTAAACCCTCACCATCTTACGGATTTTTCGTTTGACTGTTAACATAGTTGAATCTTCTACTCCCGCAACAAACCCCCAAATAATAATATATAGTCATCATCATCATCATCATCATCATCATCATCATCAAACAGAGCTGAGTCAAGCCAGTGTTCAATGATGACTGGCTCATACGAATCCCTACGTTTCATCTAATTATTTTTTTTATGCCTAATGATTGCCTTGGTGGATGAATAAATGGCTAAATACGCAAGTGGAGGATGTTTCCAATGTTGAGTTTTTGCTCATTTCTACTAAGAACATTTTCTTTTGATGTTGGCTAACAGCTATTTAGCAGATGGTATTTTCTTCCTGGTTACCATCTTAGCAGGTACTCTATTCATTTCTCATCATTCCTGGCAATTTTCAGACCACGAATGATTGGAAGGTCTTTGTGCACTGAGGGTGGTAAATAGCAGAACTAAGTACAAAGGTGCTGTTACTAAGTTTCATTTACATTCTTGTGTTTTTATTTCAGTCCCAAGAATATGTGTATTTTATTACTATTTAATCATAAGTCATATGCTTAGATAAAATCTGCCCCTACGTTCTCTACTGGGTAAGAAAATAATAGCTCAGAAAAATTCCTTTGTATGCCCAGTCAATCATTAATTTTTATCAGGGAAGGGCCTGCCTTTCTTCCCCCAGACGCCTTACTTCTCTCTATCACACTTCTTCCTCTTAGCCTTAGCTGAGTCACCTTGTGATCACAGAGTCGGTAAATCGTTCATCATATCCTCTTGGCAATAAAACTCTTTTCATCAGAGAAAGATGCAGACTGGGGATGGCTAGGCCCATCACCCATATGATTCAAGTTTCTGATTCATTGCAATCTGCCATTAAAGTGAGACATTTCTTCATTCTGGCTCAAGTATGTTAGGCAACAAGTTAGAGATTACCTGATGCAGTATGTCAAACCAACGATCTCATGTGTTCAATGAAGTCTGATTCTTAATATGTTTTAAAGATGATCCTAATCTTTACTTTTATAAATATTAAAAATAAAGAAATTTACTCATTCTTCAAAATTAACTGAGCTTTCTTAGATACAAGGCTGAAACTACTGGGTCCTGATAGATTATTATGTAGTGAAAAATTATAACTTTTCAATTTTTAGAATTATGTTTTTGATACGTATGTGTGTATATTTGTTTTTGAAACTATTGTATTATGTAAATATATGTATTCCTTTTTTAAATTACTAACTGCAGTATTTTTCTTGCAAAATATATTTCACATATATTTGCCAATATATTTGCAATCTACTTTAAGAAACGTCACCATAAACATAATTTGATTTCAGCAGAATTCCAGAAATAAAAGCACACAAACTTATTTTTAAGAGCAAATCAAAGTTTCAAAAAGATGACAGAACCTTTGCTCATGTCCACCGCACTTTCAGGAAATAAGGTCTGTACGATCTGTGCTTGTCCAGGGTTGCTGGCTCCAGAGCAAGTGTCTTCTTATCTTGGGGTTGAATTACTAGAAAGCCCACTTTTTAAAATTTAACTTTTTTATTGATTCTTTGGAAGGTTCACATCAAGCACACCAATTCTGCTCTCCTCCTGGTCCTCCCATGTCCTCCCCTCCCCTCTCCAGTGCCCTCTCACCAAAACAAAACAAACAAACAAACAAACAAAAACAAAGCAAGCAAACAAACAAGCAACAAAAACAAGAACAAATCAAACCAACCAAGCAACCAACCAAACCAAAAAAAAACCTCTTTACTTTCCTTCTTTCCGGCCTCTCCATCACCTTTTCATTTGTCCTGGTGGCACTGGGGGCCTCGGTGTGTCACACAGTAGACCCTTTTGTCCTATCAGCTTTACTAGCAAATGTTCATTGCAATGAGTCACTGGTCTGGTTCGAGGCCTCTGGTTTCTGGTACACTAGTATTACTGGATCCTCACCAGAACAGAGGAGTTCTGGGATATCCTGTAGCCACCCCAAGTCTTGGAGATCCTTCAGGTACTGTTCCACAGGACTAGTCTGGTCTTGAGCTCCAGCAGGTTCTAGATGGGGTAGATGTTAGGGTAGGACCCTTGGTTTTTTAGAGTTACAGCAATTCATTCTGTTGTTTTGTGAAATATCCCCCATAAGCTCAGAACATTTTGTCTTCAGTTAGTGGTGGTATTCAGGACATTAAGGAACCTTTCCATGGATTCTTGCTGGAGGAAGTAGGAAGTTTTATAGCCTTGCTCAACTTTCTGTTCCTTTTTTGCTTGCTGCATGCAGATGAACTGTGATCAACCAGCTTCCTGCTTCCACTGCCACACCTTCTTCACCAGGATGAACTGTATCTCTCTGAATTTGAAAGCCAGAACAAACCCTTCTCCTTAAGTTCCCTTAGTCAGGGCATTTTATCATCGCAGCCAAAAAGAAACTAATGCACCTTTCAATTCTGCTTTGGCTTCTGCATTGAATTTTTACCTTCAAATTCGTTCTCAGCTTCCTCAGGTATGAAAGACAGGGTTTCTTATGTTATTATTATTTTTTGCTTGTATGTTTCTTTTATAAATGGAGATCTCTTAAGAAACCTAAACAACACCTGTCATTGTTTATATTTTCCAAGTGGTATGTTATCATAAAACATCACTGAAGAAACTATTCTTCTTCTTGTGAATAGGATTCACAGCCATGGATCAACCAGGGCTTTCAGAGAGCAAAGAAGTTTCTTAGGAGGTACAGGAATCTAATTCTGTCGATAGATGTAGCACAGGTAAGAAAACTGAGGCCAGGAACATTGACATTGACTGACTCAATTGGAGGAGCTGAAGCCAGGTGCTGTGGCTCATGCCTGTAATCCCAGAGGTACAGGGAGGAGAATTTGAACTCTAAGCCAGCATCAGCTACATATTGAGACCTTGTGATGATGATAGTTATTGTGTTTAGTTATTATATGTGTCATTAGTGTTTGGAGTTACCTGTATGCAAGAAAATAATATTTAAAATATGGTACAATAATACTGTGATGGTTCATGTGTATTTGATATTCCTTTTTATTTGAAGAATGCTCATCTCAAGAATGCCTGGAATGAGGTATTGCTTCTCACAAGGGATCAGATCCAAGATGGAAGGAGGACAGGATTTTCTCTTTCAACCTTAACAAGTTTCAGGTTGTACAGAACCATCCTCCTCACACTATCCACATCCCACTTTTGTGGTTAAGGACTGGCTATACTAAAAACTAAAGTTGCTGTTCCTGGGTCTGATGCACCATTCAGAGCTATAAACCCCAGTTTATAAAACTACTGTAGAGACAGCCTGATGAGATTTGGAATGATTCAGTTGTCTGGTCTCTGTGAAAATTGTTCCCTGGGATGTTCATTATCTCCAGCTCTATCTGATTGCTTCCTAGACAGACTAGCAATAAATAAGAGGAATGCTGCTGATAGGAAGAGGTGGTTCCATCAGGGATGCTCATGGTACTCATGCAGGACAAGAATTGGTTCTACTTTCTGGGCAGATAGACGTGTCCTTGCTACCAAGAGAACACGACTGTCTTTGTGCTGCAGAGTACTAACTCTGTGATTAGGGTCCCTTCTGGAAACAGATCTGTTACCAGAGAACTCCCAGACTAGGTCTAGGGGTCTGTGATGGCTCCCAGAAGGGAAACTGAGCATCCTGAAGTATGACAAAGGTATTGGTTACATAGTATTAATCAATACATGTGTATTTGGTAAATTAGGTTTCACTGGAGTATAAGGTGTAGTCTGGAGTTACCACTCACTCGGGGAAGGAAGCACATCTTTGCATCTGGCTGTCCCATCCCTCTCCGGCAGGAGGCTGCTTGCTGGTGGGCCTCTCTTATACTGGGGACAGTGCTCTGCCTGTCTTCCAGGTGAATGCTTAGTGCTGTGACAGGAAGTCCTTACTAGGTGTTCACTGTGTGGACATTAATAAATAAAAAAAACTTAAGTCCTTGCTAATATATTTTGGCACAGGTTAATTTTCAGAAGTAAGTAAACTACCCAAAACTCTGGTCTCCTGTCTGTGAGACCCTTCACCCTTTCGTTTATCTTGGCTTAACATCATGGTACCCAATTTTATGCACCATATAAAAGCCTTCCATCCAATAAATTGAAATTGACTATGGACATCATGTAATATCCTTTTCTGAGGCTATTTGATATTTTTGGTTTTTTGAGACAGGGTTTCTCTTTGTAGTTTTGGTGCCTGTCCTGGATCTTGTTCCGTAGATCAGGTTGGCCTTGAACTCACAGAGATCCGAGTGCTGGGATTAAAGGTATGCACCACCACTGCCCAGCTATGATCTCATTTTATTGTGTGGGTTGATTTCTGGCTTAAATGCACTGTAGGAATTTTAGAGATAGGACAGTGGGACCTGAAGACACAGGGGTCAGAGGGTTGAAACTGACCCATTGCATCAAAGCATGTGAGTTCCCCAAATAACCCATAGCAGAGAGAAAGTAGTCCCTGGATACCAGGCTGTTTAGGGGGCATGTCCTTTAGCCTCCTCCCGGACCTGCTTTTTATCCACACCTGCACTCAGCCTCCCTTCCCTGTGGGTGACTCCAGTTGACTCAGTCCTGAGCCCGCCTCTCTGTCTGCTATCTCCTGATGAGGCTTGTCTCCACCTTACACAGTTCTTTTGCCTCTGACCTTTGATTTAAAACAGAATGAAATAATCAACAAAGTGCTTGCTTTGGAGCCCCAGACTGAGCTTTTACTGGCTAAGGGGAGCCTGGAGTTTTCTAGCCAAAGTTTGTTCACATTCCATTAAACTTCCTGAGACCAGCAATGTTTGCATTATGTAAAATTTTCATGAAACCTCTGATCTTGGTTAGGGATTTTCCTCCCCAAGACACATTCAATTTCACCCTGGATTCCTGCTCTACTTGTTCCGTTTGATGTGATCTGTAGGAATCCCACGGGCTGTGGGTTTGCAGGAGCTGCCTCTCTGCCAAGAGTAAACTGTGTGTTCACTAGCTGTGTTCTGGTAAGTAAGTGAAAATGTGGCTTTTGAGTGGAAATGAGAAACAGAGCAACATCCTTCCCCACAGCTTCACCTTCCTATAATTCCACACAAATGCAGCTTATGCCCATGTAAGTGTTTTCACTTTAAGCAGAGGCATTTGTGTGCAAAGACTCCGATGCTGACTCAGCCAGATGTGCAAGCGGACAAGGGAGCTTTCACCTAGAAAATGTGATGTAATAAGAGGCCACGTCAAGGAGTCGGCAGTGTTTCCAATGTGCCTTTGTTAGAGCTTTAAGCTTATTTTCTCATCTGTAGCAGCACAGAAAGAGATACTGTTGATATGGAAAAGGCACCAACAAAAGGATGAAAAGGAATATAAACTTGCACAGGCATTTACTGAGGTGGATTTGATTGATATGGGGCCAGGGCTTGCATGCTCCTCTGCTTGTAAGGCTGGAGGCTATGTCCTCACCTTGATTTATATGGAGTTCAGGATCTTTGAAAGGGGAACCTAACTGAATATAGGTTGGGGGAATGCTGTGAAGGTGGCTTTTCCATGTCAGAGTTGATTTCCATGGGGGTCATGTCATTTGAAAGATTTGTCTGCATACCTAGTTTTTTGCATGGCCTACTTCACCAAATGGTTATTGAGAGGGATATTGTTTACCGAAATTAAAAAAAAAAAAACATTTACCTACACAGTTGGCTAGGAGTTCATCCATGTGGCTAAGGAGATTAATAAATGACAGATAAGTGTATATTTAGAGAATGTTGTGGTCTGGTTATAACTTTCTTCGTAGGTTCCTGTGTTTAAACACTTGGTCCTCATCTGCTGGTACTGTGTTGGGAGGTTGAGATTTTAAGGGGTTAGAGCCTAGCTAGAGGAAGTGGGTCAGCTGGACCCTGAGTTGGTGGACTTTAATATCTTATTGACCTCTTCTTCTTGGCTTGAGCTGTTAGGAAGCAGCCCCTCATGTCCAGGGGGCCATCCACTACCATGAGAGATGGCATCCTTTTAAACTGTGAGCTGAAATATATCACTCACCTCTTCTACATTGCTTCTTGTTAGGTATTTATTTACAATGCTGAGAAAAGTAACTAACAGGCATATTAAATAGGAAGTCATACTGTCAAGGACATTAAAAATGCTTCTCTGTATGGTGGCAGTCAAGAGGCTTTCTTGAGGGGTGTGAGTTGACACCCTTAGACTCTGGCTATTCATTTATCCCCTCAATAGCTCTCTGATGAATTGCCTTTTATATAAGTTTGTCTGTATGGCATATCTCTAAGGATATGAGCAACAGTTCAAATAAACACTAACTTCCAAGAAACATATTTTATATGCCACTCTAAAGATCTTCCAAGTAACTTAATCTGAGAAATCTTTACTCTGTAGCCTCCATGATTTCTATAATATATGCTGACAATTTCTCACTGGCAATTAGGAAACCTAAAAAAAAAATCAGGGCAATGAAATGTACAAACATTAAAGTTTCAATTATATTATAAAATACCATGTAATGCTTTCATTTGGTGCCATGGTGCAGGTCCCAAGGTCCCATGACCCCGTGCTGACCTTGATCTAGCCTGTTACCTTGAGTAGTGACAGGAAGAGTCATAGTGCTGTGAGAGCTGGTTCACAGCAGCCACAAGTGGAACAACCACAGCCCAATGCTGGGGGACAGAGCTGGCTTCCCCATTCTTTGTCTGGGTCTTTCCACTGATGCCGAAACTTTAGAATCCAGACAGGATCTCAATGGTTGAGCTTGGAGAGACAGAACAGAAGGAGCTACTATAGTGCTTCTTGGTGGCAATATCTTTGAGATTATAAGAAACTAACTGGGAGGAAAAAGAGAAAGCTGAATCTTGCATAAACATCAACCTGCTGATGAGGGTCATGTTTGTAACTTATGATGATACAAACCAAAATTCAAAAGTATTTTTTTTGGGGGGGTTCACATGACAAGAAAATAATTGAATCATGGCTAAAAACATATTCATAATTCCTTCTTTGGTGCCTGGATTGAAAAATGCTTCATGTATAACTACCACACGCTAATTGATTGTGTCACTGGAGCATGCCTTGGTATGTAAAATGAATTAAAAATTTTTCTTAATTAAAAAAAGAAAAATGCTTAATGTTTTGTTGTTGTTGTTTTTGTTTTTGATTTTTTTGAGACAATGTTTCTCTGGGTAGCCCTGGCTGTCTAGGAACTTGATATGTAGACAAGACTGACCTTGAATTCAGAGATTTACCTGCCTCTGTCTTCTGAGTGCTGGGATTAAAGGCATGCACTACCACAGCCAACTACATGCTCCACTTTTATATGGAGACTTCATTAATCTTGCCTAGATATTTGTCTGACATAATTACACACATATAAAATCATGTGAAACAAAGCATTTTTTAAAATATAAAAAGTTGAATTATAGGGAAGTAGAAGACTGGGGATAAATATATTTTTGTGGAATTTAGAGGTCCAGATTGTTCATGAATGTGATATATATCACAGTGGAGTATTAAAAGTCTTGCTTCACAGACCAGGCTAGTTTGAAAGTTCTCATAGCTCAGGCTGGCTCAATCTTACAGTCTCTATGCCTTAGCCTCCCAGGTCTGGAAGACCCTGTAGCTCAGGCTAGCCTCAATCTCACAGTCCTTATGCTCAGCCACCCAGGTCTGGAAGACCCTGTAGCTCAGGCTAGCCTCAGTCTCACAGTCCTCATGCCTCAGCCTCCCAAGTGCTGCTGTTACACACTTGCCCCGGGACTGGCTTTGGTAATTTTCCATGTCCATCTCAGACTGTCAATGTGAATGACCAAGTCTAAACTTAGAAACAAGCAAATGAATATTGTTATACCACTTTTGTGTTTATTCTGGATCTATGACATCAGAGAAACCCCAACCTACTATTATTTTTAAGACTCAATCGATTTATTAGTGAGATATGAACTGAACCTAAATTGTTGAACTAATGGATGCAGAGCTCTGAGATCCACGGTCTCATGTCATGGGCAGGAAAAAGATAAAAAGGAAGTAGCATTTTCACTAGAAGATTAATCTGGTAAGAGCACACTCAGAAAACGTCTATATCTGAATCATCACATATTGCATATAGCAAAAGCTATTTTAGTACATGAACTTTAAAGTCAGTTATAAGGATTGAAATGTACTGTTCCAGGAATTTTATAATGGCTTCAGCTTGCATAGGAACTCCAGAATTTGGATTTATGAGATTAACAACAAAGAACAACCTTATGATCCAGTAAAATAGACTAAGGCAAGGAAGAAATTGTAGGACACACACACACACACACACACACACACACACACACACACACACACACAGGAGGCTGAGTTGGAGGACTGCTACTGGTCTTAAAAGGACACTCAGTAGTTCCAAAGGAGCCAGTGAAGTCTCCTGAGGGGCTGGAGAAAGGAAGGAGAAGATTTGAATTAATGAGATTTCAGAGGTATAAAGTAGCCAGCAGAGATGGCTGTAGTGGTAAAGAGTATAGATTTCAGGGCTGAGCCAGTGGCGGGGAAGTGCTCACTGGTGTGGAGTCCAGCAGAAAGCCCTGCAGCTTAGCTCTGGGAACCTGCAACTCCATAATGCAATGTTGACCCTCTCATGATGGTGATACCATTCCCTTCCCCGACAAAGACAGGAAGGAACATTTCCATCTCACTTCCAATTTTAGGATATAAAATGGACCTACAAGAAATAATTTTAATAATCCAAATCACTACCATGTTTATACAGCTTCCCTTCTTCCTTTTGAACAGAGAATTAGAAAGAATTGCCAATTAGCTGTATCCTGTGTACAGGAAGTAATTGCTACTTTCCACCATCTGAGAGAGGAAGCATCAACTGGATAATTCTTTTCAGTTCACTCTCAGGGGTTCCTCATCCCACAGACAGTAATAGTATCAGCCTCAGTGTCTGCTGTGTAAGACATGTTGATACAATGACAGATCTGAGTTTGTATTTAAAGTGGGCTTTTTGAGGACCTTATTCCATGTGCTGTGAGTGGGGACCAGATGAACATCATATGTCAATCACACAGCAGGGTGCTGCTATGTCCCTAACTTTTGCTCTGTGTATAGCATTGCTTAAAAGCATTGATGGTGAAATTCAGTAAATATTGAAATACACAACAGTGATACTAATTCTTCAAATTTGTTTCAGGACAAATTGATCAACAGGTTGAGAATTTACATTAGTGTCCTCCAGCTTCTTACTTAGCATCTGAGGTTGTCTCCAGCTCTTCAAACCCAAATGTTGAAAGAAAATGTAGTGATAATTATATCCAAACTGTCTTTTCATTTGTTCAGAATAAAGACTTTCCATGTCCTCAATGTATTATTTTTAGAAAAGCGCTTGCAAATGCAGACTAAAATCTCCCATGTCCTAATTTAGAAACAGTATAAAACACTATAAAAATATACCCATTGTTTTCTTCAGGAAAAAAAAGATTACACACATCAGTTCATGAAAACATGTTTGATGTTTTAATTATAGTTAAATCTCAATGTACTATTTAAAATGCACACATGTGCATGCACTCAGTACCCAGACCCCAAATGATACAATGAGCAATTTTTTGAAGTTGTTTGTTGAAAAAATCCTGCATCATTTATAATATGATTGTTTCACAGCAAACTGAAGCATGTGTACTATTGTTAGATCAGAAACATTGAAATGCGTCTTTAAGTGTGGAGTGGAGACTATAACTAAATTGTACTTAAATAAATGCTGCAATATATCGAATCAATTATAGAATTTAAAAAATTAATGTTTTTGACTTTGTCATACATTATAGCAAAGCCATAAAATTCTTTAAAAAAAAACCAAGAGAGTTTAAAATATCACTCTGGAAGGTTCAAGAATAAATTATATTCTAGAGAATTGACATCCATGTAAAAATTCTTGAAGGACACTAAAAATAAATGAGTAAATAATAAATAAGGTATAAATTGAAATTAATACCAATCTCTATAATGGGCCTGTTTTTTGGTTAGTGAAGTAGAGAGCTGAGATAAAATGACACATGGCTCCTATGACCAAAAATTCCAGGAAACCAGATGAAACTGGTTTACAAAGTTACACGATGGGAGTAGTCTAACTTTATCTCCTTTTTGTCCAAATGTGATTGGTTCAGGGAAGTATCCCACCACTAAGTACTCTGTGAAGCCTGATTCAGTAAACACACACAACTCAGGGATCCCAGATGATGCAAACTGACCTTTATCTAAATAGCAAGTGCTGGGTTAGCACAATGGAAACAGGAATAATGTAAACAGTATCTGAGACTATTCCCTATTTCCAGGAACTGTGAGACATGCTGTGGTGTGGTATAACTAAGTGGAAGGAAAAATGAAATTCATTCATTCATCATCCAAATACTAGATGCTATAGACTGCAGGTTAGTGCCCCCAGATTCATTTATGGGAAGCAAAGCCCAATAGGATAGATTTGAGAGGTGAGGTCATGAGGGTAGAGTCCTCCCATGGGATCAGATTGTTGTATTCATTTTTCTTGTATGTTAGGACAGCACAGGGAAAGAGCCACATGAAATCCATGACAAAGTCTTTACCAGGTCTCATCAGATGGTTCCCTAGCCTTCAACTTTTGGTCTCCAGAAATATGAGGAATCAATCTGTGCTATTTCTAAGCCAAACAGCAGAAATCTAGATCTACTGCAGTAGCCAGACTGATTCCGGATGCAGAATACTGTACTGGTCCAGGGGATGTGTCCAGCAGTTAGAGGAGCAAAAAGGGACAGTGCTGGCAGTAGCAGTGCGAGCAGCAGTGGTCTCTCCCACACTCAGTGATGTTTTAGTGGTTAATTTCATCATTTCTTTAAGAACTTGAGATTTAACACAGGTCTACACACAGGCAGTCACTCCCCTCCTCGCCCCAGTGGAGAAAGAATTGCCCCAGGCAGTTGCTAGTGCACAGAGCAGGCTATAAAGAGCCTCTCAAGCTAGGTAACAAGGAGGACCCTAAGAGAGATGCATGGATCTCCATAGGAAGGGGAAATAGATGAGATCTCCTAGAACTCCATCCAGTAACTAATGAAAGCAGATGCAGAGATCCACATCCAAGCACTGGGCTGAGCTCCTGGGGTTCAGTTGAAGAGAGGGAGGAGGCATTATAGGAGTAAGGGGGAGGGATCATGCTGGGGAAACCCAGAGACATCTGACCCAAGCTCATGGGACCTTATGGACTCTGGACTGACAGCTGGGGAGCCTTCATGGGACCTAACTAGACCCTCTGCATGTGGGTGACAGTTGTGTGGCTCAGTCTGTTGGTGGGGCCCCTGGCAGTGGGACCAGGATCTATCCCATGTGCATTGGCTGACTTTTTGGAGCCCATTTCCTATGGTGGGGTGCCTTGCTCAGCCTTGATACAGTGGGAAGGGGCTTTATCCTACCTCAACTTGATGTGCCAGGCTTTGGTGACTCCCCATAGGAGGCCTTACCATTTCTGGGAAGTTGATAGGGATAAGGAGGGGGAGGTAGGGGAGAACGAGAGGAGGGCAAACTGTGGTTGGTATGTAAAATGAATAAAAAAAATAAAATAAAAAAGAGTCTCTTTTGGCTTCTGGAAGCTCCAGGGCAGGGTTAAGTATTCAGAGGCTGGCTGGCTGGCCTGGAACTTCAGAGAAGTCATTTTGCCATGTCCTGGGAGGAAATGGTCTGTCACAGGGCCTTGACACTACTCGACAGTAGTCTGCAGTCCTGAATGACCAGTGGCCAGAATCAAATCTCTATGTAATAACAACTGAGAACTGAAGGGGCAGGACTCTGTACTAGAACCTGGGCCACCTTGCCCCTGATGATTTCAGGCTGTATTCAGGTTTGTATATGAGAAACTCCATGTTGAAGAATTTCCAGGGAAAAATTCTTGGAAGCATTGGCTTGTTATAAATATAAGGTCAAATACAGATGTAGAGAATGGTTCTAAGAAGATATCACTAAAGGAGAAAGTGAAGGGCCAACAAGAATGGTTGCCTACTCTCAGCACCTACAAGGTGGTTCAAACAACTTTAACCCTACATTCACCTCCACCAAAGCTGAATTAATTTCATAGCATAAAGCCATCGTGGGAAGCCCTTGATGTCCTTGTTCCCTGGGATGTCCTGAGCATCCAGTACTATCCAGAGACCACTGTGACTTTGCTTCCTTTGAGTCCCTGGATCAAGCAGAGGACCATTTGTTGGAAAGCATTCTAGAACAGGATTTACGTGACAGGGCAATCCTTAACATGTCCTTCGTAAAATCTTCACAGAGAATGTGGAAGAAACTGCCTTAGAGAAGTGTTTAGAATGGATGACATGAGGAAGAAGCAGACTGTTTTATATACTTGTACTCACATCCACCAAATCTTTCTCTGTGACCACCAGTTAGCTCTGACAGGCAGGGAGGAGGTCCAGACCAATGCTAGAGTACCAAAGTATTCTACTGTGACTCTTTGAACACAGCACAATGCATTTTTCTAACATATTACACTTGCTGAAACTGGACAGTGTATCCTTTACACATTTCAGTGACCACATTGTTTCTGTCCACCCAATAGTTAGAGGCATGAAAACCATAATTAGCAGGAGGCCAATTTGGAGATTTTTAAATGCTTAAAAGAGAATATACATATTTTTCCTACCACACAAAGACTTAAGCTACTTACTGATTACGCAGATACGAAATGATCTCAAATGTACAAATGGAATAATTTGCAATCTGGAGTTCTTTTCCATGCCCTAGGCTTTTACTTCAAGGCTTCTAATAGGTTCATAGACCTGTTCCTTTTCTGTTCTCTAAAAAACCACAGAGCTTCAGCTTGAGAAAATTGAGTGCTTATTTCTCCTGATTCTTCATTAGGTGCTTTCTGAGAATGAATAATTGATTTGTAATTATATTTTGGAAAAGATCAACAATTACATATATATTATTAAGTGTTTGATTATAATTAACACAGAAGTTATTTTAAAATCAATAAGGAAATAAAACTTACTGCAAAAATTAGTTTTGCCTTGAGCCTGGCTGATGAAGGAGAAAGCTGACTCAGAATTTCCCTGCCTTGCACAAAATGCTCATCGAATATGATGAGTACTGGCCATAGAATTGTCAGTTTTGACATTTAACAGAAACAGAATTTATGACTGCAGCACATGTCATTCACCACTGACATGAGCGTTCAACCTTTACTCTTTGAAAATTTTCAATAACACAATTGTGTATACTCTGTGGACCCCAATAAAGGTTTGTGTCCCTTGGGTTGATTGGCACTTTGATCTAGTCAAAGTTGGTTGCGGGATGGATGCTATGCCATGTGTAGTGGGTTGTTTAGCCACATCTTTGATATCTATCCACTACATGACAGTGCCACTCCCCTCCGATTTGTGACAACCAAAAACATTACTTTAGACCGGAGATGTCTTAGGATGGACTGCATGATTGCCCTGGGTTCAGCATGACTGCTCTAAGTGGAGAAATTTTACATTCAGACAATTTCAGTCACGCACTGCTGACAGTGGGATGTGTTCTGATGGTTCATCTCAGGTAATTTCATTGCTATACAATTGGCACAGAGTACATTTCCACAAACTCAGTTGGCACCGAGTCCTGGACAGTTAGGCTGCCCAGATAGCACATATCCCATGCTATAGACCTGCTGGCATGTCACTGCATGGAATGTTCCAGGCAACCAGAACAGAATGATAAATGTTTGTGTGTTTAAACCTATTGAAACAGAAAAGGTTCACTCAGAACGTGAGGTAAAAATAACAAATGGTGCAGCTGACTATGTAACTTCAACTCTCTGTGAATCAGGGAGGGAGGTGATATTGCTGTGACCCTCCGTGACTCTCTGAACACTGTTACCTTAGACCATACTGAACTTGTAAAATAATATTTCTCTGGGAATATTAGTCTTGGCTCATTAAAACATTTTTTTGCTATATAAACTCAAGTTTTAGGACTGTTTAATGCTATTTTTATTATGGTTCATTTCTGAGACAAAACCCACAGACAGCAACCCAGGATGCATTGGTCAGGATCTACACCATCCCTCTATTGACCCTCCACCCCTTTCTCCCCTCCTTATCCCTCTATCTCCCCTTGCCAGCCCTGTCTCCACTCCCCGTTCCTGTCTTCTCTTCACATCTTGATGCTAGGGACATGTTCAGTGGCAGTGCCGTGTGGTGATTCTTTTCCCTCCTCTGAGGACGATGCCTCCTCTGCACACCTTTCATGTGTCTGCCTGGTTGCTTCCTTTGGATTTGCTACACTTGGGAAATATGTCTGTTTTCTCTTCTTCCCCTGTTCCTCTCTTCCCCTTGCTTCTCCCTCTGTCCCCAACTCCTTCCCTCTCTTCCCTTTCTTCACTCTGTGCTTTGCTTTGTCTTTACCTTCCACTCTCTCCTCTGTCCTCCCCCCCATCCTGGTCCTCATCATCACCCTCTCCCTTCTCCTGCTCCCCACCCCTTGTTTCCTCTGCAGGTCCTTCTTCCTCCTCTCTCCCATGTGAGCACTCCCTGGGTTAATGGTCAGATCCACACATCCATACTTTATAGCGAGCTTATTGACATCTGCCAGAGATTTTGTTAAGCTCCTCACTCTGAATTTTATTCTTTTCCTGTTCTTAAGTTCTCCCTTTTCTGGCCTCTTAAGCTATGGCATCTGTTCCAGAGTCATTAAAATTTTATAGGACTAGCATTTCGTGTGCAGCTCATGTTGACCAAAATAATGTAAGATGCTGTGTTACTGTACTGCCCAACGTGATTCCTAAAGGTCAAACATACAACACTATACAGCAGTGGTTCTCAGTCTTCCTAATTCTGTGACCCTTTAACAGTGTCTCATGTTGTGGCGACCCTCAACCATAAAATTATTCCGTTGTAACTTCATAACTATAATTTTGCTACTGTAATGGTTCATAATGCAAATATCTGATATGCAAGATATCTGATAGGAAACCCCTCAAGGGGTTGTGACCCACAGTTTGAGAACTGCTCTGTACAGGAGCACTATTGTCATCTCCGTCGGTCGACACCACCACCCAGTCTCCGTGTGAAGAATGAGTACACAACATAGATTCAGTTGTGTCTGCCTAGGTCCCCACCCCCAACACCCATCCGCTTGTCATGCTGCTCCTCAGAGCCGTCAGGACAGAGAGGGCATAGATGGAACTAAGGCTTGTTGTCACCTGCCTTAATAACTTCCCTGCTGTCTGCCTTTCCAAGCTCCTTTGAAAGCCTGTGCTCCCCGAATTCCTCGGACATTTTGGGTGTCATTTAGATATTTGTTTTAAGAAGCTTCCATGTTCTCACTTAATCTTGTTATTTATCTCCTAAGCAATTTTCTCCTCTTACCTGAGAGAGTGTTTGGTACAAATTATTGTGTCATTGTTCTGCCAAAAGAATTATCTAAAAGGGATTTTCCTAGCAAACCAATATAAAAATGTAGACAAGATTATCCCTATTACAGACTCGGCGTCTTCTTTGCCTCCGGGGTCTTTGTGTTAATTCTTTTCGCTCTTTGAGTTTAAAACAGCATTGAGTGGTATTGAGAAATATATTAGAATTTAGTGTTCCATAGAAAGTATTTGCATGTAAGTGATTTTTGTCAAGTTTATATAGCATAAAGGTAGATTTTAATCAAATATTAGCATCTTGTGGTAGACAGAGTCTAGTTAGTGTTACAGGCTGCTGAGAAAACAGTCTACCAGGTAGTCCAGGAATTGTTCAGATGAAAAGATACATTCAGAAAAAAAACAGGGTCAAGGAGTAAAGACAGACAACCAATGTCAGTTCAGGGATTTCTGTTCAGAACATAGCGGTCACAGGGTCATCACCTGTGAGAAATGACACTCGCTTTGTGACTTCAGGCTTGAGGTACAAGGAAGATGGTTGTGAATTAACCCTCAAGAAAACTGAGGGACTGTGTTTGGCAATTTTTATTTTTAGAAGTTGACATTATTTCCCCAATGAAATTTTCAGATGCTCTTTTAAATGAAAAGGAAAAAGAGGAAAGCTGTGGTCTCTAGAATGTGGACAACATGAGGAGCCTGAGGAAAATATGAAACGAAGAAGTTTCCTGATGAAAAATTGATCTTCAGAGAAAAGATGTGTCTATGAAGGGTATGGCTAGGAAGGGCTAAATGAGGTCAAACAAAAGCAATGGGCAGTCTCCCCAAATGTGTCAGACCTAAAATGGCATCATGGAGGTTCGAAGTACACCACAGGCAGAGAAACACATCATATGGGCAAAATCCCTCCGAAACCCCATCACTCAACTACACCTGTCATATCAATCCTCTTAACTATGTGATAGTCATTATCCCACAAAAGCCTCCAGACGTAGAAAATGAGATTACACCTGTTTTACAATGCCAAGGACATCATGAAATTGCCTAAGTACTGCCGCAATCTCTACAGCCCTGTAACAACAAAGCTATCCCCCATGTCTCATGAATCATGCAGTAAAATACGTACTTTTCTACCTGATTTGAGTGGAGTGTGTGTGTGTGTCTATGTGTGTATAGACGTGGAAGTGAAAGGTGGAGATACCTAAGGTGGATGGCATCAGGAAGTTGTAGACACACAATGAACTGGGATAATGTAAGAAGTTTCAGTTTCACCAAGTTGCTCAGAAAGGTGGGTTATAGTGAGAGTCTGCACACAACTTCTCTCAACAGTAGCAATTGCAATTTACTTCCTAAATGAGAAAAATAGTAAAAAGAGAAAGGTTTTTTTTTTTTCAGCTAAGGTAAACAATTAGATACATCAAAGACACTGTTACTGAAACACAGTCAGGAAGAGGAAGCTACCCGCTGCACAGGTGAACTCTTCCCCAGCGGTACCTTGGGTGCTGAAGCCTTCACTATGTGGCTGTGTAATGAGTCCTTAAGGTCCAGGGAGACAGAAACAATATGGCCGTCTTTGCTGCCCATATACTGCAGCAGCAAAGGAGCATTATTAACAATCACTGAAGAAGGTAGCACATCGTGTCTGAGACAAGTCAGAGCAACCACTGACACTCCCGCTTTCGACATCGTCCTTCTTCCCCTAATCAACCTACACCTGGGTATGTTTAGGACATCCAAACTTAGGGTATCGAATATATGATTAAAAGGAATATGCTGGTTCTCTGTCCAGGCTCTGCCAGTGAACGATGGGTTCAGTAACATCAGTTAGCAACAGGTCATCCTTACAGCATTTCTTAAATGGGGTGAATGAGATGACAGTGAAAGACAAATGTCAGGAAACTTAGCACAAACACAGTGTCCAAGTTAACAACAATTGTGAAGTGTGTGTATGTGTATGTGTATGTGTGTGTGTGAGAGACAGAGTGACAGAATTAATTTCCTAAGCTATTCATCTGTATTAGCAGCAGCATAAAGATAATATAAGTGCATAATAAGAGAAAGTGATTATTATTATTATTATTTTAGTTTTTTGAGACAGGGTTTCTCTGTGTAGCTTTGGTACCTGTCCTAGATCTTGCTCTGTAGACCAGGCTGGTCTTGAGCTCACAGAGCTCCACCGGGCTCTGCCTCTAGAGTGCTGGGATTAAAGGTGTGCACCACCACCGCCTGGAGAGAGAGTGATTATTATACCAGCTATCTAACTTGCTTCTGCTCTTTTCAATACATTTGTTTGATTTTTAGAAAACATATTTCCTTCTTGTCACTTTGCTTGTCCAGTATGTTCCCTGCTCTCCTGCCTTTTCTTAGATCACTGTTTCCATGTTTTCTGTTGTTCCCCTCTTATTTCTCTGGCATCTCTAAATCACAATGTGGAGGCTGAAGAGGTTGGAGCATTATTTATTCTAAGATTCTCTATTATTTATTGAGTGGGTGGGTAGTAGATGCGACCTTACTCACAGTCCCTGCAACTTTCATGTGGTGTGCTTTCTGGATCCTTAGTGAGTTTCTCCCCAGGGACAGAACCCAGCCTCTCCCCTTCTTCCTCACAAAGGAGAGCAGATGGAGAAGTGTCATATGTTAAGTGCTGTAATAGAGGGATTATGAGGCTTGGTGTGGTGTGGGGAACAGAGACAGCCACTCTCCATGGAGTCATGGAGCACCACACAGGAAGTGACCTTTGCCCTGGGCCTCCATTATGGCTCCCCAGAGAAGAATTTACATTACTGATATAGGCAGATAAAACTAGAAGTCACGAAGAAGCAAGAAATGCCAGGCTGAGTCACATGCAGATCACTCATGTCTTTGAAGAAATCTTGACAACTTGTGTCAAAGGTTCACTGTTCATGACTTGATGGAATAAGATACAAGAAAAAGATAATCCAGTTCTAGTTGGTGTTCCCAGGCTCCTACAATGTAAAGGCAGTTTTAGGGTCCCCTCTGCTCCTGAATTTTCCATTAACAGGAAGTAGGAAGTATAGTTTAGGAGAGGAAACAATTAATTGAATAAGAACGTCTTAGATGAATTCTGCATCAATTATACATGAATATGTATGGCGTTCAGGGCAGATTTGTGTTTTGACAATCATAAACTTGAAAAAAATAGCTATTAAGATTTGTGAAAGTCTTTTACCATTAACATATTTAAAATATTTTTTTCAAAACAATAATATTTGGGAACACATCATCTACCCTTTAATTCCAGGGTCATAGGTTCGAGCCTCACAGTGGGTGCCATTTGTAGCTGGAGAGTATCTCTCCGGGTCCCACCTAGCCCCTACAGTCCTGCAGCTCACTTATAAAATAATCACTCAGATGCTTATATTACTTATAAACTGTATGGCCATGTCAGGTTCCTTGTTATCCATTTCTTATATATTAAATTAACCCATTTTGATTAATCTGTAAGTCACCACATGTTCCACGGCTTCACCTGTTGCCTTTACATGCTGTTCCCTGGATGGCAGGCTGGCGTCTCTCTCTCAGCCTTCCTCTTCCCAGAATTTTCCTCTCTCTTTGTCCCACCTATACTTGCTTCCTGGCCACTGGTCAATCAGCACTTTATTTATTAACCAATCTGAGCAACACATTCATTAAATATTTCATGTATGTATTGAAAGAAACCTTTTCATCAATCTGAAAAGAAATATTAATTTAAGTTAATCAGCAGTCAACTGTATATTTCACAATATAATTTGATGTACTATATATATATGTGTGTGTGTGTGTGTGTGTGTATTTGTAGTTCCATGTATCTTCATGTCCTCATTTGTTATCCATTTGGCACAGCAACATCTAAAGGAATTATCCAGTGATACCACATAATGTAGTAATAGTGAGATTTACTTTATAATTTTTCTTGGTGTGTGTGTGTGTGTGTGTGTGTGTGTGTGTGTGTGTGTGTGTGTGTGATGGTTTAGGCCAGTCACAAGTGTATAGAATAGAAGACAACTTTATGGGGTCTACTTCTACTTTTGTCCATCTTCATATGATGATACCAATAAGGTCAAAACTTTGCACAACACAGACAGTAACAACAGAGCTGTCTCATTGGTACTCAGATCAGATTAGTTGAAACATTAAATCATTAAAATATTGTTTTGGGAGTAGTAAGCATGTTTTCATTGAAATATAATGGAAAATGGGAGAAATTGAACAATAAATCCTATTTGCGAATGAAAATGAAAAAAAAAAAGATTTGTGAAAGTCATCTGGTTTTAAACTTTAATTTTATTTAATGTAATTGTATATGTGTGGGTGTTTACCTGCATGTATGTCTATGTACTATGTGTGTAATGCCCCCAGAGGACAGACTAACATTTGGATCTCATGGAACTGGAGTTACAAACAGTTGAGAGCTGCCATGTGATTGCTGGGAATCACACCTTGGTCCTTTAGAAGAGCAACAAGTGCTTCTACCCTCTCAGCCATCCAACCAGCCCACATCTGTGTTTTGTAATACGTGTAGATCCTTGGACTCCTTGCCATAACTTCAAAGCCCCTGAGATCACTTGCCTACATTTTAGGGCCCATTGATCTAAATTTTAACTAGTCAGTTTCCACCACAGGACTTGTTAAAGGAACTGACAAAATGAGCCAGCGTGATGGTTCAGCAGACAAAGCACAGAGCACCAAGTCTGACGATCTTATTTCTATGTCAAGAAGGAGAGAGTAGAAGGAGAGAGTCAACTCCTGCTAGCTGTCCTGTGACCTCTATCATTAATGTCCACATGTGTATGGGTGTGTACACACACACACACACACACACACACACACACACGCACACACGCGCACACACACACACACACACACACACGCACAAACACATGCACACACACTTACTTTTTAAAAATTTGATCAAAATTAAAGAAATTGATAAGCCATGAGATGTATATTAGATGTTAATATTAGAAAGCATTCACTAATTTTATAGTTTACTTGATTTATAATTCACCAAAATACCTGTGACCAGTTAGCTGATAACAAGTTAGAAAATTAGACAGGAACACTTTGCCCTGTTTCAACAGCTTATTAACCTGGCCTGCCCCACAAATGCTGAATTCATGCTTCTATACATCAGGAAAAAATCTTATGCTGTGCTCTGACTCCTCTTACAATAAAGCGATCCACACTGAGGCAAAGATGACACATGAGGCAAAGATGAGACCCTGCCCCGGGGACCAGTGCTGGCTCAGGGCACTGCTGGGTGTATGAATGGATATATCACACAGTACGTTTCTAGCTTGTCTGAAAACATGGGTCACATATGATCAATAAAATGTTTTGACCATTGCTTGTTAGCTATGATGTTCCAGTCAAAAGAAAATCAAGGGCATTGTGGGAGAGAGGAGGTAGGGCAGGTAAGTCTCAGAGCAAAGTTGCATGTCAGTCTCAAGCCACAAACAGGCCCTTGTGCTTTCTAGCTTACTTCTTCCCCATGGGGAGTAACTAGATGTTGTACCATCAGGTCCAACCCTGAGGAAGAAGTGTTGGCACAGAAGTAACTCAGTACAGGGAAGACCTCAGAGAACGAGGTGTAAGGTAACTGTTACAACTGTTCACATTTTTTTCCCTTGAGGGCTTGTTGGGATGAGATAGACTAGAAAGTATGTCCCACTTCTATGAGACTGCAGTTCATAATTAACTTTTAGGGTTTGCAATCCACGGCTGTTATAGCCTTCATGTCCTCATTTCTTCTTCACCAAAATCTAGTAACTGGCTCTTCACAGATATGGTTGTAGATTAATGGAGTCATTGGTGTGATACTGGAGGAGAAGCCTTGGTGATGCAGGAATAGAAAGATCAGGAAAAGATTTAACTAAAAGAGAGGAAAGGTTTTTATCATCTCCTTATAAAGCTTCTAAAGTCATTAAAACACGACTGTGTTGGTCCTTTTTTGTTTTTTCTGCTCTTGATGGAATCCGAGAAGGAGTTTATGGCTTGCCAAAGGGTTCATGCATCTGTCCTGACCTTCTTCCATGCATGTACTTCTGTATAAACTCAGAATCTTGCATCAGTTCTCAAGAGAAAGTATTTCTACAACCCGATGTGCATGCAGGCGCTCACCTTTCTGCCCTCTCTCCTTTATAATAATTGCATGTTTTTTTCACATTAATGTGGGTAGAGGGGCAGGGAATATGAAAGGATTATCTGCACTGACAGGTGCAGGGAGGATGCATGCATCAAAAGATAGTATAATGCACGGGCAAATGGCAGGCAACGCTAAAAGTCCAGGACCAGATATTTCAGCTGGATTTCCAGCTGGCTACCTGTTAGCTGTGTAACCTCAAGCCACAACTAATCCTCATGTGTCTCAGCTCCACCATATGTAATGGAGATTATACTATCAATATCATTGATTCCTCATGAGAATTAAAGAAAATAATAGAGTTTGCATGATTAGAACAGAGCCTAAACAAACAAAAACAAAACAAAACAAAAAATCCTTCAAATCAAACCAATAAAACAACAAACAAAAAACCCACAACAAACAAACAACCCCCCTCTCTGGATGGTAGGGTTGAGCTTTTGCTATCTAAGAAACAACGTCTAGAATTGATATCACGGCATTTCATATTATCATGGATGGGCTCCTGGGATGTGACAGAGCCAGACATTCCAATAAGTTCCATGACTTGATTCTGTAAAATCATCTCATACAAGAGTGAATGTCTAGGTAGACTTTAGGCACAAACCCAGGAGAGTGATTCCAAACCAAAATATACAAAATCTCATATATAAATTTTGAATTTTCATAGATCATAGCTTATTAATCAGTTCAAAACACATAGCTGAAAGCATGGAAATTGAAATAGGATACTTTGACAGGATAGAACTGGGTGCCAACAGAGTGGAAGGTTCAGAATGTGTAAATCCTAGAAAGACTCTCCCTTCTCTCCTGTCCCCTTCCTTTTCTCCCTCCCTCCCCCATTCTCTCCTCTCTTCTCTCTCTCTCTCTCTCTCTCTCTCTCTCTCTCTCTCTCTCTCTCTCTCTCCCTCTCTCCCTCCCCCCCCCTCTGAGGTTGGAGTATGGTGATCTAGCTTCACCCACACACTTATTCTCATGGAAAGAATCTGGGCTAAAGTACTTATAAAGTAGTCAACATTAGTCCGCTGACCAACCATGGGTCTTACCTAAATCCTAGACAAAATTCTGTGGTCAGCATGGACACTATCAGTGAGTACCTGAGATGATATACCATGCATCAATTGTTTACTTGTAGTTAGCATATAAAGAGTGCTGCCTCTTGAATATTTAGCATGTCTTAGCCCCTGCAAATATGACATAACCTAAGTATTTAGGATACTGATGGCTTATGTCTATCTAGTACCATAATGGGTATTGACTGTCTTCTGTACCTCTCTCTTCTGTGTTTCACCCCCTCTCATACACCTCACATCTTGGACTGCACAGGCTGCACCAATCCCATTTGCTTTACTTTTTCTTTAGCAGGAAGTAATATGAAAACTGTAAGTGTGGATTTGCCTCTTGGTGACAGCTTGAAGCAAAGGTTCCAGCATTCATTTTTTTTTTTTTCCTTCCAGAATTGACAACTGTCTTTTGGCCCCACTAGGTCTTGACAAAGAGACTTGTCCAACAGTTTGTGCATCTTAGCATAAACTGAGCTCCCACAAAACACGGCTGAACTAATATCTGACAGGTCCAAGCATGAATAAATGATCCCTGAATGTTTGTTTTTAATAATTGTGAGTGATTTTTACTGTATTTCCCCATCAAGTTCTCTAGTTTGTACAGAGTACTAAAGTGTGTCAAACTTGCTCTCCTCTCCGTGAATTACAGATGGAGAACTGGAGATGTGACACGCAGCTCTCCGCAGGCTTCATAGAGAAAGGCCCAGCTGAATCACCTTCGCAACTTCAGATTTTCTAAATTCTAGTTTGCTTTGGAACACGAGTTCTTCTCCCTGGGCAAGAGCAGCCACACAGCAGGCGCCATTCAGTGTCAGCTCCCTCTGGACCAGTGGCATCTCATGACTTCTTCTATGGAAGCCACCGTTCCCATTGATAAGGTTTGTGCAGCCATGGGTTAGTTTTTATTTCTGAAACTCCTGCATTTTATAGTACTTTTTTTCACAGACACCTCATTATGTGCATTGTTTGTGGTTTAGAAAAATTTCCTGGCAAATGTACAAACCTAAAACTTGTCTCCAAGGTAAGTTGGCAATGTTTATGTTCACGGAAAAAAATAGGTTTATAAGCTGCAATGTCTTTACAAACACATTACAATTTCTTTCAGAAGCCCATGACTCTGAAGGATATTGCCAAATGGGTGTCAGCCATATAGAAGTCTGTCAGAATTCTCTGCTGTTTAGATAGTTAGGACAACAGAAGCTCTTGGCTGTGCCACAGAGCTTCATCCACGAGAGAAACCAAAAGGGAATCCATTCCAGCAAGATAAAATTAGCTCTCAATATTCCAGGGGACAAGTGAGTAAAGTAACATGTAAATAATCTCTCCAGAAATTATGAAATTATTCCTGGAAAATGAGTCTGGGATCCTTGTGACTCAGAAGGGTGAGGGAAAAACAGGCAGGAGATAAAAGAGAGGAATAAGCCAGATTTTTTTTCTGTGCTTAGGATAGCTTCCTTTGGAATTTGACAATACAACTGTTAGAGTCGACTAGCATACAGATGACCTTCCCTCCATCATCCTGGGTGGGCAGTGTTTGCTCCTATTCTATCCCATGGTGCCTCTGGATATATTTCTCGCCTTTAGTCACCAGCTGTGGTCATTGACTCTAGTTGCTGTGAGAAGGCTGCTCGGAAATGAGTTTTGATTTCTCTAATTTTAGATACATTAAAGAGCCCCAGGAAGAAATTTGAAATGTGTTATGACACTCTTTTATAGTATTGGCCAGAGAGTGTCACACAGCTGTCTGAGTTTAGTTTAGTATGTGTCTTGGTGTATGCACGTGCAGAAGGCTCAAGTGGGGCCAGCACAAGGAGCCCAGAGAAAGCAATTCCGAGTTGTTATTTGCCCATTGGCACAGAGAACCTGAAACCTCAGGATTTTAATGGAAATCTTAATTTGCATGTGGACATGAAGAAAGTAATTTCCTCTTTGTAATTCAGTATAGCTTAGACTTAAATCATACTGAATTAATAAAATGATGGAAATGGGATTATTTATTTAAAATATTCTGCGTAATTTGGAATTACACTAAACAATCTACTTTCTAGACCTTTCTAATTTTTTGAAGTAGTGAAAAAAAAAATCTTGTGTTTGACAATATAAAAACGCAATTAGCCCCGCCTGGGGACTAATGGGCTGAGAGAATGTTGCTTTATCTACGAGGCGAGGAAGGAAAGAATAAATGGGATTCCCTTTGAAATGCATTCTGTCATCATACAGATTCAAGTCACATTATCTCCTGCATTTAGACACGTAGGTTTGTGTACTTAGGCTGTCAACATATGAGTATATCCCAGTGCTTCCTAGAAACATCTTACATTTTCCTCCTTGATTCCAGTTTCAGTCGACCTCCGCTTACCAATCCTAGCTCAGGCACATCACTCACCTAAGACACTAACATGTAGCCCCAGTAGAGATTTATGATTTTTGGATCTGGTATTTGCTCATTTGTTTTGTTATTATTGAACATACCAAATATTCTTTCTTCTAGAATATTCCCACTGCCATCTTACCTCTTGATATCTATGGGGAACTTGAACAAAGCTCAATCCACTAGTCCTATGTCAATATACATTTAAAACTCAAATTTACTTAAAATAATAATTAGCTTTAATTCATCAGGCATTGGGAACTCTGCTAAGCATTTTCAAACATCCTTTTCATTAAAGCTTTATCCTTGTATGGTAGGCATTACTAACTTTATTCATACCGGTGACTTAAACTAAGGCATGAGAAATTCATTAAATAACTTTCAGGAGAACCCAGAGCTAGACAGTAACTAAGCAAGGGTTCTAGGTCTTGATGCATTTTAACTTTTGCAAACATAAACAATTTTATTTATCTGAACATTTTAACTTAAGGTATGGATGTCAAAGAGGTAGCTTAGGTATGCAGTCACGAAACATAGATTTCCTTCAATATACAATAATTAATTAATATTTCAGCTGAGTATAGTCGGGGGGGGGGGTAACTGTAATCCTTGAGAGTCTGAGGCAGACCAATTGTGGGTTAGAGGTAAGCTTGGGGGAGAATGAGTTCCAGGTCAGCATGGGCTAACACAGTGAGAAGCAACCAACACAACCAAACATGTAGAAACATGCACTGGTTTACTTGGAAGTTGTTTCTTTTTGTTACTACATATGTTTCCTTCCATTTTAAGAATAACTTGCATATTTCTTTTGTTCTTAGAAAAATGAATTTTTGTTTTATTTGCACACAGTGCAATATAACATGGCAGCCTGCTTATGACAAAATATTCATTTTGGTTAGGGCATATGGGTTCAAATAGCTAGGAGGATCTGTCAAAGTTTTACTTATGGTTTTACAAAAGAGTTCTGGAATAGTTTAGACACATAAAAACTCACGAATGCCATATCATTTTTTTAGAGAGTGTTGAATGTTAGCAAAACATGTGTGCTTATGTGTCTCCCCTGCATGGGGAACAGGAGTATAATCTGTTGGTGAGTTAGATATCTATATAAGGGTTGTCATGGCAGATAAGACTTTAGAAGAAATTCCTCCCCACTGTTAAGAAAACCCAGCTTGGCTTTTGCTCACTGTTTCCAGAGAAATCAAAAGATCTTGGGGTAAAACCCTTCTTACAAAGGCTAAAGGCAAATATTGATTTGTTATCCACTAGTGGTAAGCTATTATTACCTGAGACATGGAGTACTTATGTTTTTCTTTGGCAGATGTATTAATTGGATTTTTTTTTATCATGACATAACACTGAGATCAAATTAGAAAGCAGAGATAAGCAGAGGGCAGCTCACAAAGGTTTGCGATTTGCTTGTCATTATGCTTAGTAGTATCTTAAAGCTAATGCAAATTGCTCAGTTGATTTTAATGCTTCTCTTTAATTAAAACAGAATCATTAAATACTCTGGGCTTTTACCCCCCCCACCCATATGATATTTTTCAGTGGTACTTGGGCTATGTGGTATGAGATTGCCAATCATTTTTTTAGACAAGATATGTATATATAATGATACCTTTTTATTTTTATTTTTTTAAATGAAGAGCTCAAAATACCTTGTGTTTTCTGCCAGGCTCTCCCTGGGCCTCAGTGCATTCAATTTGGCAAGGTTAATGAGCTATTCCAAGCGCAGAGACTGGAAGCTGTGAATGAGAAAGGAAGGAGAAGCAACAAATATTAGCAGGGATCTATTAAAACCTGGCTTCCAAATGAGTGCTCCGGTCTTTCCTTTATCCGGACAGAAATACCATCACCTACGGGAGCTGTATGTCCCCCGTTGAACATGTAACTCTCAGAACTCAGAATTCTACGTACCCAATAAATGCTTTCTTCATCAGCTACCTGGCAATGCTATCTTTTATCATTTTCTCAAGCTTATTTACTCTATATTTTAAAAAGAACATTAGTGTTTTAAACATCAGTCTTCCCCTTCAAGTTGAGAAATAGCCATTATCAAAGGTAATTGTTAAATTGAAGGGGAATTGAAATGGATGATTTAATCTTTTTTTTTTTTTTTTTAAATCAGTCAGTCTTTAATTGGCTGCTTCTTCTCTACACATTCACCTCCTAAGCTATTTATCTGTGTCATCCAGGAAGCCCCAGCAGACAAATTTATGCTTTGTCTTCACTTTCTAGAACATTGTGTTCATTGTATGCTCTGTCTCCAGCACCTCTGGCTAGCCTTACCCCTACCATTTCTCCCTGTTTCTATTTTCATGACTCTCTCCATAGGGCTAAACTGAGCCTTTTAATGTCCATGAGCTCTGCTTTGCTGTTGAAGATGGCTGCTTGGGAGTTCTGACCTTTCCCAGCATTTCTACTCATTTCTACCAACACCCCAAATAAATTCATGGTCTTGTTTAAAGCATGGAGTTCACTAATGCTCCAAAAGACATCCCTATGTTCCCATCTCTCTGCACCCTAGGACTGTATGTTCTCCTCATTTACATCCTGATAGAAAATACATCCTGCACTATCCAACTGGACCATCAATTTTCCTGGCAAGTATTGTGGCTATTGCCAGAACTACTTGGGGACGGTGGTTCATCGCTCTTTATCTTCCCGGCCTTATTTCTTGTAGCAGACACTTCGCCCATTGATGTCATGCCCCCAATTGGATACTTATGTTCTCAGTATCCTAAACCAGGCAGAACCTCAGCTAGGTGCTGAAAATCAACATATGTAAGTGTATGTTAGGAAGTGGGGATGTTGTCAAAGACAGCAGCATTTCATTGGAGGCACGATGCAAGTTTAATCATAATGCTGCTTTCATCTTGTTCTCTGAAATATTTTGATGAGGTTTTCATGGGGACATGGATGAACGACAGGGAAGAGAAGCTGGAGTATGATGCTGCTACATACTGAATCATGACTGTTAATTCAAATGTCGAAGCTTATATCCCTGATATGAAAGGGATGGGGCTGCTGGTTATTAGGACTTGAATCAGTCATGGGGCTGGAGGTTAGTGGCAGGATTTGTTGTCTTTGTAAGAAGACAGTCATCTGTTTCTCACTGTAGGATGATACCAGAAGGAACCATGTGCCAATTTCAATCCATCCACATGTAGAGCCAAATCACCAATTCCCTTATCTTGGACATTCCGACATCCAGGATTTCAAAAATAATTTTGTTTCATGTAAACCATTAGTCTAATTTATTTGAGTTATTTTATTAGCTCAAACTAGGATTTATGGACACCAGAATGTCCCCTCATCTCCTTCTATACCAACCAGGCACAATGCCATTTTGAAAGATAACTTCTTTTGATATGCTTTTTGCAACACACACACACACACACACACACACACACACACACACACACACACACACAAACACACACACACACACACTTCACACACATGCATTTTAGTAGGAATGCTACCAGTTCAACATATCCTTCTTTGAGGATAACGTTCAAGAATTAGTCCTTTGAAGAAATGAACATTTTGATTGAGTTGCTCTGAGGAAGAAATAGTAGTTGCATGTGGAATGGGATGGTCTATGGAATCATTTCTCCTGAAACCCACAAAGTTAGCTAAGAACTGAAGTTGAAAATGCAAATGACTACATATCCATCTAAGTATAAGAGATAGTGATATGGGTAAAGGGAAGCTCCGAAGCTCCGTGTCCCACTTCACTCTGTCTTCTGTCATTACCTCACTCAGAGTAAATACCATCCCCTTGGCAGCATAGACAGAACAATGGAAGATGGACACCACGGGGGTGTTTTGATGTTCACCTAGATGGCCTCATTCCCTTCCCTGTCCTGAAATGGGGGAAGGAAGGCCGTGGAGTCACTACACATATCCACAGGAGTCAGTCGGGTACTCGGAGTGAGCTGATGATGTTCCCTGGGTCACAGAAAGATCAACGCAGTCAAGAGGGAGGACTGACTGGAGCAGCTGGAACTCCAAGACTCTCGCAGGTTTCATGGTTGTGTGGAATGGTGAATGCCACGGGACGGGAGGTGTTTGGGGGGGGATGATTCATTCATAGAGAATAAACCTTCAAAGTGTAGAAAAGAGCTTCAGACTCGTTCACCTGTGCTGGAGAATAAAGAAAGGGTGAAGCGAAATGTAAGAACCTGGTCTTCCATTTCCATGAGAAAAGTGCCCAACGGAGGTTTCTGGAGGACTTCCTACAGAAACCACATCTGAGCTCCAGAGCAGAGCCCACACTCTGACACATGCCGCACAGACATCACTGGCAGTGAGTGTCAGAGGAGCAGAAACAGAGGATGAAAGCCAGAGCATAAGAATATGAGTTTGTTTGCCCCCCCCCCCACACACACTTTCTACTCAACTCCATGGCTAAAAGTCCTGAACAGTAGGAGGTAAGAAAATTCTGCTGCTCCCACCCTACCCCCACTCCCACCAGTCTTACTTGTCTCTGTCTGGAGGAGAAGGCCAGTTAGTGCTTTAAAGCAAATACAGGATGAACCCATAAACCAAACAGCAAAAAGAGCCAAGCACTAACTAAAATAAAACCATTCAAAACATGAAACTGGCTAAAAGTATATATGTTTACACAATGTCATTAAAAAAAAGATTCTGTTCTGCGGAAGAGAGGCTTAACATAGGACAGAAGAAGCAAATTATTAGGAATAGAAAGCCATTTCCTTATGCTGATGAATTTAGATCCCTACTAAATTCTTTGATAGTCTAAAATCATAAACACTGGATACTGACTTGCCTCATACAAGGCCTAACAGAAGATCACATATACACAGAATCATACTTCTGACCAAATTTTTACTTTCTTATGATGTATGTTCACCCTGCAGCACACAGCACTGGATATTTCAGCACAGGCACAGCGGATTGACTATGGGTTGAAACTATATGCAAAGTGGTTCTACTTGCATAACACTAAATAAATGGCAGTAGCAAAGTCAGGGGTCAGGATAGCTAGCATCCAAGGATCCTACTTTGTGTGTATGCATGGATGTGTGTGTTCATGTTTGCATGTATATGAGTACATGCGTATGTATGTGCTTATGCACGTGAGGCTAGAGATTAACAACAGTCTCTCATAATGATGCCTAATTTATTGAGACAAAGTCTCTCACTGAATGCTGGAACTTGCCAGCTGTGGCTACTCTCATTGGCTGGCTTGCCCCAGAGAGTTCATCTCTGCCTCTTAAGTGATGGGGTTGTAGGTGGTCCATGACCATCTCAGCTTTTATGTGGGTTCTGAAGAACTGAACTTTGGTTCTCACACTTCTCCAGCAAGTATTTTATCTACTGAGCCATCTCTCCAGTCCTGACATGAGATCCTGACAGGATGAAAATAGAATTAATTGTAATAGCTTAGAGATTGACTTGTGAAAGGAAGTCAGAAAGTTGACCTCAAAGCCAAGGTCATAGAATAAGGAAAGAAAGCAGCTGAAGGGCACACCTCCCTTTGTGTGTTGAAGCCTACATCCTGCTGGTCAGTCTACCTCAAACACAAGAGTCCCCCAATGTTTCCTGAGCCATGCTTGTATGCATATTGAAGGATTTAATATTTAAGAGGTTTCCCCTGAGCACTTATATATTAGTTATATACAAACACAGTTTATTAGTTGCTTTATATTGCTACAGGGAGAGACTGCAGTCAATACATATCAGAAAATAGACAGCTAAATAGATAACTAATAAGTATTCCTATTAGGTTAAAAAAAGGTGATTTGTATAAAAATATAGGATCAGAAGTATTACTTTTATAAATTAATTAAAAATAGCGACAAAATTCTATGCTGAAAGGAGAAAAATATTCTATTACAGTATGTATCTAGGAGTTTTCAATGGTAACATTTCCTCCTTACAGTTGTGTAACTTTTTATAAACAAAGAACCTGTAAACAGTATAAATATTACTTTGGTACTTATTAGTCTAATTAGTTGTATTTCTAAAGCCCATTTAACATTCAGTATTAAAAATCCTGTGATTCTCCAAGGAAGGCAGATCATCACCCTTCATGAAATTAAACAGCGTCCATTCAATTGTGCAACTTTTCACTTGCGATGCTTTGATGTGAGCAATGCGCATTAGGCACTGGATGCATTTGTATAAAAGGTGTATAGAACACCTATCTCCTAAATTGAGAAACACTGATGTTTTCATGGATAGTATCTAAATGTGTTGGTTTGTATCTAATCATGATGAAGTGCTTAGGCTCATTAAAAACCCCCTATTTTCCTCTTGGTTCAGCTGAGATGCATGCCTTCTATTTGACATGCGTTACCCTTGAGCTCAAATGGAAGGTCACTTTGACCCACTGTAAATTTTCACTTAAGAGCTGCTTTTAACAATAAACCACTGGTGTACTTGTTTCTGGACCAACTTGAGTTTTTGGCACAATATGAAAAGCAATTGGGAAGTGTAAGTAAAAGCCTTCCGTTTCAGAAGAAATAATGGCCCCATTTGCCATGGAAACCAGAGGACTTTATGAAAATGCACTCAACTGTTTTCTTTCGTGAGCCTAAAATTATTCTAAAAATAAGTTGTATTCCTGGCATCTGCCAGTCCATGCACAGAGACCGAATCTCATATGGTTCTCTCTCTTACAGAGAAGTGCCATGCCATTTGAATTCTTCATTTCTGTTATGCAGGAGGTATACACACAGTAGGGTATCAATAAGAGTTTTAATTAAATTAAATGTAATTAAGGCAGCAGTTAATAATTTGAACATGGCCTGTGAACACAAAGCCCAGTTGAAGAGACTGAATATGGGTAGTTTTTTTTTATTCAAAATTAGGATGAATTCTGCTTGCACATTTTCCTTGTATTCTATAGATAATTTTTATTTATTCAGGCTAACAAAGAATAGGATGTTAAATTGTGGTGAGGTTTTAGCAGACAAATACGAGTGAACAATACAAAGAACCATAGTATTGAGCTGAATTTCTCAGCTATAGACCCAGACACAAGTGCTTTTGTTTTTAACATTGATGGATAAGAGTGGAACACATAAAGCCAGATACCTGCCCAGTCTTACATACCTAGGCCCACTGCAGAGGAATCTATTACTTATTAATATTTAAAGAGCCTTCATGCCAGGAGGCAAAACACTTGTTATTGCTAAGGCCAAGTGGACATTGTGATGCCATAAAAGGGTGGAGCCAATCCAAATCCCCTAAATCGTATGTGGCCATAGGCTAGATAAAACCCAGTCTTTGAGAATGATGTTTCCATGCTCATGTCTTCGTTGGTTAAAGAATAAAATAATAAACACCCCAGAGAGATTAAGCTATTGGCTGTAGCATATACTCATTATTAAAATTTACATTCAATAAATATGCATAGAGTGCCTTCATGCT
This sequence comes from Peromyscus leucopus, assembly GCF_004664715.2. Lineage (NCBI taxonomy): Eukaryota > Metazoa > Chordata > Mammalia > Rodentia > Cricetidae > Peromyscus > Peromyscus leucopus. The sequence continues at coordinate 77,869,702 of NC_051084.1, read as the reverse complement.
CTAGACATGTGGCTAGCTGCTGGGGATTAAGTGACCACTGATACCAGCTCTAAAATTATTTATGGCTCTATAGGACCAAGTGTGACTAAGAACTTATCAAAGATAATTACAAGATGAGAAATTTGCTTTCTCAAATGCCATTTGGAGAAGTGACCAAGGTGGTTATAGAAATATGTTCCATGAGCTCCATTACCTATCACTTGGAGAACTATAACATACAATTCATTGTCAATGATAGGATACTTCTGAAGGTAAATGGGGCTCTGCTTGATAACTGTGTGTTAACTGAGCTACAGCAAGTCTCCCTCTAAGTATATAATTCTTTTTTGGAAACTAAGTTGTTTCTTTTCCTTGTACTTGGTGGTCCTTGTATTGGTAAGGATTTTCAAGGTCACATATGTTAGAATTTCACTAACATTGTGTATTGTTAATATAGCACGTAGTTAGGAGGCTGGTGGGGAACTTGATGATTTCAGTTTGGATGCTGATGGCACAGGGGTAGCCCCATAGGTGAGTCTGTATTTCAGGCACTTGGTTACCTGGGTCAATGAGGTTATGAAGAATGAAGTATGATGGCATTTGAATGAAACAAACTCTACTCTATAATACAAAATGGAAGAAATACAGCTTAGATGCAATATTTGTCAAGAATGAACAGCTATTCGTTATAGCTCCATGCAATAGTATAATACTTTGGCAGAGAATGAGTAGGCAGAATTCATACTTTTACTGGATTATTGGGCAAGACCATGTCTTCCAATACTAAAATTCTTATTATCAGAATTGTGGTAGCACAGACGATATCTTCTTCATATCTGTCCCCTACCTGTCATGTGAATCAATATGTACACTATGGATTATGAGAGCAAAAAGGATGAAGTTGATGGACTCATATCAGTTGGCTTCATCTTTCACCCATATCCCATCTCTTTCCTTCCCCAAGTTTTTCAGCCTAGCCCCACCTTGCCCATGCCCATTCTGGGTCTCCCTTTATAAACATACTTAGAAGACTGAAAATCAGCACGTGGAACCAAGAAGGGCTATTATTTGGGGAAGGCAGTTCTTATAAATCAGGAATGAAACCTTTCTTCTCTGTCCATTGAAACATATTATTTACACGAGAACTATCAAGCACATTTATAGGATACTCAGAAGTGAACAGACAGGCTGGAACAAGGTTTGCCTGACATATCTTGTTGTCCACACCCATGTTTACTTGTGTTTCTCCTGGAGGCAGAATGTTGCTCCTGATACAGGGTGAATGTTTATGTTGTGTTTACACTTATCCAAGACAAGAGACAGAATCTTTATGTTTTCTAGTTCATCTTGGCTCCTTATGAAATTCAGAGTCACTGTTTTATCTCGCTTTACTTATACTTAATCCCCTTTCAATTAGCTAAGAGGTTGAGGAAGATGCAGGTGACTAGGGTTTGAATTACTTTAATGCCTACTCATGCTATTTAAATCCATAGGATAATTACCTTCTGGTCACAGCATTTCACAGGATGCCCAAACAAACCCGAGTTAAAAGTAATGACTGTCTGTTTTGTAATAGTTACTTCAAGACATAAGATCTACTGTTCATTTGCCAAAGTAGCTTAAAACTGTATTTTCTGTCTGTCTATAAAGAGCAGAAAGTAATTATTCATGGATGAGGGAGTGATCCCATGTTTCCTGAGATAGAGCAAAACACACCATTATTCTAAGTGTGGTGGTATGCAGTTGTGCTTGTAGATAGCCCTACAAATAAACTTCTATTAGTCATTCTATTTCCCCTAAGAATTTTACCTTAAAATGTTTATTGCTTTGAAAAAGTTTAACTATTTTAAGATAGGCATTGTTTTGGAGAAATCAAAGTTGTATCATTTACATGGATAACCTTTATTTAAAAGCTGAATATTTTAACAATATTTGTGAGCTTGCCAGTCATTAAAATTGTAACGTGTGTGTGTGTGTGTGTGTGTGTGTGTGTGTGTATACTTTTCTGAAGACCAAGTATAACAACAATCTTTCTCATCAGCTCTGTCAGAGAATATAATTCACCCAATATTAGTGTAACAAGAGAGAGCAGTTTGTGAAACTGAGCTATGAAATATCCCACTCTTACTCATGGGGATTCATCCCACTGTTCATTGGAGCAAGGCACTCTCTGATTGGCTATGACAAAGTGAGGACTGCAAAGACCTGCCAGAGAAATGATTATGGTTTTTTGTTTGTTTGTTTTGCCAAGTGGTAAATAAACTTATTGAATATGGCTGACATACTTTAAATTTAGGGAATGTTGATCTGTGTTTCTTAGTAAGAACTGAATTTCTAAGCTAGAGGTACATGTGGCTTCTTGAAATCAAGGTGTCCAGTATCACAAAGTAAATTATGGACTCCTTTAGAAATGGAAATAGATACCATCATTTTATTGTATAAAAATCTTAGTGTACAGTGGAAAAAGAAAATTCAGGTAGAAACATAGCTGAAGGAATTCAAATGCAGTACACAGAAGGTACTCAATTGTTACAGAAATTGTTCCACATGTTCTAACTCACGGTTATTCTCATCAGATCATTTGTATCCCTTGAAAGAAACATTTAGTGTAATAAACAAGCACAATACAGGTGCAAGTATGCCTCCATAGGAATTAGAAATACATGTTTAAGTCATTTGAACAATAGCCAATCAAGACACATATTATGAACATGTAAGTTTAAGTCTATGTAGAGTTTATAGCCAATAGCCTGGCACCAGATTTCCTTTGAAAACTAGAGAATTTTCTGCTACATTAAAATATATATTAGATGATCAAGCATCCCTGAGACTGTGGGCACATTATGTAACTACTTTTTGCTTCATATCCCCATCTTAAATTGGTGCAAGTGATAGCATCTAACACATCAAGCTTTTGTGAGGATTCTGTGAGGTAACATTAGTGAAGTGTGTACTGGTGGGAAATGATAAACAGAATCCAATAAAGTACGGAGACTTCAGACAGCTTTTGTTATCATTGTCTCCAGATAAGTCATACGGATGGTCATCTATGACTATCAGAAAAGGACAACAGAATTGTGTTGAAAAATGTGATATTAAGTCCCACCTCTATTTAGTGTCAACCATAACTTAATTTTCTTACTTGGAAGATGTTACGTCTAAGTGATCCTGCCTAGATTGTCAAAACATTTAAAATTGGATGGTCATCTTAAAAGTTATTTATTTCCCTCACTTGATACTGTGGCACGTATTTTCTTTTAATGAAAAAAAGATGAACTAAGAACCTTCAGTATGAGTGGCAAACTGTTGCGGGGTAAACAATTGCTCTCTGATTGGATTTGAGATTCTCTTCACTAGGGGGAATTCATACTTGGTGCTGTTAACCTGATCAAAAACCTGTGACTCAGGGTGAATTTACTATTGCTTTTTGTCTTAGTTGTCAAGGCACCAAGCTGCCTTCTAAATACTTATGTTTATACTGATAGACAAGAGCTAGTCTGAGCTCCGACCTGAGAAGCTGGTCTTTGCCATGAAAGACGGTAGACACTGAAAAGTCACATGGCTGCTGAAGATGCCGAGAGTAAGCAAAGGCAGAAAGCTCTGCAGTAAACAGGGCACTTACACCACCCCCTCTAAGCCTCAGGAGACAATTAGAGAGAAAGACTGTGAAATGCTGTCCTCCAGGCACGGCACACCCAGTGTAGTCATGACCTCATAGCAGCTGTGGCTGTCTGCCATAGGCCTACACAAGACTGTGCCTATCAACAGTCAGTCATGGAACAAGGAAGAACTTACAGAGACTTGCGTTCACTACTGCCCTACCAAACTACAGGCTACGGATGGCTGCTGTGAGAGGGCCCGCCATTGTCTTCAGTTAGGTACCCACTAAGAAGCCCATTAGGATGCATCAGATACAAACCTATGGTCACACCAGATGATCCTGGTTAAACTCAGTAGGTCTCAAAACATAAAGCAATAACCAACTAAGAAAACAAAATGACTGAAATAAAGTCATGAATGTGGGAAGGGGACTTGTGGAGAGGAGGAGTGGTAGGGAAAGAAGGGGTCAGTAGGGAGCTATAGTAATTATAGTTCACTTGATACGCCTATGAAGTCAGAGGACAAAAACAAAACAAGTTAGAAAACACAAGCATTTTACAATAATATTTCAGTATTTGCTTGAATGGATGGAATAAAAGGATTTTTAGTTCCTAAACAAGAGCAACTGATGTGATTCCATGTTGCCAGAGTGTTCGTGTTGCTTAGCTGCTTTTTAAATTTTATTCCTGTGGGATAAATGCGTCCTTTACAACTGTCCAATACTTTCTGAGAGCTGTTACATTTCTAGATATTTTGAGCTAGGGTGATTTGTTAGAAACTAAGAGGACTTCAAATATGACTAAGAAGTTAAAGTTTGAAATACATAATGTCGATTTTATTCCTAAATCTAAGTGCTCGGACTCCTCTGTGCATGTGAAGGTAAACCCTATTCATGTTCTTCAGCTGTGAAGGAGACACAGGCAGTTAAAATTATTTTATCAGTTTGTACCTTGACTTTCCTGACCTTGGTTTAGGAACTAGACCTTTGCAAATATGTTTTCCTGGATAAATGGAGGTTCAGTACTCTGGTAGTGTTTTAATGCACGTGAAAAACTAAACAAAGCATAAGAAACAATTTTCAAAATAAAATCACCAAAATTTTATAAACAATAATTGCCAGTTTTTTTTGTTTTTTGACTTCTACAAAATCTTGTTACTGAGTCCATTCTAGTGAATGCTTACTTACAGTAGTGAGGTATCATTGAATGGTCAGCCAAAATTGCCTCTGCTCCAAGCTTCAGGCAGAACAGTGAAGCAGTTAAGTGGAATAAAAAAGGGGGGGGGGGCTCACAGTTTCATAGCAATATCCTGAAACTAGGAGCATAATAGCCCCTGCAGGGCAGCAAGGGCTGAATACAGTAAGCAAAAGCCAAGTACTGTCTATGAGCTGGGACTCATCCTGGAATTAAAAGGATATTACCAAGAAATAGCTTCTTAGATCACAGCTTAATGATGTGGCTTGTTTCCTTCTGTCAACTGTTGACTTCAGAAGGCACCCAGCTCCATCGGATGTTCCAGGAACTTTATTTGGCATGAACAGAACAAGGGGTTTTTAGATGTTCTTTCCTCGGTGAAACCTTGCACAGGTGTTTTGGGCATACCTGTCTTGTAATTTCTGATCACATGTCACTGGATTCACAAGGGGAAACATTAGGTATTTCTTCCCAAGCAGTTCAGTGCACTGGCAGGCTGGCATTTCCTGAGGTCAAAGACACAGAACATATATTTTAGCCCAACACTCATGAAATATGACAAGTTTGGAGGTTGGCACATAATTCAAAAATAAGACTGTAGTAGAGTATGAATAAGTACATGCCACCTTAACCCCTGGAAAATAGAAATCAGTTAATCTGGGAAGGAAGGGATTCATGAGCCCCCACACTAGCAGAAGGGCTATGGACATTTGATCACTTCTGGGAATGGGGAGGTTCAGTTTTCTTTAAGAATGTGGCCCCTGACAGGTTGACCATGCTGTGGTAGATGGCCCACAGTCTGAAGTTCATGAATAGAACTTAAATGAAGCCAAAGAATTATTAAATGTATAAAAAGAAGAAGCAGACATGGAATTGTGGGTCTGGGTGTGCAGCTGGGGCTTGGAAGAGTTAAGGGGATAAGTGTGATCAAAATACATTGTATGAAATTCTCAAAGAATTATTAAAATATTTACTTTAAAAATAAAAGAAAGTAGTTGCTCTATAGAAAAGAACTGAATCTCTACCCTGCAGACCTCTACAGTCCACTCCTACTGAGAATGTGCAACTAGGAGACACGGTGATGTGAATAACATCTTCCAGTGTTTTATAAAAGCGTGGAACATCCATATTAGGTGTCCAATCTGGAAAAACATTTCTATCTTGAAAATCAAAATAACTAAGTTGCTGAACTTCTTCAACTTCACTTTAATTTAAACTATATGAACCTTAAATCATCCTAATTAAAGCCTGTCATTAACTTAGAAACCCCAGCTTGGCATAAAAAAAATCTGGCGTAAAGTGATATTAAATATTTTTACTCAGTCGTAAATTATCAAATTACTTCAAGAGCTGTTTTTCATCAGAAATAGGACGAGCTCAAATACTAGATGAAGTGATCTGTATGATTTTTGCATAAGTATGTGTATTATGCAACAGCAAAAGGCAATTTCTGTCGTTTATTGTTTTAATTGGGAATGGAAGTAGAAAAGCTTGTGCAGTGTCTGGACTCAGAGAAGACTCTAGAACTCCATTATTTGTCCAAGAAGTAGGCATCAGAACTTCATGTGCAGAAGAGGAATTTATGTGGCTGTGAAAATGTTGGCATTAATAGAAGTGGTGCAGATGGCAGGTCCACCTTCCTTTTGTCTTCACTTCTTCCAGTATGTCTACAGAAATAACCATTGGTTTTCACTGTGTTTACTATCTTTATTTGCTAAATTTATCTCCGTATATAGGAGTGTGTTGGAAGCCCCAAGGTAAGTTCTTCTAGGTATAACATGAGTGAAGTTAAAAAAAAATATGCACCCCAAAAATTGGTTCCAAAACTATGGGATTTGTGCGTGTCTAATTCAGACTTTAGGGGTTCCAATTCTTGTATTCACTGTGGAAGGCAGGTAGCCATTGTAATCTTCAAAACCTTTCAAAATCACAGAGCAACCTTGGATTGGAATATTTCTCTCTCTCTCTCCCTCCCTCTCCTTCCCTCTCTCTGCCTTCCTTCCTTCCTTCCTTCCTTCCTTCCTTCCTTCCTTCCTTCCTTCCTTCCTTCTTTCCTTCCTTCCTTCCTTCCTTTTTTAGTTTTTTGAGACAGGGTTTCTCTGTGTAGCTTTGCACCTTTCCTCGAACTCACTCTGTAGCCCAGGCTGGCCTTGAACTCACAGAGATCTGCCTGCCTCTGCCTCCCGAGTGCTGGGATTAAAGGCATGTGTCACCAATGCCTAGCAGAACATTTCTTTACTCAGAGGCAGTGAGTCCTCTCCATCTGGACTCATCATATGCATCATATGTGTGGGCATGTCTTTGATCTGCCCTCATTACATCCATGGTCCTTAGAATTTCCTCCAGCTTACTGTATTTCAGACCCTAGAAGGAAAGCAGAGTTTTCTATGACAGGATAACACAAGATAGTAGCCGTAAAAGTGTCTGGTTGGCCATGAAAAACCCGGGTATGGCAAGGCTCTCTCTCCCCTTGTTAATACGTGCTGTACTACAGAAGCCCGGTAGTCAGGGACTTTGAACCACACACTGGTGTCTTCTCTGGGTGCCATCGATGTCATAGTCTACCTTGTGTTATATTCTTACCCTGTGGCTCACCTTAACCACAGACAGATCAGTCACGTGGCAGAATGGGCAACATTTGGCACCAATAAGTTAGTATGATTTGCTAAAAAAAAAAAAAAAGTAGATGGACACTAAAAATGTGTTTGGATTGTTATATATTGTATTATATGTTTTCTTGACACATGGGTTTCTACAAAGAGATAATCAAAGGGGAGCTACAAAGCTGGACTAACATCTTGTCTGTATGCCTAAAAGGAGCAGTTTGGAGGCTAAGAGGGTGAGGGCAGGGTCATCTTGAAGTCAATTCCCTTGGTCATCAAAGGGCCATAGAAAGAATGCCTTTGGGAAGCATATTCAGGACACAGGTGCCCAATTACACCCAAGTTTCCCATGGAATTCACGTTTAGACTGCAAAAACTCTCCAAGATGGATGTTGGCACACAAGAGTGATACTGAAAATATTTAACGACTGAGACAGCATGGGATCTGACCCCTCAGAGTGGGGAGACAATCAGAAGAATATCACTTCTACTACATCTCAGAGCAGGGCAGTGGGGATCCACTTAGGCCTTCTGAGCTGTCAAAGGATGCAATCAGTGTGCTTCTCAAAAACACTAATTAATAAACTGCAGAAGAAGAATGGAAGGAATTAGGCATACAATCCAGTTTGCATATGGTTTTGTAACCATGATGTGTTCAGGAACTCAATTAGGGTTGTGGCAGCTGGAATATAAATGAAGGAGACACATGAATAGATTTGGAAGATGCATTCAGATTAGAATAAAGAGGGGGATCAAGATCATTCTGAGAATGGGAGCTTATATACAAGGCAAATTTGTAATACTTGTGATACTTTGGATCTTAAATGTCCCCTAAGACTTGGTCATGACCCTCAGGTAGCATACTGCTAGGTAGTAGAAACTTTAAAAGCTGGGTCCTGATGGGTAGAAGCGAGAGAGCATAAAAGTGAGTCTTCTCTTCCTCCACTAGTGTTTCTCCTGGTTCTCAGTTCCTCTCCCTTCTTCTCCCTTTCTTTTCTTCATCCACACCTATTCTCTCCATCTTCATAATCCTTTCAGCCCCTCTTATTCTCTCTCCCTTGCTGTTTTCCTGTATCCATCCATCTGTCCATCCCTCCCTCTCTTTTTCCCTCCTATCCATTCCTAACTTCCTTATTTTAATTCTTCTCCTAGTCCTACATGAACAGATTTGTCTTCTTCCCAAGAACTTCTGCAATGGTGTACTGCCTTGCCATAGACAAACAGGGCCAATTAATCCTGTCCTGAAATCTATGAAACTCTGAGCTAAAGTAAACCTCCTGCCACTCCCTTGGTTATCTTAGTTGTTTTTTTACAACCACAGAAAGCTATTAGGACGCCCATAAAAGAAGTAGCAACCATGGATTAGGTTTATTTAGGTAAAGATAAGAATAGCAGTATAAGGGTTAAAGTATAGAACCATATTCAGCCAGAATCATCCTTGCTCAGCCTCTTTCAAACAGAGGTTCTTTGAACAAGTTGCAGGACATCCTCTATAGTCCATTTGCTTCATCTGTAGAATGGAAATAAAATGGTAATTCTCTCATAGCATTATAAGCCTTAGCATAAGCCAGGGAAACTGAGCTAGCACATATCTAGACATGTCAATTTGTAAGCTGAATATCTATTATCACTTATATATCATCTATCTGTCTATCTAAAGAGATAAGGAATTGGCTCCTATAGTTGCAGAGCCTGACAAGCCTGCAATCTATATGGAAATATTCATAAGTATGAAGGTAGGAAAATAATCACATCCCAGATCAAGAATGTCTTTCAGGAACTAAATTCTGTTGCTTCTACTCACCTTCAGCTGGCTGGATGAGACCCCATGCATTGGTGAGAGCTGTTTGTTTTACTGAATCGACTAGTACATGTGTGAATTAACTAGACACCCCTACAGTCACACCCAGAATAACTGTCTGGAAGCTCTGTGGTCTGGGCGTGCTGACTGGGTGTGATTAATCACTCACAGAAGTCAAGGTAGACAATGTGTATGGCTAGCACTTCCATATGCTGTGTATCTAATATACTGCAGAAAGTGAACACTCAGTGCATTTCTTTAATTGATGATGATGAAAGCTGTGAGATAGTGATCTAGAAATATCTAATTTGCCTGAGGATTTGGGGCTGGGGCATTTTGAGTTATTCCATCCCACTAAGAGGATAGCTTTATATAATTGGAGTAATGAGACTTTATCTTTTTAAATGGATTAATTCATTAATTAGTACAGATCATAGAACATAGGACCTTTCACATGATATTCAAGTTCTACACCCCTGAACTACATCGCCATCCTGAATAAGAATATTTATAAATAATGAGTATGGAATCACTAAGGTATAAGAAAGGAACCACAGAGTGAACAAGTGAAGGCATGTGAACACAAACTTCAAGAACCAGGGAAGGTCAATAGTACTATAAGAGAAAATTCAAAATAAGGAAATGACTTTTATTTGGAGATGAGGGTATTGCTGGTGAACTTTGGGTGTTCCATTTTGACTGACTAATGAGTCACTTATGAATACTTCCAAGGTCAAGAGGCAGACCAATATCAAGACATGTGCATATTCATCACTGTGCTTGAGTACAAAACATTTACATTGGATATTACATTACTTTCCTGGGCTCCATGACAAACCACCTCAGACTAAGAGGATTAAATCTGTTACCTCATGGTTGCTAAGGCCAGAAGCCTAAGATCAAGGTGTCAGTAGAGTTGGCTCCTTCTGCAGGTGTTGGGAAGAAGCTGATGAAGTATTTCTCCTGGTTTAGGGTGGTTTCTGGCAATTGCTAACATTCCATGTCAATGGTGTTCTGTCTGTGTCTCCCCCTCCTCCTCCCTCAGTACATATCTCTTTCTCTCCACACAGCCTTCCTTTTTGTAGGACTTGGCCCATAACTGACCAGGGTTAAACATTATTTGAAGTAATTGTGTATACCAATATGCCATTGTGAACAATGATCTGAGACATTCTGAGTTGGGACTTGAGTACATGAGTTGGGTAGCTGGTCTTACTCATCTTATTATAGGTATGATGCTTAAATTCAAATATTTAGTATGGTGATGTTTTATTTGTACTGAAATGTGATTTTATTTGTATGTTAATAAATAAAGTTGCCTGGGGGTCAGAGCTAATAGCAAGCCATAGCAGAACTGGGTGTTTGTGGTGCATGCCTTTAATCCCAGCACTTGGTAGGCAGAGCTAGGTAGATTGTGTTCAAGGATACTGCCAGCATTGGAGACACACACCGTTAATCTCAATACCAACCATAGAAGACCTGGAAGTCTCTACAGACAGGCAGTGACAAGGCAGTCATGTGTTTGGGTTTACAACCAATGAGAAGGCAGAACAGAAAGACTATATAAAGACAAACACACAGGAAGTAGGTCTTTTTTTCGGAGAGGTCTCTTGGCTGAAGAGGCTAGCTGCAGCAGGCGGTAAGGCTCTTAGCTCTATCTCTTAGCTTTCTTCTTTGCATTGGTTTTTCTTGTTTCTTGTTTAATAAGACGGTTGGTTACATCTACAATTTAGTGTTGGTTAGGAGTAATTGTGGAAAACTACAAAAAATAAAGGGATTGAGAAGGAGAGAGAAACGGATGGTGGTGGAAGAGGAAACAGGAAAAGGAAGAATAGGAAAAGGAGGAAGAGAGGAGAAAAGAGAAAATTAAAGTCAATGAATGTCACCTAATTCCATTTTCTGGAGCAGAAAGACAGACTTGGCAATCTTTACCTAGTGGTGCTCTGGGTTCTCTCACACAGAGTAGACCATTTGTAATATTTTCCACATAGTACTGTTTGGTTCTCCTTGGTTATTTGCCAATACATGTGGACAATTCCTCACAGTTAAGAAGAGCAGTAGTTACTGGCACGAGTGTGTAGAGGTTAGGGACATTGATAATCATCTCAGGCTGTACAGAAGAGCTTCATGTATCAACCCATGATCTATTTAATGCCACAGTTGGGATGCCATGCTCTACAGGGAATTTAGAAAGGGATCTTGTGGAAGGCATTCCTATAAGGGAGGGATTTGAAGATATTGAAATATCTTCTAAATACCTAAATATTTCTAGATATTTAGAAATATCTTCTAAATATCTTCTACCATTCATTGCTCTGGTGTAATGAGTTTTATCAGAAGACTGTCAGTTCACTTGAAATTGTATCTTCTCCTTACACTCCAATGTCGTTGTTGTGAAGATGAATGCTACCAGCACATATCACCTGCAATGGACTCTCTTTAACCTTAATCCTCATGGTAGCTGATCCTGTTTCTGTTATTGAACTTACATGCCCCCATTTCATTCAGTGGATAGACTACTAGTTGAATACTTGTAGCTAGAGTTTTTCTGCCTTGCCCACATTCAGGACAAATCTCTGCCACCCACCAGTCCCACAGCCGCTCAAACCCAACCAAATAAACACAGAGACTTATTTAGCTTACAAACTGTCTGGCCGTGGCAGGCTTCTTGCTAACTATTCTTATATCTTAAAGTAACGAATTTCTACAAATCTATACCTCGCCACGTGGCTGGTGGCTTATCAGCATCTTCACATGCTGCTGGTTATGGCGGCGGCTGCAGCGTCTCTGGTCATTGCGGCGGCTGCAGCATCTCTGGTCATGGCGGCGGCTGCAGCGTCTCCTTCTGCCTTTCTGTCCTTTTATTTCTCCTCTCTGTTAGTCCCACCTATCTTTCCTGCCTAGCCACGGCCGATCAGGTTTTATTTATTGACCAATCAGAACAACTTGACATACAGACAGCCAAGTGCAGACCATCTCAAACACCTGCACTCAGGCCCATGGTCCTAATCATCCTCTATAGGGACCTGCTGGGTAACGCCACAAAGAACCCAAGAAGGGCTCCCACAGGACATACATTAACATCCCACAGCACTTCCCCTTTTCTTTTTTTTAAAAAGGAAGGTTTTAACTTTTACACATCTCCAAAGCCAGCTTGGTATATTTGGGAATTTGGGCGTAGCTTCTCTTAACTACTTCCTGCTGGAGGGGGGCGCTTTTTCAGTTACAGGTAAGAATAAGACAAAAAGGGTTTGTACCCTCATGAGACTTTCTTCCTAGTAGAAGCGGTATAATAGAAAGGTCATTAGAGCCATGCAGAGTCCAGCAGAAAAGGGCCAAGGAAAAACCAATCTTGGAGTAGAAGAGCTAAGGTCTGTAATGAGACTGTCTGGTGAATAATGGAGACTGACTGTCTTAGTTAGGATTTCTATCACTGTGATAAAAATAAAAATAAAAATGTGACCATAATCAAATTGTGGAGGGAAGGATTTATCTCAGCCTACAACTCTCAGGTCATACTCCATCACTGAGGGAAGCTGGTACAGGAACCCAGAGGCAGAAGCTGATGCAGTCCATGGAGGGGTGCTGCTTATTGGCTTGCTCCTCATGGCTTGCTCATCCTGCTTTCTTATAGCACACAGGACCACCAGCCCAGGGATTGGCACCCTCTACAGTGAGCTGGGTCCTCCCATAATAATTATCAATCAAGAAAATGCAATAACAGGCTTGTCATAGACCAGTGTGATGTGGGCAGTCTCTTAATTGAGGTTCCCTCTTTCAAAACAACTCTAGCTTGTATCACATCGATAGGACACTAGCATCCTACTGACTCCCCTCTGTTACAGCAGTCTCTCTAAGTAGTGGCAGAATTGGCATACTGGTTTTCAAGCTGCTTTCATGGAAGTTCACCTTTCCAACTCACAAGTTTGTGTTAAAATGATGGATAGTAAGCAACAAGAGTAATTACAGGTGCATAGACAGATTTCTTTCTTTTAATATATCATATTAAAATATTTCATTTGTGCACAAAAGTAGAGAGGGTGTCATAATGTAACATTTATTTTCAACAATTGCTAAAAAGTTTGGCATTTCCCCACTAATTTATAGGGTTATGTCTCATGGAAGAATAAGTGTTTATCACTCATTTCTGTCTATTTTTAGAAGTGAAAATTAGTTTAAAACTTCCTCATCAGCATGATGGACTAAAATTGTGTTTAAGGCCTTATATTTTGGGACATTCTTCTCTATAACAAAGTTCCATTATGACAGAAGTCTGCCTTCATGTCATTTAATGAGAATATATTACCTAATAGTGCCAATATAGACACTGGGCACAGGAATGCTGTATACAAGGCAGGGTAGGCCTCTGTCTTTCATTATTTTGATAGTCTGATTTCCTTTCATAGCATTCTTCCTCCCACTCAAAACATCCTGTGTATGTATACCGGGACTCGGTTATGTTTGCACATAGTTATTCAGAGTGGGAAATGAGGAAGAGAGGTCTGGCAGTGAGAGGTGTTCAAGTGCCCAGGTCTCCCTATGGAAAAGTCATTCCATACTAAAGATGTTGTCGTTGCTGCAGAACAGCAGGGCATGTTTTTCTCTGAGGGTTTATGGCTGCCTGACATCTACCTGGAAGGTCACAGAACCAAGCAGTTCAGAGAGAAACTGCTTTGAGACCTGTACGTGCTATGCAGACAGAGTGAGTGTAATCACTGTGAAGCTTGCATGTGGACAAAGAGATTCTTGAGCAAAATATGAGCCATTCCAGCAGCTGTTTGATACTGAGAAATAAATATAAAGAGAATGGCCACAATCATGAATGAAAATTTTAAAGACACAATACACAAAAATGTCTGGAGCAACTTTCATGGTGAAACATGAAAGCTAGTTCAGGGGATTCAATTTCCAGTCATAGTTCCATAAGCATAAATAACTTGCATAATAATAGACTGAGTTACTAGTAATGAGATGCTCCAAGTACATTTTCTCTCCCCTTATGGAGATACTGACCTTTGTCAAAGTAGGAAGATTTTAAGCAGTTTGCTTCCAGCCATCCCTCCAAGTCAATATTATGGATAACTTCACACAGTTTAAAGTATTCTGCTTCTAAAGTCCATTCCCCAGTCCATTGTCACCATGCTCAATTTCTCAGTAATGTATAGAAATCACTTTATTCTGCATGGCTGGAAGTTGCTATTTTATGTTCAGAAGTGCATCATGTGGCAAGAACAGTGCGGATAACAAATGTCTCTGTTACTGGCCAGAGCATATTCAGAGTCTATAAAACGCAAGCTATACTGTGAGTGTTCAGATTGATTTCTTAACACTGTAGCCAAGTCCCACACTAATGCCCTTTGGGAGCTATTCTGTGGCTCTGTCATGAAGACTTTTATCCTGTTCAACCTACAGCTCTTCTAACCAAACTTCTTTCTCCAAGACTGCCAGGAAGTGAGTAGCACTGCTGGGCATTCAAAGCTTATGGAGACACAAGGTAGCAGTTGTGCTAGTTTGGGGAAACTGCCCTCAGTTATCTCATTGTTAAACCTAGAAAAGGAAATATAGGTTATGTGCTGAACAGGAAGATGGTAAGTTGGCAATTAAAGTGTAAATTCAATGAAAATGCTGGAGTTTTGGAGACAACGGGTATTGGGGGTATTCTGGTCCATACATAGCACATTGCAGAGGAGATGACTGAGGTCTAGGGATATCAAATGATATGTCATCCCAGTGTGATAGTCCAATATGATGAAAACCAGGCTTCCCAATACTGTGGCCTCCCAAATACTTCCAATGCTGTCTTCCTTCCCTAACCGTTGATTTAACAATGGTAACACAGTGAGTAACTCATGTTCAGATAAGGATTCTGTATGCACACCTATTTCCACTTGAAAACCTTCTTAGTGTAGTTCCAGAGGGAAACTTTGCTCTGCTGTATGTGCATATTTTTATAACCTCACCGAGGTCTGGCTTACATTTTATGCATGTCACCAATTTTTAGTAAACAAAATAACATATTTTAGTCCATTCACTAATAATGTCTAGCCATCAACCACCACCAATTCCAGAGTGGTTCTATCACCCTAAAGAAACTATACACATTGACAATTATTCTGTTTTCTACTCCCCATACAGGCCTATGAGACCATGTCTATTATCTCTATATAGACTTGTCTTCTGCTAATATTAAAAAGTGGGTTAATATAATATGTGAGGTTTTGTGACAGGCTTGTTTCACTTAGTGCAATGTTATATTAGTCTATGCATGCTATTCATTTCTTTTTAATTTTAAACACTGTTCCATGTATGACTATCCAACTTCCTTCAGTGCTGGGATTTAAACTTTTTTTTTGGCTTCTGTGAATAATTTTCACTTGAAAATTCAAGTACAAGTTGTTGTGCAGACATGTTTCAATATGTTTGAGTTGGCTTGCTGAATGGTTAGATTTTTTTGTTTTTGTTTTTTTTATGCCAACATGACACAACCTAGAGTCACCTTGGAAAGGAGGTTTCATTGAATAATTGCATAGGTCAGGTTGGCTGTGGGCATGTCTATGGGACACTTGGGTTCTTAACTAATTTGGGAAGGCATAGGGCACCGTGGGTGGCACCATTCCTTTGGCTGACTGTCCTGACCTATAGATGAGATGAGAAAGCAAGCATCCGTGCATTCATTTCTCTCAGCTCTTCATTGTGAGTGCGATGCAGCTGGCTGAAATAGGTTTCTGCCACCTTGACATTCCTACAATGGACTCTAACAGAATTGTGAGCTGAATAAATCCCATTCTCTTCTAAGATGCCTTTGTCAGGGTGTTTAATCACAGCAGCACCAATGAAGCCACAACTGGGCATAACAGTCTGCTCTTTCCCATAACTCTACACCATACACTCACCTGTAGCCCAGAAATATTATGGACATGGGAAATTGCAGTAGTAAATTCTCTTTAAGTTTTTAGCTAACTTTTAAATTTTTTTTGAATTTTTAAAATCATAATTATATCATTCCCCTCTTTCCTTCTTACCAATCACTTTCCTGCACCTCCCCCTTTCTCAAATTCATGGCCTCTTTTTCTTGTATACACACACACACACACACACACACACACACACACACACACACACACACACACAAAGAGTCCTAAATATGTAAACATGACCTGCTCAGATCATGTAATGTTCTTTGTATGTATACAATTTCAGGACTGACCAATTGGTATTGGATAGCCATCTGGGGGGCTCTTCCCTGGGGAAGACTATTTCTCAGGCTCTCAAACCTCCCTTAATTGCTTAGTTCTTTGTCTAAAGTTGCCCTGTGATCTTTTACCTTTCATGTCTCTTGGTGCCATCCTTCTTCAGGTCTTCTTTAGGCAAACATGTTGAGGAAATTCACTGGTGCAGCTTCCCTAACATTTCTAGGAGATAGACTCTCTCAGCAAACTTCCTGTTCCTCTGGCTTTTAGAATCTTTTCACTCCCTCCTCCACAATGATCCCAATTCTTAGGTGTAGGGATTGTGTTGTAGATGTACCAGTTGGGACTGGGCACTACATGATATTTTGTTCTTTGCATTTTGATTGGCTGTGGTTTTCTGTAATGCTGTCTGTCTGCTGCAAAGAAAAAATTCTTTGATGAGGGTGAGAACTACACATATGTGTAAAGACTTAGTGCTAGGAATTGTAGATGGGAAAGAACATTCCATTTTTGTCTTTCTGGGTCTTGGTTATCTCAATATGATCCTTTTTAGCTATATCAGATAACTGGCAAATTTCATGGTTTCATTTTTCTTTACAGCTAAATAGTGTTTCCTATTGTATATGTACCACACTTTCAGTATTCATTTGTCACTTGAAGGATATTCAGGTTGCTTCTATTTTCTGGCTATTGTGACCAGAGAAGCAATGAACATGACTAAGCAGCTGTCTGTGGAATAGGATGTTTAGTCCTTTGGGCTTATGCCAAGAGGTGGTATAGCTGGGCCATATGGTAGATTGAGCTTTAGTTATAGTTAACTTTTAATACTTCTATTGTTAGAGTGTTTCCTAGGTTATAATATTGCTAATCATTTACTGCAGATAACATAATTAAAATTATCATGTGTTTGAATGGAGGAGAAAGAAGAGTTGCAGGATTTGATACTATCTATCTTTGCAGGCATCACCTGTCCTGGAACATTGATAAGGAGGTGTGGGGCAACTGTATAACTAGAGTTAGAACAAGGAAGTTTCTTGAAAAACTGCCCCATGAAGATATGATAGAATACTCCTTGATATAATTGTTTTACATCACTGCCCACAGTAAGTGAGGGTTTCAATTTATCTGTCCTTTTGTCTTCTGGATAGAGCCCCTTGAACTAACAAAACAAAATGAATTTTGATGAAGTGACTCTTGGCTTCTCTGCTTGGAGTCATATTTAAGGATACAAAAGGGCATAAATTTATATAGATTTTTCTAATTACCTTAAATTTCCTTAAGCATACTCAATTAGAAATTGAGTTTGTCTGTATACTTAGAAGATTGAGTGTAGTTAGTTTTCTAATTCTAGTCATCCTACCAGACAAGAATCTGTTGCTCACTGTAAATTTAGGGGATATATCCCTTCTAACACAATATTGAACACTTTTTTTTTTTTTTTTTTTTTTTTTTTTTTGGTTTTTCGAGACAGGGTTTCTCTGCGTAGTTTTGCGCCTTTCCTGGAGCTCACTTGGTAGCCCAGGCTGGCCTCGAACTCACAGAGATCCGCCTGCCTCTGCCTCCCGAGTGCTGGGATTAAAGGCGTGCGCCACCACCGCCCGGCTAATATTGAACACTTTTATATGACTTTTTGAAATACATTTCTTTTTGCATTATCTTCTCAAGTGATGTCTTACTTATTTTTGCTGAGTTATTTACATTTTCGTTGTTTGTTTGTTTGTGATATGTAGGCATTCAATGCATGTCTGGGTGCATATATGTTCTCTTGTATGCCCCAAATGTGTTTTATCTCTCTGTGGGTTTGGAAAGAATGAAGCTTCACTAGAAGAATTTAATTTCCAGGAAAATTTAGCTTTGGATTGAAATCAAGTCTTGAAAGTCAATCTGAAGTGTTCTCTTTGTGGAAAAACCTAGGAAGTGAATAGTTGAGTATATTATACTTTCATGATTGCAACTTGTCTTTTCCCTTAGAAGAAATACAATATTAATGACTTTTTCAGGCAACTTGTCCTAGAAGATGAATTTTTTTAAACAGTAACTAGCTATTATCTTTTCAGTGAACCAATCATCTCAAATATCCATCCTACCTACGTAAGAATTCAGAATATGGACTCAGTTTTATATTTACACTTCGTATTTTTAACCAGGCATTTTCTTGATGTTTTCCAATAAAGAGATACCTAGAGATTATAGGAAAGTTTTGATTTTTGCTCTTCCAACTTCAATAAGAAAAAAAAATGTGTTACTAACACCTCTTTCCATAGGGATCTTGTACTATCAGTCTGAGTAATTTGTTAATCAGAGTGTTATTGCATCTAATCTTTTACATTTCTCCCACTTTTATAAAAATGAAAGCAAAGCTAAATTTTCTAATTATTGGCCAGTTTTTCAAGAATTTCTTCACTTCTGTGATTAGCCAAGTTCATGCAAAATGTATTATTAATACATATGTTTACCCTTGTATTCTCATACACCTTGCTGCATAAACCTGGCAACCCTCCTTATCCCATATCTCTATTTTTTACCTGTAATTCACTATCCCTCTCACCCTCTTAGTGTGTCCTACCTCTAGTGAAAATTGATCCTTTTCTAGTTTTCTGGATCCACCTTGAAGGGGAGGAGCACTGTTAAATGTCTTCTGGACATGACATGGGCATTGTACTCATGGATGTATAGCAAACCACGAAAGGAACATACTGGGTAGTGGCTCCCTCAGTCATTTGGAGAGATGGAGCAGGATATGTCATGAACCTGATTCATTGGCTATACATAGAATTTTGTGTTTTCATTTGACATCATTTGCCGACTGACTTCTTATATTAATGACGCAAATCTATTTCTAAACATATCAGTCTTCATGAACAGGTAAAAAACCAGTTCCTGTGAGGGGAACCTCAGTCAACTTGGATTCCAGTGGATGAAGTCATGTTTTCTCTTCTGCTGTTAAAGTGGGTGCATTGACATGGGATGCTTCACAGGTACTGTGGAAGAGCCTGTGAGACAATCACTGAGTGACTACTAATTTAGTAAAATTATTGAGTTTAATTTCACTTAAATGTGGTGGTAAATATGGCCTTTTGCTGTCATTGTTCCTCCTGATTGAGGTGACTGTAATGGATTCAGCCAATTTGTGCTAATTGCCAATTCTACAGCAAGAAAACTGACATGATATGAGGAACTGTCCTGGCTGTAGTTTGTCCCCTCAGTAGCAAAGCTTGGGCAATTTATGAATAACACAGTTTTCATCCGAAGAAATTAACAAGACTGTAAAATATCCTAGTGAAAGGCAAGTGTTTGACTTTATTATTATTATCATCATTAATTATTATTAATTAAGATAGAAAATTGTAATGGTAGTGGTGGTGGTGGTGGTGGGGTTTAAACCCAGGGTCTTCTGCCTTCTAGGCAAATGCTCTACCCCTGAGCTATCTAAGCCCTTAAATGTGTTTCTAAGGAAGTGCACCCAGAGAGAGACTCCAGAGGAGTATGTGGGTATCACCATAACATTGAATGTTGATGATAAAATTACACCCATAATGTCAACAGCTAATGCTGTTTGAGGTGAAAATAGGTAACTAAAGAAGAAAGAAAATCCTCCTTGTCCAGTGGAGCCAGGCAGACATTAAAGGGGTAGAAGCCTGCCTAGGTTGTTTCTGGGCAAATTTCCAGTGCCACAAGCCAGTACTAAAGCAAATGTTCACAATTTTCTTTTGACCTACTCTGGCTACTCAATAAAGATCTGATTGTAAGGAATGTTTTGGTGAAATTTCACATGAGCATTTAAAGGGGCATTTCAGGTGGAGGAGCAGTGAGGCAACATGTTAAGGCCAAGGTCATCAACTTCTGGACAGGACCGTGTATGAGTGAGTAGGGTTGGCTGAGGTTCCTCTCTTTCCTGGGCAGCCTCCTTATCCTTCCTGCTCTGCTGAGCTTATGACTGCTTATTTGAAACTGAAAATCATCCTTTCCTTAAGTCATGGGAAATGGTTAAGTAGATCTAGCCAGTCCAAGTTACAAAATAAATGACTTAAGGATACTGCGTACAGCATTCCGTTTTCAATAAAGGAAAACCAATTTCATCTAAGGACATAAATCTCTGTAGTATCAGAGCAACTTCAACTTCTCAAGAAATATACAAAGTAGTTTTCCTTCCTGGCCCTGGGCAAAGTGTTGATTGGCATGGTGTTCTTTCCACACAACACCTTCCCCTACTGCCTGCTGGGGTCCTGATGTGCTCCTAAGGTGCTACTGTCTCTTGGATTTACCTTTCTAGAAAGGGTTCTCTGCTTTGGCTCATCTGTTCCTTTTATCCCAAGACATGTGTTAGTGTTCTTATCATTTCCTTTTTATGAAGAGACACCTCATTCAAATAAACTGATTTTCTGGGCAAATTTCTTTGCTTCTTTATCTGTGTGGGAAAATCCAAAAGAGACACTATGGGAAAGACTTTATTTAGAGGGACAATGATCTAGTTTGTGACAAGTTGGGCTGAAAGGTAAAGCTGGCACCCATTTCTTATTCGTTTACTAAACTAAAACTTGTATGGAACCTATTGGAACCTGAAGCAGAGCGGGTTTCCTTTTTACTCTAAGACACGTTTGAAACCTTTACATATTTTAATCACACACACTCATCTAGGTGTATTATAAAAGTAATTGGGTAGAATCCACTGAAAATGAAGATTTGTTTCAAAATATGGATCAAGTTCTCACTTTCCACAAATTTCCTGACAATCTAGCACCATGAAAAAAAAGTCCATCAGCCAACCTCCCCCAATCTACCCAACGATCCTGTAGTGACTGCTATCATTTGGAATGAGCTAAACAGCAGTGGAAGCTTGAGAACATTCATTAAAACTTCTTCGTCTCCATTGTGCTATAAAATACATGGTTAATTTATAGGCATCAGCAAGTACTTATGTTTCTTATAAAGAAGTCAGTTTTTCAGAGTCCATATAATTACCTGGATTCTTTGCATCCAGTTTGTGTAGTTCTAGGATTTTGAGGGGAAAGAAAGGGTACTGAGATTTTTTTTCTTAGTTAACACCATGTTTGCTCTTTTAAGCTTTGTGACTATTTGAGATATTTGAAATCTGCCTTTGACTGGTTGTTTACTGTATATAGTGACAAGACGATACTGAGCTTTGTAAGGGTGGATGAGATGTGTTCCCATCCCGTATGGCAGGGACGAGCCTGCTACAGATGTCAATAACCACTTGTCGGATAAAACAACAGTCTTTGGAGAGACATCCTTCCCCAGCCTGATACCTCTCCAGGGTCGGTGAGATGGACATGTTTGCTTCTTCCTCACTCTTCCGTGAGTCTTTTTGCTATTGAGCTTCAGGCTGCAGGGCTCCTCTGCTCAGTGTGGAGCTAGGTGTAGATCTGCAGTGATGGGTGCAAGAAGACTGCTCTCTGAGGTTAGCACCAGCAGGCAAGTGCTAGACTTTATTTGAGGTAGAACATCTCTCTGAGTAAACAAGTTCAGGAAATTGATAATTTGTCTTAAGTGGATGTGTTCCCGGTGGAGTTGAGTTAAAATATTCCAGCCTGTGTTTTCAGGAGAAATACTTAGATTAGAGTCGGTACCCCAAGCCAAGATATCTTGGTAGTTATTGCTGAGGTAATCCCCAAGGAAAGCAAGATCCAGACTGTATGGGGTGCCGTAAAGGATGATGTCAACACCTTGAATGAAACCTTGAATATATATGTGTGCTCTACCATAGAGAAAGTTTTGTTTCAATATGTATGGAATATTATGTTTTCTCAGCCTTACAGGTGGAAATAAATAGTCAACCATCATTCCATCTGAGGATACAAAGTGGCTTCTAACATTAATTAATTGTGTTTTCTTTTCCTATGTGTGTGGAAAGTAACTTACAGGTTTTTTGTTTTTGTTTTTGATTTTGATTTTGTTAACTTGGAGTGATGATTACAGACAAAGGTAAAGTATCACCATTTCTTACCTAAAGAGAAGTGTTTTTAAATTTCAAATTACAGAGATGTTAAGTTTCCGTGAAAATCAAATACAATCTTTATGTTTTAAAAAAGAGGTAGTATTTAGGTGAACCAGGTCTTGTACACTATTAGTATTTTATGTATAATATCTAGAAAGGAATGAGAGGGTGAATGTTTCTCTTGGCCTGAAGGTGATATCTAAATAGGTTCAATGCCAAGAATAATTTTCAGAAATGTGAGCATTAGTCACTAAATTTAAAAATCCATATAAGGTAAATTTCATTTAAGAGAAGTGTGAGTCTTATTACTCATCCAAAGTAAGTGTTAAAAAGACAACCTGGAATTTTACTCCATCTTCTCTTTCGTTCTCATTGATCTTTTGTGATCCACCTGAATGTTATTTAAAGCCATAACTTACATCTTTCAACTCAACTTTCTCTGATATAGTATGTGCATAGTGTCAACCTGTTTTGTTGGCTAGATTTTACCAAATAGATTCTATAATATTATCTATTTACCAGTTTTCAAGTTAAGTAAGATTTTCTATGGTGGGAAATGGGTGCAATGTTTTCTTCCCAACACCCTGTGAAGACTCTGGTATTTACTGAGCAAAGTTGGTCTTTGCTTCACTTTTTACATTGAACAGCAAGTGTTTGTATTGGGGATGATGATGATCACATGGTGTTTAACTGTCCTGTGGCCTATTTTAGTACATGATTGATGGCCTACTGTATAATTTTGTGGCTCCAGTTGTGCACTCATGAACAGGGCATTCCAAGTAATGTAGTTCACAGAGTCACACATGGGACTGAAGTCCATCTTTTAATAGCAAATGAAACAATTTCATCAGCATTCTAGAGGCAATGGTGAAATGGGCAGTACCGTACAGACTAGAGAATAGAACTGCACATCTTCTTAGGACAGGTCCTGGTGTGTTGCCTGTGCCGTGACATGTCCCTAGATACTGACAGATACAGAGTGGGTCAAACAGAAGTGTTAAGAATACTAGGAGAATAAATGTACAAAGGCAGCAAACTGAGAACTAGAGCTAGAATTCTAATTGGTCTAATAGTAAAAACCTGGAGTCAGATATAAGGGAAAATACTGGAAGATCAGAGAGACAAAGGACCAAGCCACAGCTACTTCTTATCTCACCAACTCCTCAGCCTGAAAGGGGGTTGAGCTCCTTTCTCCTCCTGCCTTATATTCCTCTCTCTGTTCAGCTGTATCACTTCATATCTCTACCTCCCTAGTGCTGGGATTAAAGGGCCACTTCTTTTTTTTTTTTCCTTTTATTTTATTTTACAGTACCATTCAGTTCTACATATCAGCCATGGATTCCCTTGTTCTCCCCCCTCCTGCCCCTCCCCTTCCCCCCAGCTTACCTCCCATTCCTACCTCCTCCAAGGTGAAGCCTCCCCTGAGGACTGAGATGAACCTGGTAGACTCAGTTCGGGCAAGTCCAGTCCCCTCCTCCCAGACTGAGCCAAGCGTCCCTGCATAAGTCCCAGGTTTCAAACAGCCAACTCATGCAATGAGCCCAGGATCTGGTACCACTGCCTGGATGCCTCCCAAACAGATCAAGCCAATCAACTGTCTCACCTATTCAGAGGGCCTGATCCAGTTGGGGGCCCCTCAGCCTTTGGTTCATAGTTCATGTGTTTCCATTCGTTTGGCTATTTGTCCCTGTGCTTTATCCAACCTTGGTTTCAACAATTCTCGCTTATATAAACCCTCCTCTTTCTCACTAATTAGACGCCACTTCTTACCTCTATGAATCTTCAGACTGAAAGAGGACTGAGCTTCTATCTCCTCCTGCCTTATATTCCTCTCTCTGCCCAGCCATATCACTTCCAGTCTCCTCCTCCCTAGTGCTGGGATTAAAGGCATGAGATCCCAAGTGCTGGGATTAAAGGCATGAGATCCCAAGTGCTGGGATTAAAAAACGTGAGCCTCCACCACTTGGCTGTTCCTCTTTGAGACAGATTCAATCTCCTATAGCCTAGGGTGGCCTTGAACTCCTGGTCTTCCTGCTTCTTCCTCCCAAGTGCTGGGATTAAAGGTATATGCTACCATTGTCTGGCTTCTGGTTAATTAGTGACTTGCTCTGCCCTCTGATCTTCAGAAAAGCTTTGTTAGAACACAAACAAAATATCACCACAGAGAACAAATACATAAGAGCTTGTGAAAGAAGGGACAGCTGGTGTGATTCTTTGTTATAAATGTTTGAGATGTCGAATGTTGGCGTATATGGTATAAAGAACTTTCTCCCTATTATGCATACATTTGCAGTGATATGAGATGCTGAATATGTGACTTAGTCTGGATCCTGGGCTTTCTGGCTTACTTAGTCTGTGATATAACCTGGATGTTGGGGCTTGTGAAATTCCTCAAGCAATTGCAGTGGAAAGCCAAGATTATGAGCCACCATGTGAAGGGTTGGATATAAACTATCACAACAACATTAGCGATAGGGACAAAGAACGAGTCAGAAAGTAGAAATCAATGTTCTGCAATGACATATCCCAACACCTGGTATGTACTCTAGCTTCTAAACAATAGGATGAGTTCAGGGACAGGCAAGCATGTGTAAAAACAACCCCTTTATTCAGCGTCATGGCTAAGGTATGCAATTCCCTTAGCTTAGGGTAGCAATGAGCTCAGACCTTAGACACCAAGGTTACTATCAAGTATCCACAAAGTTTGGATTTTTCTTTCTTTCTTTTTCCCCCCAGAATTGGAAGTTTTTCCTTGACATAACATGGTGACCCCAAAGTCTCTCATCAGGGAGAACAAACCAAGCATCTAGTTTCTGTGGGAAGTCTGGTTTCATAAAGGGAGGCAGGGCTAAGTCAAGGAGGAGAGGACCCTTCTCTGATTCTATACTAGTCTGTAAGGACACCCCAACAATCAGATCTGCCTGCAGGCTGGGGAGAGAGGTGAGGGAGGAGAGGAGAGAAGAGAGAGAGGAAGAGAAAGAGAGACCAAATATGTGTGTGCCTTCTCTTTAAGGAAACATCAGGAGTGAAATTATCATATGCCTAATGATGTATATTACTGATGAAAACTTAACTACAGAATGTGATGATGATGTCGGTTTTCAAATCGATAATTCAAATGCCTCCAGCAATCTACTAAACAAAACAACTCCCTATGCTATTTATTTATGAGTGTAAATTCTTTTTATTAAAGTACTTGCAAACATATAAACCCAATATTTAAATTGATAAAATAGCAATAGTAGAACTCCAGAGAATGAAACTTCACATTTGAGACAAGTCACGGACATATAATTATACTTAGTGTGAAAATGATTTAAAATGTAGAATACAGCTTAAGTGGAGAGCCAATCCATTTGATTAGGAAAGAAATACAATATTATAGGCAATAACCTTCTCTGAGAGAATGATAACCATGTAGTATTAGGATCAGACCTAACAGAAGCCCCTGGAAAGGCTGTCTCTGCTCACAGGCACATGACAGAGGCACTCAGCACATGCTTCGTCCAGGTTCTGCCTTTCCACATAGCTTAATCAGAGGAGAGGACTCTCTACCACAGTCATCGTAACACCTTCCAAAAGCTCCCTGGTCACAGACAGGATGAATGGCATTATGACTTCAGCTCTCCCAGTAAGAATAATGCTTATGATCTGCAAAGATAACAGTTAGACTCCATGTTAGTTATTTCTTGCATTGTTGTGACAAAGTGCCTGATGATGTAACTTGTGGAAATAAGGCTTATAATAGCTCACAGTTTGAAGTCTAGGACATCATGGGAAGGAAAGAGTATCTGGAGTTTGAGGCACCTGGTTAAATTGTATACAGTTGTTGCTGGAGGGCTTCTCTCCAGGTTCCCCAAGCCCCGCAGTCCCACAATCCACTTATAAAATAATCACTCAGACGCTTATATCACTTATAAACTGTAGGGCCGTGGCAGGCTTCTTGCTAACTGCTCTTTTATCTTAAATTAACCCATTTCTATAAATCTATACCTTGCCACGTGGCTGGTGGCTTACCAGAGTCTCTACATGCTGCTTGTCCTGGCGGTGGCTGCAGTCTCTCTCCTCCTTCTTCCTGTTTCCCCAATTCTCCTCTCTCTTTGTCCCACCTATACTTCCTGCCTGGTCACTGGCCATCAGTGTTTTATTTACATAGAGTGATATCCACAGCATACAGTCAGGAAACAGAGAGAGATGAATGTAACTTGAATATTAAAAGGTCTTAATAAAAAACCCAGAGCCAGATATTTGGGTGAAAGCTGAAAGATCAGAGAATCAGAAAGAAGCCAGCTACATTCTTATGGCTAGAAAATCCTCAGCCCAAAGAGAGCTACTTCCTGTATACTCACGTCTATATACCTTTCTGTGCCCTGCCATCTTACTTCCTCTCTCTGCCCAGCTACATTATTTCCTCTTTCTGCCCAGCTCTATCACTTCCTGTCTGTCTATATAGACCTCCAGACCTCTATGGTTAACTAGTGCTGGGATTAAAGGCATGTGCCACCACACCTGGCTCTGTTCCCAGTGTGGCCTTGAACTCACAGAGATCCAGATGAATCTATGAGTTCTGAATGCTAGGATTAAAGGCATGTGCTACCACTGCCTAACCTCTATGTTTAATATAGTGGCTGGTTTTGTTCTCTGATCCCCAGGAAAGCTTTATTTGTTAGAGTACAAATAAAATATCACCACAGATGAATGATAGTTCTCAGCATGTTTCTCTGTTTTTATTCAGCTGGGGACCCCTTCTTATGGGTGTTGCTAGCCACGTTCAGGTTGGTTCTTTCCTAAACCTAACTAGAAATATGGTTATAGACACACCTGAGATGTGCTTTAGTGGTAATCCTAGGTCTGTCAGGACTTTTAAATTTTTTGTTTTATTTTTAATTAAAATATTACTATATCATTTTCTTTTCCTTTTCCTAAGCCTTCCCACATACCTTCAGCTCCCTTTCTCATTCATGGACTCTTTTTATTTAATTATTATTGTTATATATATACATATATATAACATATATATGTATATATGTATATTAACAAACATATAAGTACAACCTGCTGAATCCTTTTATTTTTAGTTGACTGTATATGTTTCTAGGGCTGACCACTTGGTATTGGATACCAATTAGGAAGTTCATACCTAGAAAGACTAATTCTATCACTCAGAAGTCCTTAATGGCTGTAGCACTTCCTCTAGAAAAAGGGTCCCGTGAGATTTCTCCATCCATGTTGCATGTGGACTGGTGTTCGTCTCTTGTATTGGAAGCTAAATTGTTGAGATTCCATGAGTGTAGTTTTCCTATCATATCTAGAAGTTAAAAAGTTTCTGTCTACCTTCTTGCCCTCTGGCTTTTAAAATCATTCTACTCCCCTATCTAGGACATTCCCTAAGACCCCCCCCCCCCTTTATCAAAGAAGTTACTGAGAGCTGATGGTTGCTAGGAGAGGAAGAGCCATGTTTGGGGGTTGTGGTTGATAGTAGATTGACCATGCTTCAGTAGATGGCCTCATACACGAGTGCATATGGATGACAGTACTAGACACAGCAGCAACAAGAGGAAAGGGGTTAGGAGAGAGATGGGTAGGGACACTGGGGGAGTTGGAGAGAGATAGTGGTGGATGGACACTATCACTATCAATATACATAATAGCATAAATATATGAATCATTCAAAGAATAAAAATTTAAAGGGAAAAACAATTTTAACTACCCCAGATTCCAAGCTAAGAATTAATGAACAGAAGGTGAGACCATGGCTTGGTCAGAAAGTGCTCAAAGCAAAGGCAGGAGGACTCTTTGTCCAGAACCCACCCGAAGGAAGCCCAGTGTGCCCAGTTCTGGGGTGGGGGGGGACAAGTACTTGGGGTTTACTCACCTGTCAGCCAAGCAAACCAGTGAGTTTCAGGTTTGTGAGATTATCACCAAAAACAAAAGTAGAGAAGAATTGAAGACACTCAAAGGTTTTGATCTGTGACTCCCAATATGATGCACACATATTTACACATATTCCTGCACACTCATGCATGCCTGTGAACACACACACACACACACACACACACACACACACACACACACACACCCGCGTGCGCATGCGCGTGCACACACACACAATGAGCAAAATATCAGCACATGTTAATGAAAATAAATCATTAGTATACATTCTACACATAGAGGAAAAGCAAAATATGATCTAGGTAGTGATGGACATACAGTTACTTGTGACTACATTTTATCTTCTAGATTTGAAGAAGGGTGAACAACATGACCAAAATGATCACAGCTTTTATCTGTAGGAAGGAAATCTGTTTGACTAAAAGAAAGCGTTTCCAAAAACCATTTCTACTAAAATGTTCTGAGTGCAGGGAAGGTGGGAGGAGCATTCAGTGAGCAATCATAGTTTTGACATTAAGTAAAATTTGCCTCTTTCTCTGGCCCCGGAACTGATGCAGTTCTCAACAACAATGCTGTTTTGAGTAGTCTTTGTTTTTTTCTTGTCAAAGTTTTTGCTTTAGTTGTGGGAAAAGGCAGTGCAAGGAGTAGGGCTCGACAAACATGATTGATGTGCCAGGATAACCAGAAAATAAATCTCAACTAAGCCACCAAAACTTTATAAACAGGCCTGGTCACATTTCCCGTAAAGAGCCTTTCCTGTTGACATTTACACTATGCAGCATATTTTGGCTAAGTTCTGCATGCTTTAGTTATGCATGGCATGTGGAAAGGGGGTATAAACCTTCTTAGGATAAATTTTACGTTTAAGAAAATTGGTAGGTAGGAGAGAAAATTGATGGTTTTATATATTGATGAAAATATCTGAACTAAAACCTGTCATGGCTTTAGTCTTTTATTTTTTGAGATGTGAGTTTGAGTTGTTTATATATATTAGACAGTTTTTTTTTTTTTAAAAAAAAAAGCAGGATTGAAGCAATAACTACGCTAAGCTTGTTCGAATGTTTGTGATTCTCTTCTTGGGGAAATGAAAGGGTACTTTTTCTTTCATTTATCAAAAATAATAACTTAAGAATCTCTTACCTTTGTACTCAAAATGTTTTTTTAAATATCTGATCCTAATTATAAATGGGTATTTATTGGAGATTAGCAAGAAGTGGGAGAGACTGCAATCCTCTGGCATTCTGACAGTCTGTGGGAACAGACTTCATATTACCTCTTAATAATAAATAACCTTAAGTGGGATGTTCATAGCCATTCAATGAAGTGGGGAAAAAAAGTCCTCAGGGACTTGTCTTACATGTATTTTCCTATGAGATCTGATATTTAATAAGTAACTGGGGAAAATTTAAACTACTACATTACTATTTTCTTCAAAAAAAAATAATGCTAAACGTTAAAGGTTTCATGGTAATTTGGTGATGTAATACAATGTTGTGCAAAACATGGTTGAGTCATTTAGGTAATAAGAAAACAGCTACTACTTAAATCAGAGCTGCCAGCTCTGTGCTGTAAGATGTTGAGGATGTTCTTGCTGTCTCCCCAGGCGGCGTTAGTGGCATTTACGCAGGCCCCAGGTGCTGTCACATGCTCTGTGGGCAAAACTGCCTGTGCTTGCAAACCACGGCTTTCAAGGGACAGGGAAAGAACGGTGGGGTGGAACAAGGAAATAGCGCAATACAGTGTGTGGGTGCATATATGTACACGTGTGCATGTGTATGCATTTGTGTGTGCATTTACATGTTTATGTGCACATGTGGGTGTTTAAATGTGTACACAAGTGAGTGCATGCATATGTGTGTTGAGTGTGTATGTATATATATGTATGTGTGTGTGCATTTGTGTGTGCTTTTATGTGTGTGTGCATGTGTGCGTGTCTGTGTGCATGCATGTGTGTGCATGCATTTATGTGTGTGCACAAGGACATGTATATATTGTTTTTCCATTCAATTTTCTATTTTAGTTATGAATTCATCCTGTAATAGATTATCTTAAGAACAGCTATCTCAATTTTAACAGCTGAAGATTTTTATCTTAATAAAATTCCTATATTTATTATAAAACATATATTACAGATTTTATCAACTTTACTTCTCAATTCTTTTTTATATTATACTTTGCACTGACTCAGTTTGTACTTTGATGATCTCATGCATGTGTATAACCCATTCTGATCATTTGCACACGAGCTTCTCTTATGGTTCCCCTGCCCTTGTCCTGTCCCTCCTCCCTACTATTCCCTTTCCCACATTCATTCATTTTTCCATCTGGACCCACTGATTTTAATAAGGGTCATCTTTGTGACCTTAGGTTGCACCTATCCATTGGAACCTGGTCAATTTACCATTGGGTACACAAAATGACTCCCCTACTCCCAGAATCCATCAGTGGTTAATAGCACAGTAGAGAAGGGTAGGGTTTTGTGGGCCCCTCTTCAATCACTGATTGACTGATGACAGGCCCAGTCTTATTGCAGGCCCAGTGGATGCAGAGCAGCTGCTGTGTGATCTTATTTGCAATTCCTGCGTCATGCCCTGAAGACAGAGTTTCACAGTCCTTTTCTTCTTTATTCTGTATTCTTCCTGTTCCCTTTGCTACAATATTCCCTGAGTCTTAGCAGGGTATAAGTTCCACCCTAGAGACTAAAATATCACAAGCCATGGGATTTTTGGGTGGATTTAGAGTATGGGAGATAGATTCTCTCCTATAGAGCAGTTCTCAAATCTAATCAAAGAGTGGTTGGTTACTCCCATCACATGCCATACTACTATTACAACAGTGAGAATATCTTGCCTGACACAGTGACCTTGGAGTTTCTATGATTCATATCTGGGCATGGCCTATTCTTCCAGCAGAGAGGAAGCTTCCTGCCTAATATTTTAGCTTGATTTCTTTATCCCTCCGGTGGTGGTGGTGGTGGTGTGTGTGTTTGTGTGTGTGTGTGTGTGTGTGTGTGTGTGTGTGTGTGTATATGTGTGTGTTATATATGTACTGATACATAGGTTGTTTATGTATTCAATTTTCTATCCTTGTTTTTGAAGCTTGATGACAATTTTATTATATTTTAAAAGAGAAACTCTAGTATGGGCTAGCTGTAAATCTCAACAGCTTCCTCGGGGAGAATGAGAGAAATAAAAGGAAGAAAACCTGTGTTGTTGGAGCTGGCTGGAAGTCAGCCACACTGTAGATAAGTGGCCACGTGCTGGGGAGTGGAGATGGAGGAGAGAAACAGACTCAGAGCATCAAGGGGCCCATGCTCAGAAAGGTGATGGACAGAGAGAAGAGCCAATTCTACTTTCTGAGACTTAGGAAGCTGCATGTCTGCTGCTAGGCAAGGCATGACCTCAATTCTCTATTTTGATAGTGAGTTAATTCCATAATAAAATTATTTGAAACTAAGAACATGAGTCCCCCAAACTGAATAAAAATGTCATTTAAGCATGGCTCCCTTCCTTCCCTCTCTCCAAATTGTCTACTTTTGCTTTGTGTGGCATCACCTAAAATGTGACAGAGGCTTGAAAAATCAAACTCACTTTGAAAGTTACTCCTTTTACTAATTTTTAGTCTAAATTCCAGTATAATGTTAAAGCAGTCCAAAGATCAATTCTCACCCCTGTGTCTCTATCAGAGGAACATGCAATGCATTTAAATAGTACAATGCCTGTAGCCCTTAATCCCACATTAGCTTTGTCCTTGGTGAGTAACAGCAGCATTGCTTAGACTCATTTCCTCCATCCTGTGCATAAAATCTGATCTCTTCAGTTGTTGACACTCCTCTCTACATGTGTCTTTCAGTTCATACTTGCCTTGTGCCCTGCATTTAATGCCTCATTAATCTAGACTTTCATCAGTTCACCTTTTTCTAAAAAAACCTCCGTATTAGTTCATGTTTTCATGACCCGTTTATAATGAATGAGACTGGTGTGTAATGGAGATTTGGACATTGGCATCTCCATGTAAGAGCTAATGGTTCATCTGCAGCATTTACTTTCCTGAAACGAAAGTGTTTGTTTACACACGGTTTATCTTTTCCTTGATAGTCTTCTTTAAAAGTACTATTTATAGCTAAACATCTAATTGCTCATCCTTCTTATCTTTAATACTTCTATGTTTTAAACTAGTGGAAAGCCTACAGACTTTTGTCTAGAATAGCCCTGGAGTTCTCCTTTCATCAATACTAAATAGATTTTTAAATTATATCGCCAACTTTACCATCACTTGATAAACTCCTTTGATATTTTCCTTTATATTTGAGGTCTCTTTTAATACTAATAATCTATTTTAACTACTTCTGTTTATGTTTTCCCCACCAACTAGCCGTTTTTGCTCAGCTTCAATGCTCTTAGCACATGTAATTTTCAAAAATTCCTGAACAAAGTGCTATGCAGAACATCTATGGTAATGCACACAAATGAAACAGAAAAAAATTGTTATGTCATTATTTTTATATCCTTTTAGATTTATTTATTTTATTTTATGTGTTTGTTTAGCTGCATGTATGTGCAGCACATATGTGTATGGTATCTGTGGAAGTTAGAAGAGGACACCAGGTCCCCTAGAACTGGATTTACAAGTGGTTGTGAACCACCATGTGGGTGCCAGGAATTGAGCTTGAATTCTCTGAAATATCAATTTTTCTTAACTGCTGATCCATCTCTTTAGCCCTTTGTTATGCTAATTTTAATAACTGTATGAATATTTTCATACATAAATCTTCCATGTGAACTACAGAGGGAATTAGCTATTTTCATATGTGTGTGTGTGTTTGTTCCTGTTTGTGTGTGTTCACGTGTATGATCCTTGCAGGTGTGCATGCTCATGTGTGTGTTCATCTTCATGTGTGTGTACTAAAGTGCTTTTTTTTTTATAGTGGGACAGAATCTTGTCAAAGCTTCGTTCAAGATTGGTGGCCATGTGTAAATACATTTACGTCTATATATGTCAGTGCCTGAGTTTTTGCTCTCTGTGTTTGCAAGACCTCATTTTATTTTTTTAGTATCTCATAAATTTCAAATTAAAAAAATCATGAAGTCATCAAACTTCCTAAAGTTTAGACACTGCTATGGAGTTCAGTCATGTAATCACCTTTTTAAATGTGTTTACTGGATAGGCCACTACTGAGCCTTGAGGTCCCTGGTAGTAGAATCCGTCTTAGTCTGGGACATAGACTCAAGTTGAAGGTCTCCTCTGCTCTCTGTGGTGACCTTGCCCTTTCTCATTAAGTGTGATTATGTTAAATAATCTGTTGTAAGATTTTTAGTGGAACCTGGGGGAGAGCTTCATCCTCCTCTCAGACCTGCTTCCTGAAGCCGAGCCACAAGTCACTTGGCAGATGGGATTTGTAACATTTCTCTCAGTACTTTCAACTCAGTGATGAATCTCTTCACCATTGTATAAATAATTACAAGTCAGTGATACTCAGAATAGTTAGCAAATTTGGGGAGAAATGAATTTAATTTTCTCTACTCTCTTACCAACTTGAATTAAAAGAATGGAAGAAAAGAGGAAAATATAGGAGTTTGGAGATCTGAGCTGACATGGCTGACAAAGACTGAAAAAAAGGGACATATTTTATTACTTGCAAATTTTTTAAATCCGGTACACATTCAGTATATGCAAGTTAATTACAAATTACACAATAACATCTTCCTATGCCAATTACATATACCCTTTAAAAGTCACGAACACTAATTAGACAAGAATAACTTCTAAAAGTTTAAGGTTTACTTACTGTTTGTTTATGCAGATGAATGTATATGCACTGTGTGTGCAGTTAGTCAAGGCTATCGTAGTCACTGGATCTGGAGTTACAAGTGACTTGGAGCTACCTACATGGGTGCTGGTAATTTAATTTGGATTTTTTGAAAGAGCTGCAAGTGCTCTTAATTGCTGAGCCATTTCTCTGATGTCAAAATATTTAATATTATAGATAGAAATGTTATTTTTCCCTTAAACTTCTGTGATGAAGATGATTCTCCCAGCTTATGGCAGAGTGGGTAGACTATGCCTTTTGATATCTGTATAGGTTTTGTTTTTGTATTTCATAAAATTCTAGTGATTTCTACTCAAAGGTGGGATCCTACTGGAATTGTTGCACAAAGATATGGAAAATGGATTATGCATGAAAAGCTCAGTCTCAGGATCCACATGGTACAAGGAGAGAACCAACCCCCACAAGTTGTCCTCTGACTTCTACATGAGTACCATAGCATGCATGCATGTGACACACACACACACATACACAAAATGAGCAAACAGAGTAAAATATTTTAAGTGTAGCTAAGTACCTTAAAAGTATACTGAGCCTTTCCCTAAAATGTATTACATGACTTCTAAAGACTAGTATGAAATCCTGAAAAGGCTTGTCACCAGATCATGGAATGTACTGACCCATTTGTTCTAAATCCCTGAGCCCACAGCAGGAACCTGGGAAAGGACAGATGAGTTCACACATGGCCACACACAATTCTCCAAGAGTTTTAATTAGAACACAAGCCATCGCCGCATAAGAGATGGACTAATCCTTTAAGCAAGGTGTTAATTGTTAATCTTATTTTTCCTGCCTCACAGCATTGTATAACACTCTGTTTATAATCGGCTTCCTGTGGTAAAAGAATGGAATACTAAACCTTAATACATGTTTTCCCGTAATCATTTTAGTGGCCATGGCTCTTCATAATAGTAGCTAATCTCCATAACATCATCATTAGTGAATGAGGGGAACTAAAATTATAGAGACCCTTTGCTCTAATTATAGACTCCAAATTGCAAATCCATTCTTTAATCAACTGTAAACGCATTGTAAAGGGAACTGTAAGTTCTTTCTAGGGAGCAATAGGCATTCAAGCTAGCAGAGTAGAACAGAACAATGTAATGTGCTTGGGGAGTAATAACAGGGCATATCCTCATTGTGCCTCCATCACAATATGGCCACTTGCTAAGGGTGTCTCAGTGAGTCATGGGCCTCTGCCTCTCTGCTTTCCTAGATCATTATAAAGGCATGGAATCAGCATTTAACATGTCCAGAGTTCATGGTATTCAGTGAGACAAGTGCATTCTCACATGTATGCTTTTCCCTGGGCTCTCTCATGTCCTGTCGTTCTTGGGAATTTATTGATAGAGTGTTTCTTAAAAGCCAAGCGCTACATGAATTACACACAATTGTTTTTAATACTTCACTTTCTCCAAGGTGGATTTCCACCTTCCCCTGTCTCTGGTGTAGAGAAACCTCAATATTTATTTCTCTAACACCACAAATATTTTACCATTTCATGTAGAAAGTGACAAATACAATTTCTTTTGTCTTTTGAGCCATAGACAACATTTTGATTTTAGTCAAATGCTAGGCAATTTATGGATGTTGCAAAGATTCTTAACTGACTGGAGAAAATGGAAGCAATAAATGGGTTTGCTCGGTGACTGTCATATTTATTTTCTTATTAAAACCAAAATAGGTAAATATATAACTCTATACCTCTCCTTGTGGGAATGAAAGAGTTAGACTGCAGACTCCATCCAGTGCTTCTCTGTAGAATCAAGTGTCTTTTCATGGAAAAGAAAGACCTCCCAAAGCATCAAGATCACTCTTTTCATGTCTGGAGAGCTCAGCTGTTATTTCCACATCAAGATTGACCAACAGAGTTTTCTCAGGAACCCAGAAGTTTCTGGGGAACAGCATTCTCCCTTGCTTACTTACTCCCCGAAAACCACCTAATCTCAACCCCCCTACTCTCACTCTGTCCTGTATTTAATTATAAACCCCTCATGATTTTACAGGAAACAAACGTCATTAGTGCTTCTAGGACATCACTGCTGATAAGTTTGAATGATCAGCTCAATGTGGGTTAGTGAAAGATGAAGCTGAAACTCCCTAAGATTGCTTCATTTTATCTTCCAATATTATTCTTTCTTTTAGAATGCAACAGTCCTTCAATCCTTGCTTCAGTTTTGTTCTTGTTTCAGGATCCTAATGGACACACATGATTAAAAACAAAAGTCTCCATCCTTTAGGTAAGGCTAATATGGAAAGAATAACAGCACTCAAAATTAATAAAACTTTGTGTTTAGCTTTTAATAGTCTAGTAGAATAATATCTTTCGGTTTCCCAGAAATCTGGGTGTTCATTTTTTACTGTGATGTTTTTGCTCTGCTTCAATATTCCTATGCTTTCGACAACAATTTTCTTATATTTGAATTATTATGGAGAGTTACAAAGGTTAACATTAACTATATTAACTTTTAATGTTATTCAGCTTTTTCTTCCATTACTCTTCCCTAGACGTCGGTCATTATTTACATAATTATTTCGTCAATCTCACCACAGCTTCTTACCTCCGTGGTGTAATGCAATGAACAGTGATATTTCATTCTGCTCCAGAAAAGCCGAGTGTGAGGTGAATGGTATAAATGATGTCCATTCATAAGATGACCTGGAGCAGGTCTGTAGCTTGGTGGGAAATGTGCTTTGAATCCAGGACACAATGGGACCCTAGAAGCTGAGAGCGTGAGTTGACAGGTGGTGAACATACTGCATTTGTCAGCTGGCCTTTGGAGGATGTACGTATCACAGAAGACATGGGGCTTTCATTTTGTAAGGGAATGCCATTCTCTCAAAATAAGCAACAATTCTTCCGTACATCAGCACACCATTCTATAATTTGAATACTTTGGATCTGAGAGGAAAGCTCACTCCTAGACTTTTATGTAGGTCTTATAGGCTACAGTCTTCCTCTTTCATCATGAACCCTGCTCACCCTTACTTAGTTAATATTACTGGCTGCGTGAGGCTTTGTGAGGAAGTCAATATGACTTAGAGCGTTCATGACATTGTTAACCTGCTTTCTGTGATTTTTAGTTATTTATTACCCAATGGAATTTACAACTGCCTTGGGCACAGTCAAAGGACTATGATGATGGTGGACTATGCTATCTCTTCCTCCCCCTGATGCAGCTTTGAAAGGTGCCTTTGGAGAGACTCTTAAGGGTTGTTCACTGTTTTGTTTCTCATAGGAGTGCTGTAGCAACAGTGGAGGGGTCCATGTAAGTTTTAGACCTCATTTCCTACACAAGCTGTTCAGGCACCACAGGACATATCAGTCCTCCTAAATCCTACTCTGAGATTTCTAACTGCAGTGTATAAAATGAAATCTTACAAAGGAAAGAACAAACATTATGAATTTTAGTCCATTTGTTTTTCAACCAGTTTTAAGTTTCCCCTTCCACTGTTGTGAAGAAAGCTATGGAACATAGTAAGGTCACGCAGAGGGCATAAAAAAGTCTTTTCTTTAAGCTGGATTCCTCTGATTTTTGCCCACCACTCACATCTGCTGATCTTTCTTTGAGAGATTTTGTTGTAAATGTTTGTGGCTTTAGAGATATTTTCTGTAGCTCACTTTTAAGTTGGTAACATTTCTAGCTAGCAGAAGAAGGAAGCCAGGCTTTCTTTTATTTAATTTACAAAGAACTGTTATTCATTTAAGTTACAATTCTTTCATCCTTAGAAATATTCCCTGACATGAAATGAAGGGAAGTGTGAGCTGAGGAACGGCTTGTGTGCCAGTCACTCCCATTGCACGGTGCTCCACTGCTCACATCAAATCTGAAGGAGAGTATTTCCTTTACAGTGAGAGTCAAGAGGATTTATTACAATGATCGTCCCTGGCACAAGCAAACCTAAATATCTCTGCATCTCTCCAACTGGCCTCTGCAATCCTTATTTTACGACTTCTTCCTTAAGACTTTCCCCTGGCTCCCGCTTCCTTAACTACCTTTCCTCCTCCTTTTCAAACTTGTTCAGAATCATTCAGTGACTTCCTTTGAACTTATTCCAACTCCTTCTCATGTCTCACGAACTAATTAGAAAAAATTAAAATTCCTCCGGAAAAGAAATATAAAGGATGGCATGTCGACATACTCTTGACACAATTATTACCCGACTTTGGAAGCGATACTGAGCACTTTCCAAAGGAGGTATACATACCTTATCTTTTGGAAACCTAGTGAACACCATGTATAATATTGAGACTATTTGGATGTCTTCCACTTGTCTCCTCCCCAGTCTACTGATGCTTTTACAGCAAGTTCTATGTCTTCACCAGGCTTCCCCCCACCTGGTTGTCCAGGCTCCATGCTCCATGGTACAAGGAGGAGAATTGAGGGGAAGTGGGGGAGAGATTAGGTTCTGGCATTGTTCTCTAGGTTCAGCTCTTGCCTTTCTCGCCCCTTCTCACATCCTGATGCCATTCTTTATAGCCGAAGTTCTCAGAATGCCCCACCAACACTACTTCCCCTGTATTCCATCAATCCTGGGTTGGAAACAATTTCCCAGTTTAATAACTTAGGGTGTTTCGAATCCCTTTCAAATGGCCTTCTCCTTTATAAGTAGATCCCTGTGTTTCTTTAGTTAAACAGGTAGAAGGACTTTAAGTTCTGTTCATCTCTCCCTGTGTTACCAATTCCTGTACAAACAAACACATAAAGGTAGAAAATGCAAACATCCAATAAACACATGAACACATCTCAAAATCTCTAGCCATCAGGAGAATACAAATTGAATATCAGCAGAACAGGCATATTTTACCACCAGAAAGTCTGTGGTTAGGAAGTTAAGCACAAAAAATATATTATTTATCTGAAATTAAACAGGAATTTCAGAAAAGAGCAAATTTGAGTACCTCATATTGATCTGGTCTCATGGCAAGTGACATCATTTCCCTGGTAACAGGACATGACCTGAAACAGTACAAGCCACTGTTTGGTAATATCATCCAATACGTGTAAACCTTTTCCAGCTTTAACAATGGATAAGAGAACAGTGAAAACATCTGTCCAGCCTTGTTTTTGCATGTGTGTGTCTGGATGGCTGTTAAGAGTGGCCATGGAGACTTTACAAGAAAAAATGATAAATGGGATGACATTGAGCTGCACCCTGAAAACAGACAAGTAGATAGCACAATGAGACTGTTCTACAGGATGCAATGCATTATGTAATGAAATAGTATTCAACTATGACAAAGAGTCAAATATTGGTACTTTCAGGAAGATAGGTAGAACCAGAGGATAGCAAAATTAATCCAGATACAAAGTAGTTATCATATGCTTGTTCTCTTATGAAACCTGACAAAAACATGTTTTGTCTGAGCTCTGTTCTCTTAATTCCACAGAGGATAACTGCTGGTCCACAGCCTTTCAGTATGGCAGTCCCTCCCTGATGGATATAAGCTTTTTCTAAGCTCAGTTGTTGTGAGTGTATCCAGGTCCAGTTTCCTGACTCACTTGGGGATGCTGTGTGGCATGTGAAGTTCGTGACTAACTGTCCTTATGCAAAAGTTAATGAGAAAACTAGATATTCTGTTGTCTAGTCTTTCAGCTGACATGACACTTTGGTCTTTCCGCCAGGTATTCACAGCCTCCTCACCTTCACTGATGCTCTTTTTCTCTTTTACATGACTTCTTTTCTTACCTGTTGCAATACCACATCTTAGATGTCCTTTCCCAAGGGGCCACTTTGTTGATATCAACTCCCAGATTCTGTCCCTTTCAGTTAGACATCATTCTTCATCCTGTGCTCCATCACTGCTCCATACCTTGAAGGGAAGAAACCAAACCATAAGAAGATCTTGCAGGCTTACCTGCTGCGGGTACTGGTGCTGGAATCGGTGTTCAGAGTCAATGTCTATTCCAGAGAAAATTGTCTTAGATCATTAGGTGCTGCAGTCTCTTGGTTAGCATTTATGTGTAAGCAGAAGGACAGAAGGACCTGAGTTCAAACTTCCAGTATATATGTATAAATGTATGCATGGCAACACGTGCATGTAACCCCAGAAGTATGGGGGAGTAGGGACAAGAGAATTGAAGGGACTTGTTAGCTACCAACCTAGTGTCAGGTCAACGAGACTCTGTTTCCAAGACATAAGGTGGAGAGTGATCAATCAGAACCCCCTTGCTGCTCCTCCCCACCACACACGATGTACATGCTAAAACAAGACGTCTTGGGGAGACATTAGGAACTAGAAAATATGATTTCAAAGTATTCTGTTGTTTTTGTTTTTGTTTCTAGTTCATCATCCCTTAGGTTTGGATTGATTTCTTACTGATTTTATAAGTAAAACTATCAAGGCCTCGTTGAAAGGGAAAGCTGTGCAGGCATGTGTCTGTAGGAAGAGGAGTTTTAACTTTTAGTTGGAGAAAAGCTGAGGCTGCCTGTCAGTTTGCAGACCATCCTAGGACCCTCTCATCTACACATGCTATGGGCTCCTCCTTTTTCTTGACAGCTACCTCTGAGTTATTGCCCTGTCCCCAGCTAGTGCCCAGTCAGAACTAAGCATTTTCATCTCACCTTCATGCCAAATAAAGAAGTTCCTGATGGCTCTGGGGTCAAGTACCTACTTACAACTTGATAAGTGTTTAACAATCTTTCATTCATACATTCATTTATTTAACAAATATTGCAAAAGAACCAGACTTCTTAAAAACGACCCTGTGTGAGTGTAAATGCTTGTTCTTTACCACCCACTGCATAGGGCTCCGTCTGCATTAGGAGCACAGGTAGTGAGGCTGTCTTTGACATGTTGATGTCTATTTCAGGCTGGTTTTGTACATCTGAGTTAGGTAGAGTTTGGGAAAATGAGGAATGACACTCCAGTATTTTGTAGATTTTATTATCTACAAAATTTAACTGCAAATAATTCTGATTATTAAGTAAATCTAATGCATTTTGGTAATTGATTGGCATTAATTAGTGAATGTGTATATCAGGGCTACATTTCTGACACTGAGATGTAAGATCTGATGCCTGATTTGTTTGTTACTGTACCACCCAGTGGGAATGGACAGAAACCCTGAGAAGTTCAGCATATTTCCTTAACATTACAATTTTGAGTTTCAGTGGTATTTGCCTTTAGTTC
Organism: Peromyscus leucopus; assembly: GCF_004664715.2. Classification (NCBI taxonomy): domain Eukaryota; kingdom Metazoa; phylum Chordata; class Mammalia; order Rodentia; family Cricetidae; genus Peromyscus; species Peromyscus leucopus. The sequence goes on along the minus strand of NC_051084.1, from coordinate 77,828,526 downwards.
TTTTGTATCACATTTTCCATCATTTATTAATCGCATATGTGCAAATATTAATACAAACCATTAGTATAATTTTAAATATTGTAATGTTTAATCTTTATCATCCACTTGACTGGAATTAGATTTCCCTAAGAGTCACAACCCTGGGCATATGTTTGAGGGTGTTTACAGAGATAATTAACTGGGGAGGATACATCTGTCCTGACTGTGGGCAGTACTATCCCCTGGGCTGGGGCCCACACTGAGCAAAAAGGGAAAAAGAGAAAGGCAGATGAGTGCCAAATTTCACTGATCTTTGATTCCTCATTAGCCAAGATCTGATTAGAAATCCTCTAATTGCTTCTGTCATAGCTATAAGCCAATTCCACTGCCTCACTTTTCCCTGATCTGTGCATCATAGACCATGCTGCCAGCCTCAAGACAAATAAATCCTCCCTTCATTTGTTCCTGTTAGGTAGTTTTTCATAGCAGCATGAAAAGTGACTAATGCACACATGCATGCAGAAGATGATGCTGATGCATGCCTGCATGCAGTATAGACCTGGGGCTCTCCTCTGGGTGTCATAGTGAGTCTTGTCCCAACCATCACTTTTAGTCTCTTGGAAGTTCTTTACTTGGCAACGTATCCTTGTGTTCATAGCTTCTGAATTAACTGTTCTACATGGCTACTCATCTGATTCCTAACTCTCCATTCTGTATTCTAATCCCCCTTCACCAATCCAAATGACAGGTAAATTACTCACTCTAGGGGAATGTAAAAGACATGTGCATGATTTATTGAAAGGCAGGAGAGATGCAGATGTGTATGCAAACCCTTTCTCTAACTGATGCCTCATTTCATGGTTGTTTTTAATGTTGTGAGGTGGAAACTTGGGCAGAGATGGTTTTTAAAATGAGGGTGGTCACTTGGTATTGAATAATCCACTGGGGGGATCTTCCCTAGGGAAGACTGTTTCTTCAACTCTCAGTATTGCTTAATTGCCATAGTTTCTTGTATAGAGGTGGGGGTACCTTAAGATTGCCCACTTCCATGTTAGCATATCTCATGGTGTCTTTCTTGTTTAGGTCTTGTTTAGGCAGTCATGTTGGTGCGACTTCGTGCGTATAGTTTCCCTGACATTTCTAGGATGCACAATCCCACAGCAGAATTTCTGTCCCTCTGGCTCTCACGGTCTTTCTGTCCTTCTCCTCTGTGGTGTTCCCCCTGAGCCTCAGCTCTAGGAGTTGTGTGGTAGAAGTGTCAGTTCGGGTGGGTACCATGGAGTCACTTGTCCTCTGCACTTTGATCAGGTGTGGTTATCCATAACGACCTTCATCTGGAGGGAGGAAAGGAAAAGGGGCAAATTGTATAATCATATTTAGATTCAAAAATGTAAACATTTAAATAATAAAATCAATGAACGAATGTCAGTACACTTTGATAGGGAAAGGAGGACAAACACTCGCTGCTTTCCTGGTGGCCAGAAGTTGCTCTCACACTCACTGAAAGCTGGGATTGACCCATTTTTCCTTTAAACAAATCCAAGATCCTCCAAGGTGACTTTTGAAGGATTTCTGTTAATAATCTAGGTGGAGATTCTATATTTTGTGATTTTTAGTACATAGGATTGAAAATTTATAAGGGACACTTTCTGTCTGGTCATCAATAACAATATAGTAACTCTTAGTACCTGTGGGGAATTGATCCCAGAACATACTGTGGATATAACGTATGCATATATGCCCACACTTTGTGTAAACTGTTGTATCTGCAACCCACCCATGTACATTATTCTGTGCTCTCTATTTACTTATATTTAATAAAGTTTTAGAGTTATTTTCATTTACATGTATGTCACTGAGTATACTATTCCGCCCCCCCCCTCTCTCTCTCTGTGTGTGTGTGTGTGTGTGTGTGTGTGTGTGTGTGTGTGTGCCTATTGAAGCCAGAAGAGGATGTTGGCTTCCCCTGAGCAAGAGTGACAGGTGACTATAAAGTCACTTGATGTGGGTACTGCCAACTGAACTCAGATCCTCTGGAAGAGCAGAAAGTACTCTTAACCTCTGAGCCATCTCCGCAGCTGCTCTTCAGTCCTTTAAGAAATCTTTACAATACTTTCACTATTGCCTGCTATGGAAGTACTTTGCAAGCATCTGTACTGTGTGACTTAAGGGTAAGACAGCAAAGTGACTCCGTGCATGGTCACACAGTTTCTTCAGGTATTTTTGATCCCTAGTTGATTGAATCTATGGATGCAGAAAACTAGGATAAAGAAGGATTTCTGCATTTGGTTAGGTGCATAAGTATTTATCAAAGTATGATTTTTCAGGGGCCCATTTCCATAGTATTTTTTATATAAAGCAGATATTATTGAAAAGCTAGCCTCACCTCTCAGCCATGGTTGAAAATGTGGCTCATCAGTGAAAGAGATATCTTGATAGAGGGAGACATTATGGGGTAAGGGAGAAACCTGGTGCTAAGGAAATTCCCAGGAATCCACAAGGACAGTCTCAGATTAGACTACTAGCATCAGTGGAGAGGGTGCCTGAACCGGCCTACCTGGTAATCAGATTGGTGAATACCCTAACTGTCATCATAGAGCCTTCATCCAGTAACTGATGGAAGCAGATGCAGAGATCCACAACCATGCACTAGGCTGAGCTCTGGGAGTCCAGTTGAAGAGACAGAAGAGGGATTATATAAGCAAGGAGTGGGAGGTCAAAATCATGATGGGGAAATCTACAGAGACAACTAAACCAAGCTCATAGGAACTCACAAACTTTAGGCCAACAGTTGTGAAACCTGTCTGGGACTGGACTAGATCCTCTGCATACGAGAGATAGTTGTGTAACTGTGTCTGTTTGAGGGACTCCTGGCAGTGTGATCAGGATCTATCCCTAGTGCATGGGCTGGCTTTCTGGATTCCATTATCTATGGTTGGACACCTTGCTCACCTTTGATGCCGGGGGAGGGGCTTGACCCTGCCTCAACTGAATGTACCAGGCTTCACTGCTCCCCATGGGAGCACTTACCCTTTGGGAGGAGGGGATGGAGAGTAGGCCTTGGGAGAAGGCAAAGGGGGGATGTGGGAGGAGGGATGAGAGGGATCTGTGGTTGGTATGTAAAAATGAATAAAACTTTTTTCACATAAAGAAAACAAAAGAAAAAAGAAGAAAATATGGCTCATGTTTACTATAAGGGAAGAATCAACTTTGTGATTTTCTTATTATTCACCTGAATTTATATAGGTTGTATTACATTTGATTTTTTTGTCATTGTATACCCACTGTTTACTAGATGGGTTAATTAACTAAGGTTAATTAACACTAACTTTTAACACTAACCACATGTCAAGCAAACATTGGTTGAGGAAGGAGATCTGGCCCCAAACACCTCAGGAAAGATTACATTTGTTTTGCAGACTAGAAAGCTTGAGGAACTTTTTGGGTATTCTGTTTTAAAACTCTGATGGCTTTAGTGTCTCTTCCCTGGGACTCATACATCCTACCCTGGAGACCATAGATAGGGAAGAGCAAGAGAGCTATGTCTCAACAGAAGGTATGGTGAGAAAGATGTGTGAAATGCAACCATAGAGCTTTGATATTTGTTCAGAACATATGGACACGGTGTCTTGAGATTCCATCAGAGACTTAGAAGCTTCAGCTATTGCTTGGGTTGTCTGCCAGACTAGAAGAATCTTTCCCCAGGATGACTTCTGCTATTTTGAGGCAAATTCTCAGCTCATCACATATTCCTGACATCAATGAGAAGTCAGGAAGGTGATGTCAAGGTACATATTATCAGGATGATTGGGATTAGCCAGATAGAAACCAAACCAAATAAGCTTCATGGTTTTAAAAAGATTGCCTATTTTTCCATTCCTTTTAACACATAGTTTTGAGATTCTTCAATATTTCAAACTGAAAAAATATGCAAATAATTTTTTGAGTCATATATTTGAATAATTTGGCTTATGTTTTTGTGTTTTCAGCATTATTACGTGTGAGTCATAGACTCTTGGTATCTGACAAATTTCAATAGCAGACACAATGCCTCCCCTCATGTACTAACTTCAGTTACAGTTTCCACTTTTTCATTCTACTGATAAACAGAATTAACACAATATTCTACTCTGGGGGAAGCAATTGTCTTATTAAAAAGAAAAGACCAAATAATCATTCAATTATAGCTTAGGCCCAAGCCTGTGCTTTCTCTCAGGAGTACTAGTAGAATTTCACTCACAGGCAGCCCGATTAGACACCAAATCTTTTCTCTCGGTCCTCTTACTAATATACTGGTTTGGGATGTGCTCCTGCCATAGTTAATTTTTCCACAGTTTATACTGAACCAGGCCAAACAAATGGCTGGTATGAACCATCGAAGCTTCCTGTACTCAAAGAGCACTTTCTTCTGAGTGTACTGAAAATGTTTTCTACATAAAATGGTATTTGGATATTGACATGGCAATATGAAACTGTACAGAACCACGAAAACTTAACATCAATGACTCAGTCAATGAACACAGTCCTCATGTTCTTGATTTACACTCATTGGTGCTTACAGATACTACCTTCATTTTTTTTTTAAATCTTGTTTTGTGTTGGTTTAATTTTGAGATCCACTAAGTTTAACCAGGGCTTCCTTTGTCAAATGAAGCATCCACAACTGTTGGCTCCATCTTCCCAAGCAGTCGTCACTTGCCAGTAGCCCCCTGAAAAGGGGGCAGGCTCCATGATCCTCTTCCCAGTCTATGACTAAATATTGACATGCCCAGTCCTATACAGGCAACCATAGTTGTATTTCAAGAGTACAATGGCCATATCGTACACAGAATACAGCATTTCACAACCCTCATATCTTATATTCTTCCTGTCTCTTTCTGCAGTGTTCCAGGGTCAAGCCTTGAAAGGGACATTATGTATGTCCCATTGAGAACTGACTATTCTATAGTCATGTATTCTCATAACCTTGACTAACCATAAATCTTGCATTACCCACAGCTGGAGAAAGAAAAGAGGGTTCTCTGACCAAAGCTAAGGACATTGCTAGTTGATGTGCATACTTGTACATATTTGGGGACCAAATTGATAGCATGTTTAAAATAAGAGTAGTGTATTCATCCATAATACCCCTTTGTCTAGTTTTTCCTACGTGTAACCTTGTCCCTTACACAGGACAGAGAACATTTTGAACACAGGAAATGTTTCTTATTTCTCTATCCCTCTAAAGTGCAGCCATACATTCTTCACACACTGATACACATCCATTCTAATGACTGCACTTGTAGACTATTATATATTGTTCTCAGAAGGTCAATCACAGGAAAAAGTCACACTATATCTGTTTTACAACATATTTGGTTAAGCTGTAATCCAAAATTTCAAAACAATTATATTCAGATTAGACAAATAGCAACATAATTTAGGACCTAACTGAGAAATTTAATTATATTCAGCATGGCTGAAAAATGACTGACATTTGATATTTTAAGCTTGAAAATTGGCTATTGAAAATATAGAAGCTCTATCAAATCAAGAAACACATGAGATAGAAGTAAGAGCCTCATATTGTATTACATCTGCATGTACAATGCATCTAAAACACACTTTTATCATGTAATCAGAGTTCAGTCAACTATTGTGTGTGTGTGTGTGTGTGTGTGTGTGTGTGTGTGTGTGTGTGTGTTTTCATACTACTCTTTAAAATCTAGAGTTTATCTTGTATTTACATCTCAGTTTGGACCAGGTCTGTGTGTAGTCATTAGTAGTCACCATTGACTCACAGTAGTTTCTTCTTTGGTCTACACAGTTGTCTAGAATTGTTGCTAACCCTGGGAAAATAGGACTGTACATTTCTTAGAGTACTCTACCTGCCAGTTGGAATTAAGCAGAGAAAATGTCGTTCTCAACTGTTGTGATTTTGAGATATTTTTGTCAACCCTGGATTCCTAGCTACTTGGCAGGAATGAACTGTTGATAAACCCATGGCACTGCACCTTCAGGTATTATCACCTCTATGATTAGCCAAGCATAAAGTTGTTGTCAGGTTTAGCTCATGTTTTCATTGATTCACTTAATTATTTTATGTGTATAGATGCTGTCCCTGCTTGATGTCTGCATACCACTTGTATTCCTGCTGTCCTTAGAAGAGTTACAGATGGTAGTGAGCCACCATATGAATGCCATGAGTTGAACCCTGGTCCTGTGCAAGGGCAACAAGCGATTCTCACTGATGAGGCAGCTCTCTGGCCCCAGATTGAGATATTAGACTTTTTCACTACTGTGCTAAAATACCCGAGGAAAAGCAACTTAAGGAAAGAAGGTTTGATTTTGGCTTATGTTTTGTGGATGTCGTCCATTGACGAGGAAGGCATGGAGTAGCAACAGATTGTGCCTATGGTAGCAGAACTGTGGCTGTTTGCCCACATCTTCGAAGAGCAGGTAGCAGTGAACTCAGGCTGCAATGGGGGCTAAGTTATAATCCCAAAGTGTCTAGCTAGGCCCCACCTCCTAAAGGTTCCACAAAGTTTCTAAAGAGTGCTACTAGCTAGGGAACAAGTGTTCATATACATGATTCCTGAGGAGGCCATTTTTAAACATTAATTTATTTTTATAAATTTCACAAATAAAAATATAATTATGCCTTTCTCCCTTCCTTTTTTTCCCTCCAATCCTTCATATATACATGGCCTGCTTGAAATCATGGCCCCTTTTCTTTATTATTTATTGTTTTACACACACACACACACACACACACACACACACACACACACACACACACACCTGAATATATAAATACAATTTAATTAGTCTGTCTTGTGTTACTTGTATGTATGTGATTTCAGGGCTGACTGCTTGGTATTAGATAACCAATTAAGAGTCTCATCCCTGAGGAAGACTATTCTTCCTGCCTTCAGCATTCCTTAGTTGCCTGTAGTTTTTTTTTTTCCTATGAGTGGGGACCCCTGAGGTTTACCCATTCCATGTTAGCTTGTGTATTAGTGTTCTCCAGGGAGGCATTTCACATCTAAGCCATCACAGCTGTGGTTCGCCCTGGCAAACCGCTCCTGTTGAAACAGCCCAACTTATGCTTCTCTGCCTGCGCTGTATCAGGTTGAACCTGCACAGCTATTCTTCCCGGGAACTGCAGAAGAGATGGGTCAGATGCCACTGTGCTGAAGCATGATCCTGTTGGTGTGGAATGTTTTTCAAGCAAGTCCTGATTTGTGCTGTTTGGCATCTGGGCAGAAAATCTGAGAGGCTTTGCCTGAAGTGAACTGAATGGCATGGTACCAGATTACTCTTTTCATTGTGGGTAAATGAACCTTCAGACACACTTTTTTTTTCTGAGCGCATTTTTATGTCAGAGCTTTGAAATGGAAGGCAGTGTTGAAGGCAGAAAGTAGATGTGATCATGGCTCTGTTGAAAACACAGGTATCAGTGACCAGTTTACCTACTGGCAGGCCCCACAATTACTACCAATAATGAATTTTCTGGCCACTTTATTTTTTCATTCTGATCTGAATCCAAAAAACATATGTTATGATTGTTATGTACATATCTTAAGACAGCTAGTAGGAGCTTTCTATATTCTACCATTAAGGCTTTGGAACTGTGTTATGTTCTTGATTGACTGGATTGGAAGGGGTTTTTTTTGTTTGTTTGTTTAATGTTGGCAGCCAAGTCCAAACCTAACATTTTGGGAACATAAAAAAGAATCACCCTCCCACCCCAATCTCCAGTGACTTTTGACTCTTGAAATCTACTTTTCTGAACAGGATAATGACTTCATTACAGCTGCAGGGCGTGGGTTTGGAACACAGTAAAGGGGAAAAAGTCCAGATGCAGTTTATTATGACAACATCAATTAAATGAATTCAGAGCACCTTTGGGTTGCTCATATCTCTCGTTGGTCATAGAGATGAAAAACATGTCTATGGTCTCGGCTCCTGTTCCCCCTTTTGATGAAGAACCATGGATATATGTAAATAAGTGTTGGGATGTGTTTTGCCAGCAGCGTCTGCACATGGACCGTCTCTTCCACTCAAATCTGTTAATATTCCATTGTTAGCGATCTGCCTTTTATATGTAAAGACATTCAGGAGAGGGATTGGATCACTACACAAACAACAGGGTTCTCAGGCTTGGCTTGGTCCTGTGACATTCCTGCCAAAGACTATTGGAGTCTCGGTGTTTGTTCAATAGGTAAAACAACACAAGCTTTGCCTGTCACAGTGGTGCCTCATTTATTTATCTAGAGTCCTTCCCTCCTGGATTGCTACATCCTGCTCTGAAAATACAAGCATATGGCTTCTGACAGCTCTGCTTTCTGCTCCGTCAGGATTCTGCTTAAGCTACTTGTTTCCCTTAAAGAAAATTACCTGCCTTCACTTTACCATCTCCAGAGACTCCGTTTACAATCAAAATGCAGGTATTTACGTGGTGAAGTGATTAAGCAGACAGGACAGAATAATAACGGCAGCCTTTGGAAACTCTCCGAGCTTTCCTCTGCTTTAGGGGACGTGTTTAGAGGAAGCAGATGAAAGAAAAAACATCTAAATATGGATAAGGAACAATGTGAAAGGGAGGTGTCATTCAGGTTCTAAAGGCTCATCCCAAATATTACTTGCTGGTTTTTGGTTGTGCACAGCTGTCTGGAAAATCTGAGCCTGTCCTCCATTCAGGGCGATGTCTATCTAGGAGACAGTGGTGGCCCATGGCCTCATCTCTCTTCCTTTAGCATCTTTGCTTCAGAGATTTCTTACCTAAAGGTAGATGTCCAAGCCGCAAATCCCTATGGAGGCAGCAGAATCTGCTTTCTGATGAAAAGCAAATGCCACCCTAGTGTGATTGCCATTAATGTTCCCTGGCAGTGAGAGCCCCTCTGCGGCCGATGTCACTGTTTCTTCTCTGCTCATGTGTATAAGACTTTTCATTCGAGTCGTCATCATGAGTCCTCTAATTCCTTTACTGGGTGAGATTTAAACAAATTGGAAAACAGCGTGAAAAATTAGGCAGATTGAACATCAGTAGGGGATATAGAAGATGTCATCTCAAGTCAAAACACTTTCCCCTAGCCCAGTGGAACCTCAGAGTGTGGTACTCAAACCACTGGTGAGCTTTGCATTGACCATGCTATGGCTGGAGAAGCTTTGAAAAAGCCAGAGTGACCCTTGGAGCCTGCATGTGGTGCACACTCCAAGGTCCCCAGGTGGTGTGGTAGAATGGAAAGGCAGCAGACACTTGGGTGGGTTGCTTTGGGGAATTCTTACCTAAAGGTAAATGTCCAAGCTGCAAACCCCTATGGAGACAGCTGAATCTCTATCAAGACAGGGCCTTGAGCTGAGTTGTGCTTCTGTTTGTATTGTCTTAGACTAAACATGCAAGTTATCTACACCTCTATGTGTGAGCAAATTCTATTTTTCTTGACCTTTTCCAGAATACTGAGAAAATCAAATGAACAACCTTGTGTAAAAACACAGTACAGAGTTCAAGGACCCATTGCAAATATAGTGCTGGAATGAGTTCTTTGGGCACTAGATTTGGCCATGTGTTTTTTAATCTTATTGCTTACTAGTCTTTAAAGGGCCACCTTCTACCATTCTTTCCAGAAATTACACTGTTCTTTCCCTGCTAAAAGAACACCACCCTGAAATAGGCCACAAATCAGTTCTTTTTGCAGACCCATTGTGGGGTTGAACAGGGTGAGGCAGAATCCTCAGTCATCCACAGTACTAAGAAAACTCAGTAGCAGAAGTTAGTTTTGCTCTTTCTTGTCCTTCCCACCAGTGACTGAGATACAGTGGGTCCCCCTGAACCTCTACCAGAAGTGCTTTGGTATACAGTGTGTGCTGACCTTCAATCCAAGCCAACTTGTGTCATAGGACTTCATGAGTGGTAATGACTCATATTAATTTGATTATGGAAATGTAAAGCTTTGAGGTGAAATTTTCGAGAGTATACTTGTTGAAAAATCACAACCTCATGTTTCCAACTATTCTCGTGTTAATTTGTTCAAGTTTAATGGGTACTAGCAATTTATTTTTAAATTTTAGAACAAATTGTTTGAGTCAAGGATACTGATTAATATAGATAATGTTTTAAATTTTTACATTAATTTTAATGTGAAGAACATATTTTCTTATGAAATCAACTAAATCATTTAATCTCCTTGGTAGTAAGCTTTACAAAGAGAATCATAACAAAGCCTAGATCCGACATTTCACCAGATCTAGAAAGGGAACATGTAGACAGTATGTAATTATTTTTTTTCCTGGATCCATAAAAATGGTATCAATATATGCTACAAGAGTCGTAAGGGGATAGTATCTGTTCTGCTGTTTGTGATAGAGAAATAGGTTTCAAGGAGGAGCCAAACTGTGTTGTGGCTGACAAGGGTGAGAGTCTTCAATAAGAAGGAGAGAGGTAGAAGTCAGCATGGAAGGAATGATAATAAAGTAAAAGAAAAATGATACAGAGATGTGTTTCAGAAGATGATTTGTTTAGAATAGGCAGAGGGAATTCAAGGAGGAGAAATTGGTGAAATAAAAGAATGATTAGATAAAAGTATTACAACACAGGTTTGGGTGAGTAAAATGAGATACAGTGTATGCATTCAATAACCTGTAGAGAAACAGCTTAGATATGAGGACTTTAATGCCCAGGAATGAGTCTGCAGGATGCAAAACTTGGGGGGCAATTTCTGTGGGAGGGATGGGGATGAGGATACAGAGCAACATTGGCAAGTGGCTGACAGTACCCCTGTCTGCTGTTGTCTGGAAGATGGGTACAGGATGAAGAACAAGTTTGGAGAAGTCCAGGCATGCTCAGTCATACTACTGTTCAAATTAGTGTGCTGGACAACAGCATGCCTACCATTGAGACCTTGTAAATCATATAGCACTCTGAGGCCGTGTCCAGACTTCATAACTTAAGACGTGTATCTTACAACATCTTTAAGAAGATCTCATGCATAGTGACGTGTGTTCTGCAAGTGTGGCTTACAGGGAAAATCAGAGCTTGAGATGTTTGGGTATTATATAGTAAGGGTTACAAACTTAACTTACAAGTAAAGAAATAGAAACCCTGAACAAACTTGTCCCTGCAATAGAAGAAAACATCTAAAAATGTTTTCAAGCAAAATTAGACAGTAGGCTTAAAGATTCTGAACATCAACTTGTAGCTTTTAAGAGCTGTTTGGATTAAGAAGCCTGCCAAGGATGCTTGCCTTCTCACTAATGTGTAAATCCTGAGTGCTCATGGAATAGCTAGGACTTGGTAATTACTGAAATTTTAATTCCGTAGTGCTATGTTGAAAACATTGACTTTCTGAGCTGTAATTTTGGCTCAAAGAAGTTGCATTTCAAAGCATTAGAATCATGACTTTTATGTGCAGAGTCAAAATTGCTGCTGGTGAGTACTCTTTTGTCATCCTTTTGGTATTTGGTGTGTTGAGTTTTAGTTGCGGTGGCGGCATACCATATAAAGCAGCCATGCATCATGAACATGTTGTCAATTAGCCATTGGGCTTCACCTTTTTGGCAAAGTTTGACTTTTAAAAGCTTTCTCTTCCCTGTTGTTTGATCCAATTCCATCAGCACTGCCAGCTCTAAAATTGAATCCCCTTATTAAATGAGACCAGTCAAAGCCAATCAGGGCCGGTCAGATGCCAACTGGTTACAATAGTTGCTTCTAATGATGAAATATAACCCCATGTTCAAGTTGGACCCAAAACAAACAAACAAATTCCTCAGATTGGAAGACAGAGACTCACTGGGGATACTGGATGTCCAAGAAGAATTTTCTAATGGATGAAATGAGGTTGAGGGTGAGGATAAGCTTCAAGAACTATGTGATTTCTGGTCTCTGAAAATAAATGTGGTGTGTACTGCAGGATCTGTGACCCCAAGATTATGTACCTAAACTTCTGTACTGAGCCCTTACAGGAGTTAATTATGTTCACTATAGAGACATAATGCTTGGAAGTAGGCTTGATCTTGATACCTGTGGTTTTGACCCAGTCAATAGTCTAAGACTACAATAACCATGCTTGCCTTAGCTCAAACTCCCTTATTTTACAAGGAAATTTATTGTAGTGGGTAGCTGTTCTGTCTATGACCTTGAAGCGTGGCCCCTAGAGAGGCAGCAGATAACTGCTCCACCTGCCTGTGACCTTGAAGTACTTTGCCCCTGGGGTGTGGCCTCTCAGCGACCCTTAAGACCTGAGATGCACATAAGCATCTCTCTCTGTACTTCCCATGGGACTTGGAGGTGGGACTGATCAAGGCAGCCAGAACAGTGTTTTAGAACCTATGTCAATTCTGTTCTGTACAGTGAGTTTTTCCCCTTAATAAATTCTTTGCCCTTTATACAGACTCTGTGGATTTCTTGTTATAATTTATCACTATCATTCCCTACCCCAAGAACTCTTTAACATGATAATCTATTTTTGAAATTTGTAATCTTTGAAAGGACTCAGCTATTACCCCAGATGAACAAAGCCAATCAGCTTTTTTCACTGTGAGAACACATGGTATCAGCTTAAATCAGTTGTGTTCTAGGCAGTCATTTTACTACACAGGAGCTTGCCATAATCACTTCAATTAAAGAATAAGTATTAAATTTTAATAGATGTATCTATCATATAAAATTTTAAGTTATATATATATTTTTCTGGAAACTTGGATTAATGTTATATGTAGGTAGTCTCATCTAAACCACTGTAGTACCCTCAAAACTTGATAGTTGTTCTTGTTTCTAATCACATTTGCCTGTCTATAGTATTTAGAGAAACATTTTAAAATGTAAGTAGTATGATGTTACTCCCATATATAAGGACTTAAAAATCTTAATCTTTGCCAAATGCTACAAGGTCGTGGACACCACTCATCTTACAAATCCAAACTCCAATCTCAACTTTCTCACTCCTTACATTTTGTCTCCTCTGGTGGCTTGAATTATGTCTTCTCTCTTTCTGAATGTCAAAGCAATGTTTTTGTGGATATAAGCAGTTGGCATTAAAAGCAGATTCAGACAACCATAGAATAGCAAGCAAGGGAAAAATGTTGGAAGATATCACCACAAACGAGGACACGTCCAGGAAGGATTCTAGAATGCATCTGAGGGAAGACAGTCATATTACAGATGTATGCTGGTTTATAATCCTCTGGGCCATGGAAAAATGCTGTCTGTGTTGCTTAGAGCCCCCTAGTTAGTGGTGCTTTATTGTATCAACCCTAATAAACTGATGATCTTTTCCTAATCTTCAAATGCATGAGACCTTCTGCCCACGTGGTTTCCTCTGCCTGGTCACACTTTTCTCCACCACGGTGGTCCCTTCTCCTGGGCTACTCTTTCCCATGTTCATTTTGTAAACCTTAGTTCATTCTTTTTTGAGTTTTGCTTAAATGTCACTTCCAAAATGACAGCTTCCTCAGCAAAAGTGAAGGTGTAGCCTCTGTTTTTCTCGTCATGGAACTGTCCAACCATATTTCCTTTCATAAAGATCCAAACTCCATTCACCTTGTTATATAGGACCTTTCAAGAGCTGACTCCTTTCCTACCCACCTTTGGGACCATGTACTTAGTTGACATGACTATCAAACCCACAAGGGCCCATGCTTTAGGAATTGTCCCCCAAGTCTCCACTTGGATGGCCCATGCCTTCCTCTTGCTTGATGTCAAACTCAGGTTCAAGTATCAAATCCTCTTATTTCCATGACACCCCAGTCCCACACCTCACTGTTCCTTTTCCTCAAAGAGCTTATTTATTATGTCAGTCACTTACATTCCACTGTGAATACTTACTTGTGTAAGGGACATTACTACAGATATAATTTAAAACAACTAATAATTAGCTTCTGGAATAGTGACTGCAGGCTGTCATAGACATTCAGTAATCAACTAAGGAATGAACCAGGGAATGATTGAATGCAAGAATGCTGATTATATTCACCTAGATGTCTTTAAAATCCTGCATGTCGGACCAAGTTTTTATTCTTGTCTTTGTACTTTTTTTCCACCTTTCCCTTAAGGAGTCTGAAAGTGAAAAAAAAAAAAAAAACCTGGCTAAAAAATCAGTTGCTTTCCTGATGATTGCTAAAACACAAAACCAAGCAGAAAATGGCAGATGAAGGCATTTGCATTTCCACATTACTCTTGACCAAGGGAACCAGCTTGTTTTGCCAATCAAGGATTCTCACACTTCGCTGAATGATAAGTGTCTGTGTTGAATAGAATAATTTCCAGTACCTTCAGAGGCTGGCTGCCTTTGCTTAGGTAGGTGCTTCCTGGTTTTGTTTTCATCAGGAACATGGTGGTAAGAAAAGGCTCTCTCCTGCTAATTATAGACCTCTGCCATTTTTTTTTCCTACTAACTTCAAATCCATGGATATTTTTACAAGTGGAATTCTTGAGTGTTTTTAAGTTTCAAAGACTTCAGTTTAGCAGAAATGGCAGAAAGAACACAAGGTCACATTGTCACACACATAAAACACTTCTATAGATTAGTGAGGCTGGAGATGTGTTGATCTCCCTGTATTCACACATCAGCACCCAAAGAGGAAAGTACAATACAGGGGATGCACAGAGGAGCATGAGTGCTTTGATCCTTAGCTTGTGAAGGATGTCTGTCTACACAGCATGTGAGAGCCAGCATTTCACTTTCTATTCAAATGTGTGAGGGGATATTTAAGTGCATTAAAAATACTGCACAAAAACATGTGAAAACCCCATAAGTATTCAGAAGTCTCAGATAAAAATGATAGCAATAACTTGATTTCTATTCTCTGTGATGCTAACTATGGACACTGACATTCAAATTTATCTATCTATATAATACATGTACATATACATTATACTATATATGCATTGTGTATGTGCATGAGTATATGAATACATGTGAGTACATATGTGTACATGTATGTGGAGGCCAGAGGGCAGCTTGAGTGTTATTATTCCTCAGCAGCCATCCAGGTTGTTTCTTGAGGCAACGTCTCTTACTGGCATGAAAATTGACAAGTACATTAGACTGGCTGATTATTGAGCTCCAAGGATCTGCCCATTTTTATGCCTATGAACTGGAATTAACAAGTGTAGGCCACCATGCCTGGACTCTTCTATATGTTCTGGGCCTGGAACTCAGGGCCTCATGCTTGCAAAACCAGCCCTTTACTGCCTGAGCTATTCCCCCAACCCCGGCTGCATATTTATAAATGGATTCATGACATAATAAAAGGGATAAACTGTCACCCCACTAAATTCTTTGTCCTTAGGATCTTCAGTCCACTGAAACCCCATTCCCAATTGTAAGCTGTATCTCTGTCAACAGACTTGAGATCAGGTGAGACGGAGATCAATCCGACCACATAGATGCAGCATGTGAGAGAGCATTGGGTCTGACCACAGTCCAGTGTCTGTTTAGCATGTGGAAGCCACAGTGTGTTCAAAAGGCTACAGAACACAGACAGGGTATGTCTCCTCATTGCTCCAGACAGTCCTTGGAGAAGTACTGTGTGGTAACAATGGGACAACGTGGGCTTCCAGTGGCTGTGTGTGGTGACAATGGGACAACGTGGGCTTCCAGTGGCTGTGTGCGGTGACAATGGGACAACGTGGGCTTCCAGTGGCTGTGTGTGGTAACAATGGGACAACGTGGGCTTCCAGTGGCTGTGTGCGGTGACCATGGGACAATGTGAGTTTCCAGTGTGTGGTGACCATGGGACAATGTGGGTTTCCAGTGGCCTTGTGTGTGACAATGGGACAATGTGGGTTTCCAGTGGCTGTGTGTGGTGACCATGGGGCAATGTGGGTTTCCAGTGGCTGTGTGTGGTGACCATGGGGCAATGTGGGTTTCCAGTGGCTGTGTGTGGTGACCATGGGGCAATGTGGGTTTCCAGTGGCTGTGTGCGGTGACCATGGGACAATGTGGGTTTCCAGGGGCTGTGTGCGGTGACAATGGGGCAATGTGGGTTTCCAGTGGCTGTGCCATTATTGACCACTCTTTGTCAGCTGTGGTAACATGGGTTCTCAGGGCAGATCTCCAGCAGGGTAGATTTTACCAACTGGCTGAGTTCAAGGGTGGTTGATTGCAATTGCCCCCTGGGTCTCCAAGGGGTCCTTAGTGCATTTGTGTTTGGGGGTTCTGGCTGAGTCAAAAACAGACAACCCACCTTTGTTTTGTGTTTTTCTTTAGTGGGTATGTACCTTAGTCAGCTGTAGAGCTGCTGCTGTAAGCACAATGAATGTGGCACCTTGAAGTGAAAGTCTCCCTCTGCACTTGCTCCTGGTTCCTAACCTCCTAACATCAGGATGGCAGGGATCTTCAAAGGAAGGGCATGGCTCAATGAATTAAGGTCCAGAAAAAAAATATGAGCTTCGTTATTTGGCGCCTTGAGGATGAGTAGAGCCCAGGGCCCATCACTCGTTCTCCTCACTCCCTGTTTTTTCTTCTGTGGGACTGGAGCCGAAGGCTGGTCATTCACCATCTCTCTAACTCTTCTTCACAAATCCTTCCTCCTTGCACAGTCTGGATTCACATGATGTTTTGTCTTCTTGGGGAGTATACGGAGTGACACGTACCCTTTTATTCTTAACATGGTTACTGAAAAAACATCACTTTCCCAGATATATTTAAAACTGCTATTTTTGAGAGTAGTAAAAAGAATATAAGATTTGACTTGTCTCAAGAGTTCAAAAGCTCCAAATTAATTCTGGTTAACTCTGCCATTTAAAGAAAGCAATTGGTATAGGACTCTAGTCAATCGATTCTCAGGCAATTTCTGTAAGTAGTCAGTCCCTTGGGTTGAAGTCATGTTCCAGAGGTATGGAGCAACATGTAGGAAGACAGAATGACCATTGATTCTTTTCCAGTAGTTGGAGGCATGTGAGTGCATATGCTGTGTTTTCAGTAGACGAATCTTGTCCCTGACTTGGCAGTGGAGGACTTAGCATGTAACATGGGTAAATTATGGATATCTCAGGGTGATGTTCCTTTATATCTTAAGGGATTAGCCTCAAGCCACCATCCTGCCTTCCCCAGGATCAAAAAATCTAAATATGCTGAAGTCCTTCATGTTAAATATTATAGAATTTTCACATACATGTTGAAATTATATATATATATATATACATACATATATATATACATGTATATGCAAATAACACTACCATACACAATACACTAAAAACACCATGTGGTGTGTGGCTATTATACTATGTTACTTAGGGAATAATGACAAGAAAATGAAGTCCACACATGCTCAGTATAGACTCAGGTATTCTTGTTGGCTAAATCTCTAGATTTGGAGATAGCGTGTTGAATGTGTCCCAATGTGGATCTCTGATTCTTTAGAATAATGGTGAAGGACAGGATCCTTCAATAACTATAGTGATAGGTCAATCAGGCCATCCTGAGCCCCGTTCACAAGCTTCACTTTCATCCTTGGCATCATGGAGTAGGACAGAGGTGCCTTACAGGTACATCAGAATTTGTTCTGGATTTTTTTGGCAGCTTCATTTATGGACTTCCATAATGAAGTCCTTCTCTGGTC
This sequence comes from Peromyscus leucopus, assembly GCF_004664715.2. NCBI lineage: Eukaryota > Metazoa > Chordata > Mammalia > Rodentia > Cricetidae > Peromyscus > Peromyscus leucopus. The sequence goes on along the minus strand of NC_051084.1, from coordinate 77,811,000 downwards.
TCTGAGTGGCCACTTCTCCTTGAGAAACCAAGAGACCATGTTATCACTGCTGCCTTTTCTGGTCATATTCTTGCACCTATCTCTCACCTCATTTGTGCTCAGCCCCCCCCCACCCGTTCTCTGATAAGTACTTCTGTCAAGCACAAAAGAGAGAGAGCTAAAGAAGCTGTAACCATGACAAAGTGTGAGGACCTGAGCTCTGAAACTACATTATCATTTACCAGAAATCTAAGTCAGCTGAAAGTGGGGAAATGTTCTTTTTCAAGACAAAAAGAAAACCCTCCTTTTTTTCTTACAAGATGACATTTGTCACACAGGAAAACACTATTCTTAGTCTCTTGCATGATCTTGCCCTTATTTTATAAACCTAGTGTCCTCAAGCAGAGATGACAAAAACCACATCACATAATGTTCCTGAGGGCTGAGTTCTGCACGTGGGCTTTTGATTTATTAGACAGCTGTGGAGTTACCCATAACCAGACCATGCTCTGGCACTTCCCCATGTGTGGATAGTGAATAGCATGCTAGGTAGAGATGGGCTGCTTTCCTTTCTGATATACCCCTTCTTTGTACCTTAACTGACCCACAGCCAAGTTTACTAAGAGCTCCTGGCTCCTGTTTTTCTTTGTTGCTGTAATCTTTGGCAGATCTTTAGACTTTTCCAGGTCTCAGTAGATTCTCTTTAGCATCCAGAGGTTTGAAAATAAATAATATAGTTTTGTGTGTGTGTGTGTGTGTGTGTGTGTGTGTGTGTGTGTGTGTGTGTGACAGAGAGAGACAAGACAGAGACAGAGACACATACACAGACACACACATAGGGACAGAGAGGCTACAGTTTAAATCTTGAGGTCACCTGGGTATCCAACTCAAGTTGCAGGCTTACGTGGCAAACACTTTCACACACCAATATGTTATGTTAGCCTAATAATGTGGATTTTAGCATGGCTATGAAATGCTTACTGTAGAACCATCAGGCACCCTTCTAGAGAGCAATCAAGTTCTTTTTGGTGTTGGTGGAAGGCTCCAGTTATTATCGACTGATGTTGTAGTTGTTTATGTTGCTTCTTTGGTCCTGATGCCTCATCAATTCATGTAAGGAAAGGAAGGGAGAGCTACTGAGCACCTACTAAGGGACATACCTTCCTTAGATCACAAAACTTTGGAAGAATTTTCATAGTTAACGTTACAAGGAAGAATAAAATTGAGGCTTAACTAATCCTCCCACGTTACCAATATACCACTGAGGTGTATTTATTGTTGGATTACATCCAGCAAGTTCCAAGATTGATTTCAAGGTATATCTGCTTAAAGGCAAAGCAGATGCTGAAACTCCAGGGTGCCCTGCCATCTTATGGTTGAGGTGTTTTTCTTGGTCTAGCTTTCTGGTCTCTTCTTCTGTTTTCCAAAGAGCAGAAAATGTTTGATCATCTGAGGACATGCTTGGGTGAAGTCCTTGAAAGAGGAAGCTGCTCTTAGGGTGTGAAAACAAACGAGCTAAATGTCTGTGACCAGCTTCCTTCAGTTTGACCCCAATTGTTTCCCATTTGAACAGCAGGGCACCAAAATGCTCCAGAAATGGACTGGCCAAGCAAGAGGCAGCATTTCCTCCTACAATGATCTAAATATACCTTATTAGGTGTGTCCAGTGTTTTCCTAAACACACATTTAACACAATGCAACACTGTCCTTTTCCGTGCACATGGGAGTGAGGGGATATTCTGAAACCAGGAACTTGTCTTAGTAAATACCCACGATAGACCACGAATGGGGGAAACTATTACGTGGAAGGAAGTAAGGACTCACGCAAACATCTCGACAATTATTAACACATGGGTTTCATTCACAAGCATTCAGACTACTCACACTATCCATCTGTCCTCCACTTGGGGCCACGAAGTCCCTATATTTTGTCTCTTTGCACAGCAGGATGATATTAAGAACAGAAGTAGAAATAGTGTACTTTGAGCAGAGAACTTACTCTCAGTTTTGCAGAGGGTTACTTTATCCAGGGCCATAGTGAAGCCAATCACAGCACATGCCAGTCAGCAGTAGTTTAGACTTTAGTGAGTTAACCATTCAGAACTCTGTGATTCTATGAACAATCTCATTGTATTCCAGATAATTAGACCTAATGGATGTTGGCGAATACTCAATAGCTTTCCAATTCATTGTATTTGGTAGCAATTTTGTAGGCAATTATGTGTATCGAGGTTGGAAATGCCAAGAAATCCAAGAATGCTTTTGGTGTTGGAGCAGAATGAACAAAAAGCAATTAAATGGCATGAATACATTTTCAAATGGACTATGTAAGTCATTGAGTAGGATTGAGTAAGAAGGATGTTGATGGAAGAAAGAAAAAAACAGGCCATTGTAGGGAATGGTAAGGTTATTTAGAAAGGTAGAAAGGAGATCCTTAATGGAGATGAAACCATAAGGTAAGAGTTGTGTTTTCCTCAGGGCACAGGATTGTTTCCTCAGCGTACTTGAAAGAACCACCATACAGAAGATTTTAAAATTTGAGTTGATGTCACTGGAGACTATAATAACTACTTTTCCTTTTCCTTGTGACTTACCCTAAGATAAGTCACAAGGAAGGGTTGGCTTTGACTCTGCACAGACCCTCATGGTGGAGAAGGCATGTTAGAAGAAGTGAGAGAACACATTGCATCCGCAGTCAACATGCAGTTGCCGATTCGTACTGGTTGTCAGCTCGCTGTTCCCCTTTTCTCTAGTCTAGGTCCCAGCCCATAGGATAGTGCTATCACAACTAGAGTTGATCTTCCTGCCTCGACTAACCCAATCTAGAAACTTCCTCACAAAAATACCTGGAGGTTTGTCTTCTGGGCGATGTTTGACCCTGTCAAATTGACAATCAATTTTAACTGTTTCAGAAGATGTGCTCTTTCTTTTTGTTTCTTTCCTGACAGGCTGTCAGTACCTCTGTGCCCTTTGCCTGCTGTTCTTCTTACTGTTCTTGGTAGTTGGGTCAATTGTTTTTAAGTGTCCACCTGCCATAACAGGAAAACTGATGGCTTATAATTCTGCCCACCTTGAACTGGAAGGAGATGGTAATTTTGATGGGGGAACCAGTGATGCCCAGTTTGTTACTGGCAGTATAATGAAATTACCTGTTTTTTTTTTTTTTTTTTTTGTTTTTTTTTTGTTTTTTGTTTTTTTGGCCAGGGGTTGGGGAACAAAAGAGTGAACCCAGTAAGTCCCTGTGCTTTCACTTCTATCCTACCCAGCTCCAAAGTGTAGAATGTGGGGCTGAGGAGGTGGACTGAAAACCCGTCACTGAGAAGATGACACAGTCCACGAGTGTGTGTGGGTGGACACTCCCTGCTCCTCCCTCTGGCTTGTTATCATTTCATCTTTCTGTGCGTGCAGCTTTGACACAGTTTCTTAATTGTAACACACCTCTGTGAAAGTGCCGTACATTTTCTGTTAAGTTGTATTATTTTCATTTGAAATAATTTGGGTCAGACTTATTTGCTAAAAAATAGTCAAAAATGAAAACTGACTGGTATGCTTTATTAATAGAAGGGGACCTGAAACCTAAGAACAGGGTTGCAATGTCATTTCATTTTCAAATAGAAATAGTAAACAAGAAAGCATCAGGAAAACAAGTCTAATTAATTTCAACACTTCATTTTGGGAAGTTGGCTGGGTGAGAGGGAATATGTACACTGGTGCCATGGAAAGGTTCAACGCTTGCTGGGATAGTTCTGGGAGAGACAGAGTCATACAGGTAGTTATGTTGGATCCTATTGCAGCCTGGAAGAGTGTGATGGATTTTCTACTAGTTGGCCAGAAAACCTTTCCCCAGGATATTTGTAGTACTTTCTTTACAGTTAATACTGAAATTAAAAGCTCTCAACAGGAACAATACTGGAAAACCTCACCTGTTTGAAAACCAGAGCCAGTACCAACATTTACTACCCTAACGCCCACCTCCAAATATTTTCTGAAATTTTCTTCCTGGAGATTTTACTTTCAAAGCTGTCAAAAACTATTTCACTGCTTTTTGCTGAGGGAAACATAGAATTTTCTGCCTGGGTGCTGCGATAATGTCTGTGAAATCCAGGTTGGATTGTGTTGGATATTGATGAATGTGTGGAGAATACTGAAGTCCCCATGTAATTTGAGCAAGTCTGCACACCACCCTTTTAACATCTTCTGGACCATTACAGGGAATGCCTCATGGGCAGCAAAAATAGATTTGGACCCTTCCCTCTCTCTCTGTCTCTCTTTTAACCAGCTACTTCCTTCTGGCTCCATGCGTTGAGTATAATCTATGACAGTTCTTCCTCTGTCAGTGGACTCAGGATCAAAGACAGGATCATGCACATCTGAGGGCACAGGATGTTATTCTACCAGCCTGGCTGAAAGTAGAGCTCCTTGGTGGTTGCATCCCTTGGGAAATATCAGAAAGCAGCAATGACCCAGAGCCACCAGATTGACTACAAACATGAGTTTTCTAAGAAAATGCTGTGTGCAAACTAGGATGGAAGCTGCCCTATTTCTTCTCCTGTATGAGCTTGTAACAATGGAGGAAGGAATTTAGCACTGAGAACATATTTGTTTTCCTAAAACAGGGCAAAAATTCCTACTTTCTTTTGCTCCATCACACACAAAATCAATAAAGAACTGTTTTATCTGAAGGAGTCTTTCTACCTCTAGTAAGCAATAGCTTTGTTTGAGGACCCCGGGGAGTGGAAAGGTGAGGGAGATAATCCATACTGTGTTGGATTTTGTACAAAGAAATTTAGAACCAGTAATACCACCATCTTCCACTCTCACTGACTGTGTATCAAGAGCCCAGGATGCTGTCTCCAACTGTCTCTGGAGCCAAAGAGAGCCCTCCACTTAGATCTGAACATTATTAAACTAAGACAGGGAGATTAAATAATCTTCCTGTGGCAGTTCATCAGGCCACAGAGCCTGGCTGAGCACAGTTTTCCTGGCAACTCACTCCCTGACCCCACTCACTTGCTTTCTATCTTATTGTCACTCTATGCGTCTATTCATAGAGATTCCTCTAATTTCTCCATATTTGACCATGTAGATATATACCCTGGCCACCATGTGTTGAATGCTGAAGCAAATATTACACAGGATCCTGATCCCTTTTCCCATGGGCAGCACCCTTCTGTGAGGTCTGCTCTTCTTCTGCTCTCCCTGCTGCCTATTATAAATCTTTATGCATGAGGATTGAGCCTACCTTCTAAAATAATACCTCTTACCCCTTACCCACAGTTTTGTCTCTCTAGGCCTTCTTTATCTGCTAGAACCATCCTTTTGAAGCTAAGACATACAGACCTATCTTGTGTGAATGACCCATCAGAGACCATAGACCACGCAAGAGTCAAGCTCCACATGCAGAACCCTGTGACAAGTTGGCCATTGAGAGTAAGTAATATTATATAGATTTTTAAACAATCTATTAGACAATCATTTTTTTCTACAAGAAAGAGTATTTGACTTATCATGCTATAGTATATGAATTGCATGAATAATTCTATTTATTCCATTTCCTTGGGAAACTTTTGATAAACTTTCTTGCAGAAGATGATCTGGCAAAACTCAGGAGTTCACTGGAGACAAGATTGGAGTGTGGCAAAGGTTTACAGTTGAGTATGTAGCAGGACTACCTGGCTTCTGCCTACTTGCTGAATAGTCCCAGGAAGCTTTTTAATTGCTCCATCAGTTTTCTGATGTCCAAAATTATCTCATAGTGGAGTTGTAAGTATTAAAGCTTGTGGTAACACGTATACTCCTATAGAAATCTGTTTTTCCCCACACTGGATCCTTAATATTTTTTATAAAAAGGGAAAGTCCCCAAAATATTATTAGTTGTTTATTAATGTTTTGAGGTATATACTTTTAGCATTATTTTCTATTCAAAATTATGTTAAATTAAAAGAATATCCTAACTATTGTATTCATTTCTTTTTATTTTTAATCTTCCTCTTAGAGTGGTACTATCAGCTTTAAAAAATATTTTATGTATATGAGTGCTTTCCTGTATGTATGATTGTATACCGCATGCCCAAGTAGGCCAGAAGAAGATGTTGAAGTCTCTGGAATTGGAGTTTCAGGTGGTTGCGCATGTTGGAAATCAAATACTAGTCCTCTCAAAGAACATGCTCTTAACTGTTAAGGCATCTCCCCAGCCCCAAGGTTTTCTTTTGTTTGTTTGTCTGTTTCTTTTTTCTTAATCAGATGTATTCAGTTGCAATGAGCAGTAAGTGAGATGAAATATCTTACTATGAACGAATTAACTCATGCAATTGAAAAAGAAAGAATGAATCTTTCATTGTGATTCAACGCACACAGGGCAGAGAGGATGTTGGACTTGTATCAATGGCTTCCATACACAAGGGGCGGGAATGAAGCAGTCTGGGGTACAGGAACCCACAGTGCCCTCCTCTATTGCATTTCCTCTAGACAAAATTATGAATGATGTGCTGGTCAGCCAACCAGTTCCTGGGCATTTACTAGGCTGTGCCAGCACAGCAAACGTGGCTGGGTAGCTCTCTTCCCTCTGTCATTCTCTGTATCACACGTTTACCTTCCTTTTCTTCTCCTCAGCGCTGCGATCATTTTCTTCATATCTTTAGAGTTTCTTCAGTTCCACACCTTACAGTGCTGGCGTGTGGCAGCTTCTCTTACATTTATATTCTTTATGAATGCCAGGTAGCATAGTAGAGGCATATGAACTTCCAAGACATCGACTTGGATATAAAGTGTAACTCTGCCTCTTAGTAGCAGTCTAACTTTAGCAAAGTCACCTAACTCCTGTGAATATGATTTAATATTTTTATACATGGATGGCAGGAAAGAAGAGTGAAAACCAAAGGCAGCACTGTATAGAAATTATAAACTTTGGGGTAGAACTTGATTGTGTATGCACTATAGTAACTATAGTGCACAGAGGCATATGGAGTATTGGAAGTGTGGGTTTGGGGTCAGCCTGAACAACATAAGGAAACTTTGTTCCAGCAAAAAATGGAAAACAATCAATGCAGCATTAGAAAATATTTGCAGTTAATATGCCTGATAGGAGGTTAATATCTAAATCTGTAAATTATAATCACTCCAAAAAATATCCTGGTAAATGTAGAATGGTGAAGAGATGTGAATAGTCACTTCAGTAAAGAAGTATAAAGTGTAATAAGCAAGCACATGAAAAAACTCTTGGCATCAAACTGAGTAAGCAGAGACAGGTAGATGCCTCAGGTTTGTTAGTCTGCCTGCACAGCCTAATCTGAAAGTCCTAGACCAACAACAGAACCTGTGTCATTAAGGGCGTGTGGGGCACATGAGGAGTAAGATCCAAGGTCATCCTCTGGTCTTGACATGCAAGCTGCTTCCCCAGTGCTAAGTTGATGAGTGTGTTCTGTTTTCTCTTTTGGGGCTCAAACTCGGGTCCTTGTACTTGCAAGGAAAGCAATAGTATCCCCAGTCCTGTTTAATTTCCAAGTAGACTTTTTTTTTTTTTTGTGGCAATTGGTCTTGCTGCGGTCCAAGGGAGGAACGGGCTATGGCACATTGGTCTCTCTACATGTGGTTGGTGGAACCCACAGACGGCTTTACCATGCTAAAAATACCACACAGTGCAATGTGGGACTTGTGCTCGCCAGAGTGCACATGCAGTCCTGTCCCTGGCTGGCATGAAGTGAATCCACACACAACCTCTCAGATGGGACAGAGGACGGCAGCTGCACAAGAATACTTCAACAAACCATAAATTGTATCTTAGTTTGAAATTTAAAGTCCTTGAATCAAGAGAAAAGCAGCAGAAAAAGAAGTCAAACCCATGTGATTAAGCCAAAATCCATCCTGGTCACCAGCAAAGACATTTAGTTTTTCTTCAAGGGAAACACTCCTGAGTGGCATTTCCTGGAGACCAGATGGGAAGTTAGATTCGCTATTTTCTTTCCAAAATAACTTGTGGTTTTGTCATTATAATGTAGCATTTACAGAAAACTGTCAATATGCTGGCCTTCTGTTGGGCATTGTCCTGTATGGAGCAGTTTTATTTAGGAAGGAACAGTGATGAAGCAATCTGAAGACTCCAGGCATTAAAGATTAGGGAAAGAAATCATGAAGGGAGAGAGCAGGGAAGATGGACATGACATGTGCAAGCTGAGTAAGCAATAAAACTCACCTGAAATGATACCACAAAATCCTGAGGAAAAACACAGGTCAATTTGAGCTGATTATAATAGCGTTTCATTAATATAACAGCTGGTGGGGACTCCTGTGCTCCCTACAAGTCAATCTCCAGTTAGCCAGGGCTTACAGAATTGCCAGGTTAATTTTGTCTTCAGCATTTTTGCTGGATCTGGCAGAAAATGTTTTGCATTGTTCCCTATCATTCATAGAAAGAGCTGGCTAACCATATTGTAGTTCTTAATTGGTGTCAGCATTTACTAGAATTATCACATGCTTATGGAGCTCTATCTACAGCAAGCTACTACTGTGAGTGTGAAGGACACTTTCAGTAACTTCTAGAACTCAGGAATGAATCACTTTTGTTTCAGGAAGTTTGAGGTGGGAGCTTACTATTGTTTTATGTTGAGGTGTGTTCTCTGTGGTTTTAGTTTCTCCTGGTCTTGGTAAGCAGGACAATCACATTATAGCATCTGGCAGTCTTTGTGTTTCACATTTTCTTCCTGTCCATGGCTTCAGTGATGGGATACTCAGAAATCTGTACAAACTAAGGTGCATTCTCCAGGTCAGAGCAGCACAGCACAGAGAACTACTGCAAACTTATTATATGAACTGCACCAGATATTATAGGCCAAGATTAGGATCCGGGGATGAAATACAGGCCTCCATTCAAGTAGGGATATTGCTAATGGAATTGTGCATTTATGACATCAGAAAGAAAACCAGTTCACTGTTAGTTTATAAGCCCTCAGATCTGGTTTATTCTTTGTTATTTAAGGTGAGGATAAGGGAAGGCATTATGGGTGTGTCCTGGCACACACTATTGGTCACAGGATGTGCAGTGATAGGTGAGAGCTCTGGTTAATGTTCACATTGCAGCATTTCTGGGCTTTCAATGTGCAGGAGTGGCAAGAAGTGTTAAGAAATGCACCCTGACTGTGAGGTGCCAGACACTCTTTCCTTATGTAAGAATACTGCTTCATAAATCAACATGCATATGTCTACATTTGATATGAAATGAGTTACTAACATGTGGCTATAATCATTAATCCTAATTATGTGAAAAAAAACTATCATGAAATTACATGTAACCAAGTTCCCAGATCAATTTTCTGATGGAATTTATTCAATGAGCCCCCCCCCCCAGTAGCTGTACCCCACCTCAGGTAGATGCACTGTTTGGAAGTGGAATGCTCTAGAAACAATGGGACATCCCCTTTTAGGAGTGCCTGTGCCTTGGAGGAGTGTCAGGACTGAAGCAGACTGAGTAAATCCTCTATCTGTCATCAACATTTCAGGGATGAAGACAAAAAGAATGCAACCTCTTAAGATGTTTATTATCAATTATTTTTACTTTCCTACCACTATCTGTGGGTTATTAAGATAGACGTTTCATCATCCCTGTGATCATGTGTGAGACGAGTCTGGCAAGAACCAGCTGGCCTTGCACCTGCTCTGTAGAAGCAAGATGGGAGAAAATGAACCCACAGACTGCACTTGTCTGCTGTGGCTTTAGATGATAGAAAGATATCCGCTTTGTGTTTACAGGAGAAGTAGTTCTGAGATTTCAATTCTCTTTTGAAAAAAAAAATCTGACTGTTGTAATCTATGTTTAACTTACTATATATAGAGAGGAAGAAAGTGGTGATTTTTCCTCTCAGTAAACACTTCTTGAGAAAATTAGGTAGAGTGATATTCAATTCTTTATAGAATCAAAGCTAAAGCATTTAAGTAAATAACATATATCATATTATACAGAGTTGGTTTTCTATTTCCCTGGATAAATCCACTCCAGCACAAAGAGAAATAAGATGCAATGAGCCTCAGGCCCAGCAGAGGTGGGGCAATTCTGGTAGTTAATCAGTCATCCAATATGACTACTTAATAAACTTAACATTTGCCCAAGAGGGTCTTTAGATCTAAACAGAAATTCAAGACAGAGATGACAGTGTGTGAAAACAGAGAAAGTCTAAAATGCCTGTACACACCACAGTCAAGCCACAGGAACAAGAAACAAGTTACACCAAGGTGTGGTGTTGTCACTGGAGGTTTAGAAAGAGCGAATGACCCACTCCCAAGTGCTCAGTGAGTCATTGCTTCATGTGGAATGGCCAGGGAGCTGCCTTCTTAGATCTTGGTGGGAAAGTGTTCTTGAGGCACAAGAGGTGGATGTTTGTGAGAACTTTGAAGCTGAAGGGAGTGTGCTTTATAACCCCGGGAGAGAGGACATTCTCAAGGATGGTGAGGTGCTGGGTGGGGAGAATCCCTGAGAAGGAGTGGTCAGGGCTGAAATCAGGGCTTTATGAGGGAGGGGTGGGGCTCTCTCTGGTATTTTGTTAAGGTCATTGGCATTTCTGGGTTCTAACATAATCTTTTTCCTCTTGATCTAACTTTAGCATTGGGACTTAAAGCCGACTCAATTTCCCAAGTCAAAGGTCAATGGAAGCTCTACATCTTTGGTTGACTTTAGACAATAGGGCAAAAAGCCATCATCTCTCTCTAAAAACAAAGCTAAGTAAACAGATGTCTTAATGGTATGCGGGGGTAGGGAATAGGCAACAAGGGGACTTTCCAGGCCTCTAACCAACAGAGCCTGCATGATAGATCTGGGGAAGAAGGCTTTGAAAGCAAGAATATTGGCTCATTCCTCATGCCATTACACCCTTATTGAACTACCCCTGAAGATCTGGACATTGGCCTCCTTCTTCATGCCTCTACCTTGTAGAGATAGGCATACTAAAACAGAACCATGCTAAAAATTGCCAAAGAAAGAAAATAAATCTGGAAAGCAGAGGACAACTCCTAATTGCAACAATGAACACAAGGAGGGATTTATGGTGGTGGTACCTGTGGTGAATGTAGCAGGATGAGTAGAAGTTGGTGAGACCTGGAAAGGAGAAAGCGGAGGGCTGAAAGTACCAGAACTTCAGCCAGTCAGAGACCAAATCCAGACTCAGATTCACAGACTCTGGCTTATAAGTCCTGTGAATATAAGGAATTCATGTAGTCTTTCTGTCACAGCTCTACTAAATGTGAGGAAAGGAGTTGGTAATATGAACCCCCCGGGGTGTGTCCACATTATGAGGGGCAGCAAGTCAAAGACATAGTGAGACTAACAGTGTTACTAGAGAAGGTTCCTAGACACAGCACCAAAGGCAAGTGGGGAAAGAGTCAGGAGAAGGGAAACTGAAGCTCTGCAGATACAGCCACAGCCACAGGAGGACCAGGCTGTGCAAGGCACTTAGGTATAGCTGGATACTCCTATGGTGGGAAGCCCTTGGCTGAGCATCAGCTGCAAGGACTATAACAGCCCATGGTGCTTTGATGGAGTCACAGGCAACACTGAGAACAGAACTGGAGAACAGAAGCTGGTATTAGCTATTTTTGTAGTCACTGTGTACAACTCCCCCATGAAAACACCTTAACAGAGAAGGAGCTTATTTATATTCATATTAAGAGGCTGTATATCTATTATAGTATGGAAGAGCTGGGCCCATGGTTATAGGAGGTTGTTGCAGGGCTTGTTAAGCTCTTGTGGTGGGGGTTCCATGGACCAGATATACAGAGAGCAGTCTGCAGTACAGCTCAATTTTACTCTCAAGCCACGTCTCCGGGCATCTGCTTCCTCCATGTAAAGTCCACATCTTACAGGTTAATCTGTCTCCCAAAACAGTGCCTACATTCTTGATCTCAAGTGCACAAACATATGCATTTGGAGGGTAGATTGTGACTTCCTTGTGAGCCCTCGATTTCCTCAGGGATAAAGACTAGTGTGAACCTCTGATCTCTGACTTAGGAATCTTCCCTCTCCTTCCTATCCTCTGCTGTGTTTCCTTATTTACTTTCTTTTTTTTTTTTTTGGCATCTGTCTATACGTGTTCTGTGCTTTATGTTTTTAGGTGATAGTTGCTTCATTTAATAAGTAGAAATAAAATATCCATAAATCAGATTTTAAGACTGCCATTTCTAATTTGTCCCTTGAGTTTATGTTCAACAAATCAATACCAAGTTTTCTGGGTAACAACTGTCTCTCAGAATTCTGGTGTTATTGAATACAGTGGTTATTTTTTATAGAGAATTTGATGGGTGAAATCCTATTTTATATTAGGTATATACTGTGCTTTTGATATTTAAACATTTGACAGTTTATGTACATGATTTTATTATGGATTGACTCATGTATATCAATTATGCATATATATGGGACGTGCACACAGCACTTAATGATTAGACAAGGCTACTGGCTTAATTGCCTCAAACAATTATCATTCCTCTATGTTGACAATGTTCAAAATCCTCTCAACTATTTTGAAATATACAATTAAAATGTTGAGCAGCCATAGTCACCCAGAAAGCTATGGATCATTAGAAGTTATTGTGCCTAACCCTGTTACTGAATACCCACTAGCCATCTACCTCCCAGGTACCTCCCACTTCCTCAAGCCTCTGCAAACCACATCAGCACTCCCCACTTCTACGAGATGACGGTTTACATTTTGACATGTGAGTGAACAGGTATGTTTCCTTTTCTGTGTCTGACCTCTTTCATTTAGCACAATGTTCTTCAGTTCTACTCATGTTGACACAAATGAAAAAATTTAAAACACACTGCGACAAAGGGTTAAGAGTTTTCTCTTACTCTTTTATTGTTCTGGGTGATTCTGGATCACTCCAATATTTCAGTCATGATGTTGAGATCCAGTCAGGTATTGTTACCTGAACATCTGTGGATGTAGAAGCAGATGTCCTGTGGGAAAACTCAATAGAAGAATATTACTTTTATTTCTTTTATTCTTAATTTCTATAAATGCATCCATTAAGTATAAGAAATCATAAATATTTCTCTGAGTAGATATTTACAAAGTCCCCTACCCTGGTGGGAAAGGAAAACAAATCACTATTTTTATATGCATCATCTTTATGTTTGTTTACTTTATATTGTAATTCATTTTTAATAGTTGTTCTACTGAAAAATAAGGTCTAAGAAATCTTTATCAGGTATACTGGTTAGGTTTTGTTGTCAGATTGAGACAACCTACAGCTACCCAGGAAGGGTGAGCCTTTATTGAAGAATTGCCTCTGTAAGTCTGGCCTGTGGTCATGTCTGTGAGAAAATGTTTTGATTGATGATTGATGTGGGAATGCTCAGCCCACTGTAGGTAGCACCATCCCTAGGAAGGTGGCCCTGGTCTATATTGGAAACCTAGTAGAGAATAAGATAGAGGGAATGAGCCACTAGGCAATGTTTCACCATGGTTTCTATATTAGGTTCATTCCTTGAGATTCCTGTCTTAGTTCTTGCCCTGACTTCCTTCAATGATAGATTGTGACCTAGAAGTGTAAAATGAAATAATTTCTTTCCTCCCCTAAGTTGCTTTTGTCAGAGTATTTTATCACAGTAGGAAAGTAACTAAGTCATAGGTCAACCCTACAGAAATCAGCTACCTCAGGTCTTCCATACAAAACTTTCTGGTAGCCTGTTCATGTATGTGGGGATGGAATAGGGAGTTTATATAATTGCCACTGAATTTAAATAATTTCCAACATTATATGCCTGACTGTGAAGCCCAGAATCCAAATTTGTGCCTCCACTAAGATTTATGTTATATTTTGGCTCTTAGATTTTCCCCAAAAGCCAATGTGCTAAAGGATTGTTCACAAGTGGGCCATTGGGAGTTGTTGAAGACTTTAGGAGGTGGGAACTTGTTAAAGAAAGTTGGTCACCTTTGAGGTAGGGTCTGCCCTTGAGGACTGCATGGGAAATCAAGAATCTTTATCAGTTCTGCTTTCCATCAGCCAGGATGTAAGTAAGTTTGTCTAAGAACTTCTTGCAATCTTTTTCTGTCTCATCATGGACCTGTAACAACTGAGTCAACTAACCAGAAACTGCAGCTTTTGAACATGTGGAACCCAAACAAACAACAAACAAACAGACAAACAAAAAACTCATGTATTTTGTCACAGGGGCAAAATTATGACGAACAAATATCAAAGCTATACTACTACTACTCAAAAAGGAAGCAAATTTTGCATTTTACATATGAATTGCAATTCATACAGATCTACATTTTAATTTTAAATTAGAGGTTTTAGACTTTGGGACGTCTTGAGTGAAATAACTCAATGAGTTGCATAAGTAAATGTGAGATTTCTGGGTGGTGTTGTGGTTGAGCACTCACCCAGGTCTCAATACTTTTATAAGCAGAAATCAGTCTTGATGACAGGCACAGAACGTAGCATGAACAAAAGAAACTGTCCTAACGAAAGCAGGCTGGTATACATGGAAACCTTTGGCATAGTGTAGAGCAGGCATTATATCAGGAGGTACAAGGAACACATGGCCTGCTAGCAGAACACATGTAGCTCTACACGTTTTAAAGCAGAAGAATACAGGCAGAGAGAGAGGAAACGTTACTCAACCTAGCAAACAGGATTGAAGGGAAAGGAAGGTGCGTTGTTAGCTGCTATTGGCCTGGTCTTAGGATCTGCCATGCTTGACTTTTTACCAAGTTTTTCCTGCTTGTCCTCCTCATAGTTGTCATCGTTTTCTTTGTCCTCTTCCTCATCCCCCATTTAATGGTAAAGACAATTTATTTTGTATTTTACACTTTGTCATTTTTATGTAGTTCATTCTTCCTGGGTACAATTGTGACAGCAGAGATCATGATATAGCAGTACTGTTTTCCAGGGTCACCTTAAGCAAGGCAGTAGAAAGTCTCCAGAGAAAGGCATCTGAATTCTGTGTTCTGTAAATATAACCTTATAGAATGCCACAGAGCTCTGTAGTTCTCAGGGGACACCACGGTGACACATAATAAAGCCCAAACCTAAACAACTGCATACAGTTTCTAGATAGGCAGGAGACTGATGTGGCTCAGAAAGCTCCCTGAGTGTGATAAGCCTGGAGACAACACAAGAATCCCTCCTCTACCTAAGAAGAGTCTAGTAGAAGAAAGAGATTTCTTCTGTTGCACAACTCTCTCTACCTTGTCAAGACACTGCCGGGAGATCATTGTTTGAATCTTTCCCAGAGCCCTTGTTTCCAGTATTTGTCTCTAGTTGAATCTGGTCCTGACCCCTTTAGGTTGGTTACATTTTCTTGTGACTCTCTTTCCTGGGCCAGTCGTCACCTGCCCATCTCATGGCTCTGGCTCTCTTGCTTGCTAGAATTCTTGTTATGGTTCATCTGATTGCCATGCAAAGGCGAGGCACACCTTCTTTATAAAGAAATACCTTTCCATGAACTCGTGTGTGTGTGTGTGTGTGTGTGTGTGTGTGTGTGTGTGTGTGTGTGTGTGTGAGAGAGAGAGAGAGAGAGAGAGGTGGGATGAGAGAGAGGAGAGAAGGAGGAGCCTGAGAATAATACATATGAGTTTTTCTTTGAACCTAAGAGTAACCTTGGTTGACCTCCTGGGTATCCAGAAAGATTTGAGCTTTATAAGCCTCCCAGTCATTACCCACCCTATGAGGCACACGTACCTGATGGCCTTCTGCCCATATCTGGTGGTTGTGCTCAAGAGCCAGGCATAGCCAATGTTACCTCAGGGCCTGGGTGAGGCTGATCCTGCTGGTGAGTGTTCCTGGAGATGGGTGTAGCTGGAGAAATCAGCACATAACCTAATACTAAAGTCAGATTCCAGACATGGACCCTACCCAGCTTTCCTCCTTCAATTGCTACTCCAGCTCCATGATGAGATAAACCAACCTCATCATTCCCCATCAATTTGATTTTTTCTCCAGTGATTGGCATTGTTTAGAGAACAGTATGTCTGTGTTGAGTTCAGTTTCAGAAGACTCTGTTTGTGCCTCTTGCATGCTGATCATACGGGCTCACCTAGAACTGCTGCAGGCACCCGGGCCATTAGTGCTAACAGATGCTATGATAATAACTCTTTAAGCTCTTGCTCCAGGAGAGCTTATTTGAATCATCTCATTCATAATGATGAAGGTCATAAATTCTGAGGAATGTTAGAAACCAAAATGCCTGTCATGTCTGTGGCTACAGCAACTAAGTGCTCTTTTTCTTTTTCTTTTTCTTTTTCTTTCTTTCTTTCTTTCTTTCTTTCTTTCTTTCTTTCTTTCTTTCTTTCTTTCTTTCTTTCTTTCTTTCTTTCTTTCTTTCTTTTTTAGGTAGGGCCCTGAAGTTCAAAGAAAATGATCCCTGTAGCTTTTCATTTTATTTGCATGAGGAGCCAACCCGCTGTGTTTAGTGGAGTTCAAAATTTGGTCTAAACAGTCTTTTCAGTCTCAAAGCACCCGCTTGTTCACTGACACCTGCTTAGCTCAGACTGGGTCAGAGCCAGACACTGCAAAGGCATCATGCTTGAAAGGAAGGTTGGTGGTCCTTAACAAACTAGGAAAGACATGCACTGGGGACTTTGAAATGGACCAGGATCCAGACCAGCTTCCCAGAGAGACACTGATGGAGAAAGTGAATGAGAGGGAGACAGAGAAATAAAAATCTGATTAGACAACTCTCCAGCGAACTGCCACTCTCTTGAACTCACTGAGTCTCAGCAGAGCCAAACCTCCTAGTGCAAGTATTAAATGTCAAGTGGCATGCCTGTGTTCTCACCTGTTTGCCTTCCTCTAATCCCCAAATCAGTTTCTAATTGCCTTAAGTTAGGGAATCATGGGAAAACAGACTCTGTCTCTCTTGCTCTAAAAGTCCGAAGATTTCACATGATGTGTACAAGAGTGCATTTTAATGACATGGAATAGCTATATTTAATGCCAGCATAAATACAATCTGCATAATAAACAAAAATATACAGAACAAATTTCAGTTGATATAACAGTAAATTAAAATGACCTCATCACTTCCACCAGCCTTCCTTTTTCTCTTGTGCAGTACTGTGAGCGCTGGCAAGTTACTTAAGACCTTAAGTGGAATGATGAGATGTTTTTTTATCTCTAATAAAAATTGCTTTGGGTCATTATAGGATATCTGGATATGTAGTCTGCTAGTAAAGCAGGTTCAACCTTTTCTTTGTAGACTTTATATTTCATTTTAACAGAATCTTGGTAAATGAGGTAAATCTCATTCAAAAAATGCAAACTACAGAAATATCCCAGAAACATTAATGACACTTAGGTTGAATTCAATTCACCAGACATCTTGTCTTGTTATCATATCTATGTAACATAAAGTTTATTAAAATATCTAAATAATTAAGGCAATGTTTGTATTCAGGATTAAAACACTCACACTTCACTTCTCAGTTCAAATGTTACCTGGGCACAATGTGCAGAGTTTTGTTTTCTGGTCTGAGGATGTAACTCTGTGGGTAGAATGACCAATTAGCATGCATGAAACCTGAGGCTTGATTCCCAGGACCACGTTAACCGGGTGTGATTGTATATGTCTGTCATCTCAGCATTCGGGTAGTAGAGGCAGGAGGAACAGGATGTCACAAGCATCTTCCAATGTGTAATGAGTTTGAAGCCAGTCTGGGTTACATGAGACACTGTCTGTAAAAGGAAAAACTCTTGGGTCCTGACTCAAGAATCTGATGTTTTTCTGAGCTCTGTCCATGATTAGTGAGTTCACAGTGGACAGTTTCCTACATTGATATAGCACATGTGAGGCCCACACTGAATCTCCTTATGAGGGGTAGATACTACAGTGTGAGTATATATCCTGGGCTTTTTGTTCCCTAACATCATCCACAATGCTGCAGCAGTGAGAGACAAGGCCTCTGTGAGGTGATTGGCTCATGGATATACCTTATTGTTTGGAGTGACTTTGATGTTAAAGTGAGAGTATACTCTGCTGAACTTGCTCCATCTCACCCTGTGATGTACCAAGACCTAAGAGAAAACCCTCACTGGATATTTCACCAATGCCAGCACCACGGTCTTGGAAATTCCAGTTTCCAAAGCCATAAACTAAATAATCCTTTACTTGATTAAGGTGAGAGATAAGATAGCATATTAGAAAGGGCTTGAAGTTATGCCAAAGACTGTCTCTGCATTAGTTACCATCTTGGTTGCCCTTTGACTGTCTTCCCCCTTGATCATGACCCATCAAGTAACACCCTTCCCTATGGAGGGGTGCCGGATTCATCTCTGGATTGCTCTGATTGCCCTACTACATGGCTAATGAAGCAGCTAGTTGTGTCTGCCAGCTTTGTTATGCAGTCTGAATTCAGCATCTGTATTTTTGGTACTATGCCAATCTTAATGAAGTTGTCTTGTTGTTTTCTAAATACCTTTGGACACCTAAGGGCATAATGATGAGGCTCGGGCATACGATAATGATAAAATGTGGCACAGGCTGGCTGGGCTGTAGTAGCACAAGTCAAGTTTGACATGAACTGATGAGATTTCTTGAGGTCTAATCTCCTTTTGCACTCCTTTAAGATGAAGAGCAGCAGTGGGGACTGCTGGCTTCTTGGCATTGACTCTCAAGAACTACGTGTCTAGGAGACAACATTAATTTGTACTGCATGACTCACGCTGAATAAAAACAAGGTTGCATTCAAGAATCATGCATTCCCAGCTAATTAATCGCCCTTGTAAATGTTGGGGTGGATTATTGGTTAGTCACACACACTTTTTTTTTTGTGTGTGTGTGTGTTGTTCTCCGAATGAAGGCAGGTGCAACACGCTGGCTCACTGTATAATTTTTCATGCCTGAATCAGCCTTGTGTATTTCTGCCGCTTTCTACACCCTTTTCATTATGCTCTGTCTAAATACTTAACTGTCCAAGTGTGTTATTATCAAGTAAGACTATCCACAAGTATTTCAAAATGATTTAGTTCGCGTCACTGAGTTTCATGGCTTGAAACAAATCTAATCTAATTCCCTTTATTTTAAATACATGGCAGGAGAGACAGTAAGCAACTAAGGACATTGCCTGAACCACTCTGTCAAGAGTGGAATTGTGATATTTTCTGGATCTGGCCTTTCATAAGACGGGTTGGAGTACTGTGGATCAAAAGAAGGCAATAGTTTTATACATCCTGTCATAAGAAGAGATGTTCCAATTATAAGATGATTTTTGGATAATTAATATGTATATATATAAATTATAAAATACTATCTAACTGTATATCTAAAACTGAAATTGAGATCTTAGACTTGGTTCAGACTTACCCTTCTGTTCACCCTTAGAAATAAGCAGTATATTAATTTGTATTAGTATGGGTTGAAGTTATGTTACTCTGGCTCAGAAAAATAAAATCATGTATCATAATGCCACTTTCAAAGGGGTGATTCTGCTTTAACACAATATGTAAAGTATTCTTAAATAAACAAGGGAGGCAAAGGGAAGGACAGATGATAGAATCTATAAGAACAGACATAGCAACGCTTGGATCTCCCAATTTCTAATACATTTTCAGGTTTTTATCCACGTGGAATGTCATTGTGGTATCAGTGACTCAGAATGGCACTGTGGTATCTTATCCTACCTTCAATTACCTTTAAAGAAAAAGCACCATCATAAAAATTAGGCAAATGAAATTTGGTTTTAATTTTACCTGATTTAAAAATAAGCCCATAGAACAGCATCCGGAGATAATAGAGCAGCGGCAGGAAGTGGCAGACTGCACTTTGCAGATAGATTCATAGTCATTTCCTATTAAAATAATGTCTTGAAAGTGCATGACTCAAAGTGGTAAGTGAGCAATACCAAGGCAACTCAGGCTGATTTTATACAGTAGCTTCTCCCTATCCACAGAAAATGCATTCTAAGACTCTCAGGGGATGCCAGTCACTGCAGATAGGACCGAATACCATCTGTATTCAGAGACAGAGGTGTCTCCACGCCTCACACCAAAGCATCACCTTTCTACTCATGGCCAATGTTATGGCATGTCTGAATCTTCAGCACTACTGCTGTTGAGTTAATGGACCACTATTCGACAAAGCAAGGGTTTTTTTTGTTTTTTTTTTTTTTTTTTTTTTAAATATTAACACTGCTATCATGACAGTCAATCTTATAACTGAGATGACTATAAAGTAACTCATAGGGAGATAGCATAGACAGTGTGGATACACTACACAAACTAATGAGTCAACTCTTAGGTAGAATGAAGCCAGATGGCATAGGAGTTCATCATGTTTTCAAGGAAAAATGGATTCAATTTACATCGTATGAACTGTTTATTTTGGGAACTTTTTATTTAAAAACTTCAAACCACACTTGACCATGACTGAAAGCATGGAAAGTGCAAGCAATCTACGAGAGGGTAATGACTGTATCACATTTATTAAAGGGGAAGGATGTGCCAATTATCATACAGAGGGAAAGAGGTCCTGGGTAGGACTGTGTCCTCCAAGCAGATGTGTGGGCATCCTAATTCACAATACTGTATTAGGAAGACGTACAATGTGCCAAAGAGCTGTTTTCACCTGCTTAGTTCCTAGAAGGTTGAAAAATACTTAATTATCTATGGCATCATGCTGGAGAGTGTGAAGTTTTGAAATGATCTGGGTCAGAGCAGAGAGGTTTTGCTGCTTGTGTCCTTCACTTGGTGTGTACTTGAGCATGTGTATAAGCAACCCCACAGTCACTAGTATCCTGCTCACTTTTTCCAAAAGAAACATTTAATGGTTATGAATATGGAATGAAAAGATGCTGAAAAAAATCAGCATTATGTTTGAAGAAAGCATGAAGTTGAAATGGCCCTTGTAGTGGTATTTACTCCGCCCATTACCTTGTGATCAGACTGCCAGCTGGATTCACTCCCAGTCAGAAGAGAGGAAGACTTCAGCTGTTTACTTGGTTCTGTATTTGTGAGTGTATTTCCTTAATTTATATCCCAATAAAGTCCCTAATACTCACTCCTTAAGCAGACTCCCATGGATTTCTCGCTTTATTTGCCGCCCACCATTAGACATTGATCCACATAAACCTGAGAAAGCTTTTAAAAGGGGTTCAAAAATGGAGCCAAGAGCAGCTTCCTAGTTTTTGTGTCTCATCCAGGCCTAGGCACAGAGACACTGTAGAATTTGAGCTTGAGCACAGCATGGTAAATTGCCCAGCATACACAGAGGTGTCTCCACGCCTCACAGCAAACTAGCTGCTGCATGGTGGATTTAGCTTTTGCTAGTACAGGAAAAAAAAAAAAAAAAGGGTTTCAATACTCATTGCTTGATGGAGGCATAGACCCACTGCTTCCCAGAATTGGCGGCAAAGGTATCTCCACCATGTTGGGATACTGAACGGGGCAGAGTCAATGGTCAAGCCACCACACAGCTTAGCAGTTTAAAATCTTCCCTGGTCAGAAAAGGATTATAGATATACAATAAGACAGATTCAGATGCAATAAACCTCTAAACAATTACAGTGTGTTTAAAAAGATATGTAGGCTTGGGAGAGTAAAGAGAAGGTATAGTCAGTCATAAAAAAGAAATATATAGTTTTAAAATAGTAAAATAAAGTCCTTAGAAAAGGGAATAAAGTAATATACAGAATGAGCCACCATATAAAGAAGTGTGTGTGTGTGTGTGTGTGTGTGTGTGTGTGTGTGTTTGATAAAAGAAACTGAGAACATATTGGGTAATACAAGGCACTTAATAATAAGATTTTTGCCATTGTTTGCTCAATACAAAATTACAGATCATTTTACTTTAAATTATTTTTTGTTGGAGTTTATTTTTGTCCATGCGATGAAGTATATTTACATATAAAAAAGAAAAGTGAGAATGAAATTCAATGCCCAAAGTGTTGGTGAAAATTGGTCATTCTTTGTCAAAAGAGGAAGTAATTAGATCTATTTGTAGTTTTCAAAAGGCACTAATTCTCCAGTTTTGTTACTTCAGGTCTAAAGAGATTTCCTTAAGAAGCTGTCGTCACAGGGTGCAGAAATGAGTCTTTGTAAACACACCCCTATGCCCTAAGGAAGTGTGGCAAGACAAAGATGGTCACTGAAGAATAAAAAAAAAAAATCATGTAATAGATTAATGATAAAGTTGAAGAAGACTCTGTATTTCTTTAAAGCTATCTCCTTTTAAAGGGTATCTGGTATTGTGGATTCTCTGCTTCAATCTGTATTTCTTTGCTTCTACCTCTGTCTACCCTGCCTCCCCTTCTTTCTCTCTTTCTCTGCCCTCTTTCTCTCTTTGAATTGTTGTTTTCATTCTGTGATACATATTTTTTGACATCATTTTCCTGTCTTGGGATCTGTGTCCCTATCTCACAGAGCAGAGTGAGTAAGAAGCAACTATCTTCTCCTCTGAAGATTTATCCAACAGACCCTTTTCTTAAAGTAAGCATGAGGAGAAAGGCTCCAAGCCTACTATAAGTGGCTGGGAGAAGCAATTGGAACCACTAGTTAGCTGTTGGAGCTGTTAGTAACCCTGTGTGTTAGAACCCTAGTGACCATTTATCACTAAAATGAATGTAGAGTCCAGTGTGCCACCATGAGGCTTAGGGAGTGATCTAAAGGGTGGCCACCAGAAGGCAAGTCGTAGAGGTTTACATGTTTCCTGAACATTCTTGTTCCACCTCAGAAAAGATTTATAATAGATTGTACCTAAGGATATAATACTTTAGGGAAGTTAGACTCAAATTATTTGACCAGCTCTGGGGAGACCCTATTCAATGGAATGTAGGTTGAATTCAAAGGCCTGCCATGGCAGTTTAGATTAAGTTGAAATCAAAATGAGAACATAGAACTCAATGTTAGAGATTTGTAAGAGTAAAAGGGAAATCACATGTATTAAGCAAGCTTTTGTGCCTATGGCTGATGCTAGGCTAGACGATGTGGGCATGAGGCTCTATATCAACAAAATAAGTTGATTGCTGCTTGTTTATGAACACTGAGGCTCTGTGGTTTATAGAGTTTGTTCAAAGTCAACCAGCACTTGCATATAGCATGGCTGTCCTTTTTGTGAATGTCTCTATGCCGTCTTCAATTCCCCCCCATTCTCTTCTCTTCTCTTCTCTTCTCTTCTCTTCTCTTCTCTTCTCTTCTCTTCTCTTCTCTTCTCTTCTCTTCTCTTCTCTTCTCTTCTCTTCTCTTCTCTTCTCTTCTGGTCTCGTCTCTCCTCCCTCCCCTCCCCCTCCCCTCCCCTCCCCTCTCCTCCCCTCCCCCTCCCCTCCCCCCTCTCCTCCCCTCCCCTCCCCCTCCCCTCCCCTCCCCTCCCCTCTCCTCCCCTCCCCCTCCCCTCCCCCTCCCCTCCCCTCCCCTCCCCTCCCCTCCCCTCCCCTCCCCTCCCCTCCCCTCCCCTCCCCCCTCTCCTCCCCTCCTCTCCTCTCCTCTCCTCTCTTCTCTTCTCTTCTCTTCTCTTCTCTTCTCTTCTCTTCTCTTCTCTTCTCTTCTCTCTCTCCCTGTCTTTCTGTCTCCGTCTCTCACTCTCTGTTTAACATAGGGTCTCATGTACCTTAAACTGGTCTCAGATTCACTAGGTATCCAAGAATGACCTTGAGCTTCTGAATCTGTTCAGTCCTCGTAAACATTGCAAACCTGCCGTAAGGCACAAAATATACTTGAACTATTTCTGAGAATAAATATGTCAAAAAATTTACCAACAGCAGCAAACCACTCTCAGTCTTAGGTATTATACCTGTTAAGGCTACCTAAGTTATTGTAATGACCCTCCTGACAGTGACTGTCAGCCCACAGGTGAGTCTGAAACCTGTAAAAGAAAATGGAACTGGTAAACAGGCTTGTCCTCCCAACTATTCACCAGGCAGAGGCAGGGGGTCATCTTTTCAAGGCTCTTTTGGTTCAAGGCTTTCTTAGGGGGCTACAATATCAGTTTAGGCCAGGTTGAGCACCATAGTCAGACCTTATTTCAAGACAAAAAGCTAAAAGAATGGGAAAGGACTGAGGTTATCATCCTGTGGCAAGGCTGTATATCTAGGGTGTCTGAAGCCATGAGTTCAAATTACTAGCATGAGAACAATAAAACAGACCAGAAAACTCTGAAAATGAGAATTTTCTTGTTTAGTTGTTCTTTATAGAAAATGCTTGTAATTTCCTGGCAAGAAAGAAGAAAGCTGAAAATGGAGGAATCTTTGTTTAGAAGTTTCTGCAACACTTAAATTCTGTCACTTTGGATGGTGTAAATTCCTATCATGTTTCCCAACTTTGGCAACGATGTATGTCACATGTGCTTGAAAGAGCTTTTCCAGTGCCAGTGAGGAATGGTAAATAGAGGTTCATGTCATGCTTTAAGTGAACGCCATAATGACCTCATCACAAGAGGACCAGAGACCACTTAGTCAATAACCTACTGAAATAAGCTTGTAGAGAGTGTAGCCATGCTTAGAAGACAAGAAACTGGCAGTTAAGTTCCAACAAAATTTCACAAAACACCATCTTTAAGGTAAATTAGTCCCAAGCATCATATAAGTCATATTTTAAAAATTCACTCGTTGGTTTTAAATCTCAATTAATTGTGAGTCTTATAGTTTACCCGGAAACCCCACTGCTTTGCAATCCAGAACTCACTGGTCAAGTACTAGGATTCATAGAGATTTTTGGATCCAACTTATATTCTGAATTCTCCCCATTAATTTTTGTTGTTATTTGCGGGGGAGGGGGGGTTGTCTTGCTATGCAACCTACACTGTCTTCAAACTCACAGTTTTCCTGTCTCAGTCTCCCAAGAACTGGGATGACAAGTTTGCACTACAATGTCCAGTCTTTAATAATTATGTTAAATATGAATCTATACATCCTACAGCAAGTGCTCAAGCTTGTAGGAATATGGAAGACTATGAAAACTATACCCTTGAATCTTTGAAAGGCTTAATGTTTAAAATGAAACAAAACACTTTCTCTTAAATACAATATTAAGTTAGCCAGATACATGAAGCCTGCATGGTGAAGGGATTCCCCAAATCTCCACTCCAGCTCAGAGGTTGATGCATGTGGTTAAAGGCATTCAGACGTACTTGCAGGTTTACCTTGAAGAGCATTGCCCAAGTGACTCTTAGGACAGACCCAAATTCATCATTTTCTTTCTGGAGTTTTCTATTGCCTCATGTTTCACCAAGTATACTTTTACAGATGACATAATTAAGTCGTTAATAATGGCCGAGTGACTGCCAGAATTAGACCCTGAGTCACGGGCTATGTAAGCATCAGCCCTCCTGAAGCTTTGAATTTTCAATTCCAGTCCTGGCACACAGAGCCTTGCTTAACCCAGCTTGAAAGTACACAGTCCTCACATCATAAATCATGACCCTCATTCACCATTGAAGACACACAAAAACCTCAGGACCTGGGTATTCCATGCAGCATTGAAACCAACCTGGATCTAAAAGAACTGCTTTGCTGAAAGTTTATGGCAGAAACCTCCTTCATATCTTGATAGAGAGAGAGAGATGAGAATTCACCATTCCATGAAATTTCAGACTAACTCTTACCAAGGACCAGGGGAAGCAGTCATTTTCCTTCATCCACTGATAGATTTGTGTTCACTTGGTGAATTTATCTTGTGAATACCCTTTGTTTATGAATTTCACCTTAAATGGAAAAATCCAAACTGGAAAAACTAATAGGAATGTTATTATTATTACTATTACTATTATTATTATTATTATTATTATTATTATTATTATTATTTATTTTTCTTTTGGGGCAGTGGTGACTGAACCTAGAGTCTTTTGTATACTAGGCAAAATCTCTACCTCTGAGCTTTATCCCAAGCCCTGAGTGGGTTTTAAAATCTGCATGTACTTTTATGGAATTTTTAGCTTTCTTCAGTGTATGCTCTTCCCCCTATTGATTATTTTTCTTCACTTCAGAGCATATGGGAGAAACTCCTTTGATAGTCTAAGTGAGCACAGAGCACCATCTTTTTAAAAATTCAAATACATTAGTTCTCTTTCTGAGGAAATGAACTATATGTCAATAATTTCTTTTGAATTATTTAGTGGAGCATTTCTGGCATTTTATTATATAATATATTTTCAATAAATAGTTTCCTTACTTTGCTAACCCCCTCCCCCATTTCCAAAAGGAATGGGTCCCAGGCTGAAGAGACAGGTCATCTACCTACCTTCATCAACTCTCTGTGGGGCTTGTCTTGTTGATAGGAAAGGCTGCTTCGTAGGCAACCTCCAGGCTGTGTACCAAGTTACTCTAAAGCAAAAAATCTTCTGTAGTGCTGTCCCTCTAGAGTGTGTGATGGGCTAGTGATAATTTAAAATTAAAGAGAAAGAACAAATGAACTCGGTATGAAAATTTTGGACTTGGGTTTTTCTTTGCATCCATTGCCTCTTCTGACACTGTGACCAATGCACACAAGCAGAACATCAGAAAATCCATACAACTCTCTAATCATCTTATTGCTCAAGTTTGAAAAAAAAATGTGAAAGCCATCGTGACACAGACTTCTCTAGATAGTTCAGCATAAGAACCAAATTGCACCAGAAGCCATGTGCGGCTCAAGACCCCAAGTGTCAGTGGTAGGATGGGGGCTCTGCACATGACTGTGACTAGTTAGTTGCACGGGCCAGGCTCCCTGCACTCTTCTTTCCTTCACTGAGATCACTTGTTTAATACTGAAGCACTGTTGAGTCCTCATGGCTCCACTCTCTTGGAAGATCCTAGAAGCAGAAGCATGAGCCAGCATGATGCCCTCCATGTATGAACAGAGATGGTTATAGTCTCTGAGAGGTTCTCTGCAGCTACTTCTGTTTGAGGCCACAGAGGCTGTAGTCTGTGGTTGTTCTTCCTTATTCATTCACAGAAGCTTCATCCATAGCACTACAGAATTTTGCGCTGGGGCCACTGACCCCCTAATTGCTATTTCTGTATTTTTTGTCTTTTTTTGGCCTTGTATTGAAGAAGGCAATCTTGAACTTCTGATGCTTCTATCTCCAACTCTTTTTTCGAGACAGAGTTTGTGTAGTTTTGGTGCCTGGCCTGGATCTCGTTCTGTAGATCAGGATAGCCTCGAACTCACAGAAATCCACTTGGCTCTGCCTCCTGAGTGCTGGGATTAAAGGCGTGTGCCACCACTGCCCGGAATATCTCCAACTCTTGAGTGCCGGGATTCCTGGTTTACATGAACCACCATGTCTGGTTTTATGCAGTACTGGGGACTGAAGATAGCTTCCTGCACATTGGGCAAACACTTTACCAATTTCTGCTGTATCTCCAGCTCTCTTTTTTTCTGTTTATGTGCTAACTGACACTCAGAGACACATGGCTGTGCCTTGCTAGTAAGCACTACTAAAGGAATGTTACATTGTTGCTCAAAGGGCTCTACCTGAAACACACATAATTCAAGCTGATTAGGAGGTTATACTTGATTATTACCAGGTTTTATTTTTAAACTGTGAACATCTTACTAGTTCAAATTAGCTCAGCTTGAAACATGAGAGGATGCAGTGTAGACCGACTTCTAGCCTGGCCTACCTACCAAGGCTACTTATTTACCTGAAAGTCCTTCCTATAACATCTGGTTCAGTATTGTTTCCCAGAGTGACATGGAAGATCACTCTATGAAAGATGGTAGAATTTTTATATAAATAGGTAGGATAATAACCACGTGAAGGGCAGCTTTCTAAGAGGGACACTTTCGATGCTAAGACAATTTTCTACTTAGGGCATCCTTTGAAAATATTGTTGTAGCATTAATGTACCATCAACTAATGTAGACCACACATAGTAACTATTTTTATGTAGATATTTACTCAAAAAATACAGCATGAGTGCTTTCCCTGTCCCTTTTTTCTTAAAGCCATCAGAGTTTATATAATATTCACGATATAGATGCCATGAGCTGCACTCACCTTCTGCTGTTTGCCATATTGTTTTCAGTTTCCTCCATTACAGTTATTCCATTTGCTTTGCTTTGTGGTGTGGAGATTGAGCCCAGCCCCTCACACATGATAGTTAATCAATACCTCTCAAATCATGCCCCCCCAACTCTGATCATCTCTGTAGATTCTTAAATGCAGTGTCTGCAACATCTTAGAACAGTAGTTCTCAACCTTTCTAGTGCTGTGACCCTTTAGTACAGCTCCTCATGTTGTGGTGACTCCCAACCATCAAATTATTTGCTTTGCTACTTCATAACTGTAATTTTGCTACTGTTATGAATCATAATGTAAATATTTTTATGATAAAGTTTGCCAAAGGGGTCATGACCCAGAGGTTGAGAATCAATGTCCTGGAGTGTTTATATTCATTTCCTTGTCTACCTTCAGAAAGTTTATACTCATTTATACTATCAGCAATATATGATAATGAAAATTGGCATTTTTCTTCTATGTAGAAGCACATTGGCTGAATTCCAAGGGCAGGGGTCACCAAACCACATCTGATTGATATTTCAAAAGATCAATAACATTTCAACAGAGTATATGTCAGGAAAAAAATTACCTCAAGGGCATTCACTAGCAGCATGCATACACCTCTTTGTTGCAGGGTAGATATCCTCATCTGGAGGGAAGCAGCATATTTGTTTTCTTATTCCACTGTCCATTTTTAAAGTAAATGTCGGCTTTGACTTTCCATTCCTAGTACTCCCACACACCCACCTTGTTGCTCCATCCATTCCCCAGCAGGTAATCAGGCCTTAGCATGTGACACAATATCTTATTTTCTCTGTTTTATCCTAGTTTGTTTAACTAAGTTTACTGAATCACAGAGAAATGAAGAGGAAAATTTCACACCCAAGTGTTAATGCCATCTAAATCAAGTATTAATGTATATTGAAGGAAACACTAAAATGTCCTGAGATTCCTCATTGTCCAACAAAGTTGACATGCTTCATTCATCTTTTCCTCACAGCAAAACTTACTGCAATTTCACAGTTTCTGCCTTTTCAGAGGAACTATGTATGAGTCCTAATGGAGACAAAATAAAGCTCTCTCTCTTTTTTACTAAATGAGTAAAATTCCTTATTTGCCTCAGCGTCACATATAAATAAACAAAGTTGACAGAGGTCTAGTAAGCTAGCTTCCTTTTACTATGAAAAACCTAGATCATCCCACATTCTTCCATGGCCTCAGGGATTTGCTTGACCCGACTGGGATGTCAACAGAATGAAAAACAGACAGATGGACACACGGATAGAAAAGTTGGAGTTGGTGGACAGGGATCTCTGATAGAGGAAACATAGTACCCTGGAAGCTTGGTGTGTTTATTATATAAAGTTGAATGGGGGTGGGGTTGTTACCTACAGATGAAATGGAAGACAGAGTTCATGGCACACAGCTGTACCCGGAAGGCAGGATTAGCTAATCTCAGGAGGAAAAATCTCTGAGGGAAATCATCAGACCATGAGCATCCAGAGGGAGAAAACTGTCGTAGATATTTTCTGCACACACTATCAATATTTACACTTGGATAGGAAGGCTTTACCACTTTCCCATGAATCTGAGGCCAGGGTCCTTGACATGGCCATACCTAGGTGAAAAGCACACATGCATTCAGTACTTCACACACTCAGAACTTCTTCCATTCTTTACATTTATAGCCCCAGAATTCAGATGGATGATACAATAAGACTGCAAAGATTTCCAGAGCACATTGGGCTACATGTTTTTAATTCCCAGGGCAGCTTGGAAGTGAGATCCTGTTTTAGAAAGCAGAGGGAAAAAAAAATACAGGTTCTTATAAAATTACATAACAAGATAAATTGTGGAGCAAAGAACTTTTCTTTTTCATATTTTTTTGAATAATTGAATACCCATTGGGAAGAATTACCTGTAGAATCCATATGTTCCACAAATACATAGTCATTTGTGGTGAATGCTAACTTAACATTTAGAAATATATGATAAATATCATATATTTTTACAGTGTTATTTTTCCTCCATTCAACTGAGCCAAGGGGTTCAGTTCTTTTCAATACTCATCATCATGAAGTCGGCCACATGGTTCTCTTATAGGTCTTTCTCAGCCAATTTGCATGTAACCTGCACAGTCAAGAGGCCTTCTTTGCTACCAAAGACTTTGGATCAGTTTTGCTCAGAGTGATGTGTCAGAGATCCCCTCTTTTATTAGTCTGGTGTGAATAAGGTGATAATTATAATCCAGCATGATTGATTTGTATGGGACTCTTGGTTAATTTCTAATAGTTGTGTTACCCTTGGACTGTGTGGAAGCTCTTCAGTTTAGGTATGAAGTGAAGGAAGGAGCAGTCCGGCAGAACCACAATGGGGCAAATTTTATCATTTTTTACCAACCAAACCTAACATAATAACATCCTAGGTGTGCAGTGAATCACACTGCAATAAAACTCCGGCATTCACTGAATCAAAGGAAAACCTAATGCCGTCCACTGATGTTCAGTTTGGTTGTTTGTGCAAAAGATCAGAACTACTCCCAGTACGTCAAAATGAGCATACATAAGTCATGACACTCAATATTTTTATTAAATCAATGCTTTAACTAAATTGCATTACATGGAAAAACAATAACAACACAAGTCCAGTCCATAGTGGGGACAGGAGCGAAATGATTCTAATAGCAACTATCTTTGTAAGCATGCTATAGTTAACTTGAAACATTTCTCCCAGCCTCTTAGAAGCCAAAGTGACAAAAGGCTTCCTTTCTCTAATGTAAGAAAATAAACTACTTGAAGCAACATTTTGTCTTTCTGAAGAAGCTTTCACTGTCGTCTTTTATGAAGAACGTTGCCATTGTGAAGGCTACTTCAAAAGCAGAAGTATTCTTCCTCTATGAAACAGAAGTATTCTTCCTCTGTGGCCATATCTTAAAGCCGTCTTCTGAAAAGCTGGTCGCAGGTACTGTTTGGCTTCATGATTTCAGGGTGTTTTGTCTTGTTGTACTGTCATTAATCAAAGCATGACTGGCATGCATCAGTATCTGCTGTACATAGCTTCCCTTTGCTGTAACAATTCACAAGACTACAGGCATGGAGGCAAGACCACCTGCATCTAAATCTCACCTGCTCCCAGGAATCTGTGCTACCTACAACATGGCACCAAGCACACCATCTGAGAGTGAATTGCTTAGAATGTCTTTGAGATGTAGCGAGCAAGGTATCTGAGGAAGAATAGCCACCCTCTGTGTATTTATAACTATGATTACCAGTTCAGAATCACAGCTATTCTGTTTGCTCAAATAACTTAAAAATAAAAGTGAATTTGAGAGCTACTAGAGATCCACTTGCATCTCTAGATTTTGACAACCTTGAGATGTTTTGCAGAATTACATTTCATTGCTTCAAATTCTTTTTTTCCCTTTTTATTCTATGTGTCTTTTACATCATGTATCTTGATCCCATTTATTTCCCCATGCCTTCACATCTGCACCCCCATTCTTGCCCCCTAAATAAAATAAAATTAAAGAGAAAAAAGGAAAAAAAATTAAAAAGAGAAAACAGTCTCTTAATGAAAGTTGCAGTGTGACACAGCGAGTCACACTGTGCACCCCTCTGTCCGTGTATCTTTACTTGCAAGTGTTCATTACCAAGAGTCATTGGTCGGGTTCAAGATCTCTGGTTTCTACTACACTATCAATGCTGGGACCTCACTAGGACTCTTCCTGGACATCCTTTTGTTGCCCTGTGTTGTAGAGTTTCTACAGTTTTGGGTCAGGTTCCCTCATGTGCTCCAGCACATCATAGGTGGGGTGGATGTTGGGGAAGGCCAAGTTATAACCCTGGATCTGGGCCTGGGCAGCTGTAGGGTTGGTCTGCCAGCCAGTGCTCCCATTTCCTCACCACTAGGGTGAGCTCTCCAGCATTGCCCCAACTAATTCATTTCTTGCAGCGATGAGTGAGGGGTGGGGCCAATTCTCCTGTTTTCACTCCCTCAGGGGCAACTCTCCCACACCTGCACCATTAGGGCCAGCTCTATTTTGTTGCTCAGGCAAGATACAGGAGCCATCATTCTCCTGAGTATTGCAGCTAGCAAGGGGAGGGACAGCTTTCCCATTCTTATGACCCCAGAACCAGCGTGTCCACCTGTCTCAGGCATTGATGAGTGGGAGGTGGAGGGTATCTCTCCTCCACCCATACTACCACATGTCAGAGGAGGGGCTGGACCACTCTCATGTTCGACCACTGGGTAGCTCGGCTGTGCTGCCTAGGCTAGGTGCGGGGCCCTTCTCCTGAGTCCTGCAACTGGTAAGGGGGAGCTCTTGGGTCAGCTCTCTCTTCTGTTGTAGGCAGTAGGGGGCAGGGATAAAGGGGGCACCTCTTACCCTCCCACATCACCACATGACGGACCAGTGATGGGGGGAGTTCTCCCATACTCACCCCTTCAGGGCTGGCTCACCCACACCTCCGCCAACAATGTTGGCTCTATGGTGTCACCCAGGTGAGGTGCAGGGCTGATCTCTCAAGCGTTGCAACAGGTGGTGGGCAGGGACAGCACTCCTGCTCTTGTGACCTCAGGGCCAGTTCTCACACCTGCCTCAGGCATTGATAGGTTGTGGGGGGAGGGCAACTCTTCCCCCATCCATGCCACCACGGGACAGATGGAGGCAGCTCTCCCTTGCTCAATGCTTTGGGACTGGCTCATCCATACCTTCGCCAACAGAGTTGGCTCTATTGTGCTACCCTGGAGAGGTGCAGAGCCCGTTTTCCCAAGTATTGCAGCTGGTGGGTGTCAGGGACAGCTCTCCCATTCTTACGACCACGAGACCAGCTCTCTCTCTTGTCCTAGGCAATTGCTTCAAATTCTTAATAAAATCTTTCAGGAGAACAGCAATATTCTTGAGGAGCCACTGTGGTGTTTGTCACACCTGTAGAACTCTTCCAATGAACATAAAAAAAAGTCAGTAAATGAAAACTAAGTGTAAAGTGGTGTGCTTTTAAAGGGGAAAGCTAGAAAACTCATAGTCATGGCCAATAGTGGATAATAAAGACCTTTAATGGCATGGGTCTTGTCATGAGCTGAGGCAGGTATATGACAGTCTTGGGAGAGAATGGATTTTTTGTTTTGTTCCTGTTTGCTCAGAGGCATCTGTTGGTTTAGAGTTGTTGTCTAAGTATTGAACACTTTGCAGTCAAAGTCCTGTCTTCTCTCACTAACATCTATAAGATATCATTGCAGTCAATTGCCCTCAAGCACATGTAATGAGCTTGGTCAAAATGGTCAGTTCCTTCAGACCGTAGTTAGATAATCTGAACTTGGCATTTGAAGATCAGTGTTCTTTAATGAGAGTGCTGATCAAATGAAAATGAGATCAGCCAGGGTTGGGTTGAAGCTGCAGTATACCAAAGGAGGCCTCTATTCACTTATTGAAACCGTTGGCTGGGTGAGGTGATGTGTGTATTCATCTGGAAGACTGCTTTACTCATGGCTGCATCATTAGCATGATTAATCGTTGTCAGAGACTCATTCTTTCAGCATACATCCACAGACTCCTATTGTGCTCCAAATACTTGTGTATCTGTTTTACCAGAATATTATATTAAAAATGCATCCCAAGGAAGATCTACTACCACTGTGACCACCACAGTCATCTTCATCATAGTAGCCATTGACATTATTTTCTGTGATTAAGGCTACTTCTCATTGTAGTATCGTTCTCACATGAACTGACCTATTTTATCTTTACAACATGTCATACTGATAATGCCATCATGTGTAGAGAACACAAGGCATGAAAAACTTAGGTAACTTGTATCTTTCACACAGAACCAGGTTGCCCTGGCTGTTACTAAATTATCATATTTATTAAATATTGTTTAGAGGATCCTGGAGGCCAGTGAGTGTGGAGAAAAGTATGCAAGCACAGGACAGAGACTCACTCCTCTTGTATATAATTATGTGAGCAGATGGGAGAGGCTAATGACTTTTAATCCCAAGTGCATTAAAGAAGATTAAAGACACCGACAGTCACTAAGGTTCTGTGTTAAAGATTTTATATGCAATACCATACTCATTTGTTTGTGTTTGTTGTCAGGATTCTGTGAGTCTATAAGGCAGACTGCATGCATGTTTGTGAGTCTAGGTAGTATACCACCATCTGAATTTCTGAACCGTGTCACAGATCTCTAGTGCCAAATCCTACAGGGTTTTGGTTTTCCATTTATAGAAGTCACTATAGTCTTTGGAGTCACAGCTTCATGGCAGTTTCAAGGTCTGCTACTTATTAAGTGTTGATGGACCATCTGGGGGCTTTCAGAGTCTTATGTGACATCTTCTCTAACTTACCTTGGAATCTTAGATTTTATTGAGATCTATGCGTAAGTCATTATAGAATGGAAAGGGAAATGGCCACATTTAATTACTTTTGGTTTGGAATGAGGAAAGCTAAAGTTGTACAGGTCAATGTAACTTGCAAATTGTTCCATTCACTGTATCATCTTTCTACAGAGATCTGGAGGCACAATGCTGCATTCAGTTTTCCTCATGTTACTTTGATTGTGTTCCAGTACTTTTTCTGTAGCTCTGCTTTATTTCAATTTCTGGCAACTAAACAGAATAAGGTATGGGGACATACTGCAAATATGTTAACTCTATTTCCAATATCATGAAAAAGATGTTTATGAAAAACACACACTTTCACAATTCTTTCTGGAAATTGGTGGAATGATATATTCCAAGTTCACAAAGTTCTTTGTAACTTAAGTCTGATCCAGAGTCTGGCTGTTCTTGCCATCACTCAATGCATTTGCTTATGAGTAATTTTTCAGACTATTAGTGCAGTGAGACATTATTTGAAATAGAACTGTCTCAAATAAGCACACATACACAAATCAAAAATCAATATGCATGTATATGGTACATTGTAAGAAATTATAAGCAAGAAGAAATAATATGAATGTATTATCAAACCAAAAATTATCTGATAAATATAAGGAATTTATCTTTTAATTTGGGGCAACAAATAGGTTTAAGAAATTCTTTATTATAAAATTAGATATAATTTTTTTTTCCTTTTTGAAAAAAGTACATAAATGCAGTCTGGAAGATATAAATAGCTTAATTTAGAATTATAGATATTTGAACAACTACACATATTTGAACAGTTATTCAAAAATTTTAAGGATTGAAGTAATAATAAGAAAATTATTATAAGCATGCATAAAGTGGCATGGACAGTTTTATATCATTTTTCTCTTATTGTGCCAAACAATACACTTTAATATTCATGCTATATAATTCTGAAATGATGAATATATAAATCTTGTTGCAGCAGTCCAAATGGAAAGCATTTTGTACTTATGTACCCATAGCGCATCACTCAGAACAAGTTCCAGTCAGTAGAATAAATGGACATTTGAATCTGTCCTTCTGCAGAGTAATGGTGAGGCTGGAGGGAGTGATGTGGATGGAACCAACACCAGCAGCAATAAGACAATAGCCCCAGGCAAACAGCTCTCAGGATGTTGTTAAGTGGCTCCAGGGAAAGCTATTCTTACCTAAAGCTATCTCCTTAAAAAGGTAATGGCTCTCTGGCCCTTGTGACCTCAGGGTCAACTTTCCCACCTGCCTCAGGTGTTGATGGGTGGGTGGGGAGGTCATCTCTCCCCCGCCCATGCTGCCACATGACAGATGAGTAACCAGGACAGCTCTCCCACTGCCTCTGCTTGCCACCAGTGGCAATACTCAGGAGAGCGGGCACTGCACCTCCTCTAGGCAGCACAATAGAGCCAATTCTGTTGGAAGACATATTGGTGAGCCATCCCATAGTTGTCAGCATGGAGAAACTGTCCCCATTACTCATCTGTCATGTGGCAGCATGGGCAGGGGAGTAGCCCCCACCATACACACCCATCAATGCCTGAGGCAGTTGGGAGAGCTGGCCCTGTGGTCACAAGAGCAGGAGAGCTGGTCCTGCCCTATCAGCTGAAGCACCCAGGAGAGTGGCCGCTACACCCCTCCTGGGCGACACAGTAGACCTGATTTTGAAGGTGTAGGTATGGGATATCAGACCCTGAGTACATGAAAGTAGGAGAACTGGCCCCGCCCCTTGCTCATCACTGCAAGGGGTGAACTCACTTGGACAAGGCAGGAGAGCTCACCCTGATGGTAAAGACAAGGGAAATCTGGCAGGCTGACCAACCCTGCAACTACCCAGGCCCAGACCCAGGGTTATGTGTTGGCCCACCCCAATATCCACCCAGTCTGTGATTTGCTGGAGCACATGAAGGGACTGGTCCTGCCGACCGACCCAATGCTGCAGGATTTCCACAACACAAGGCAACAGCAGGACATCCAAGAGAAATTCCAGTGAGTGCCCAGCATCAATAGTGTAGCAGAAACCAGAGTCCTAGAGCCAGGCTCTTTGCAATGAACACTTGCAAGTAAACATATATGGATAAAAGTGTTTACTGAGCGACTCATTGTGTTACACTACAGCTTCCACGACAAAGTTGTGTTTTCCCTTCTCTGTTTTTGTCTTTTTTTTCCCTTAAATTTTTTTTTTTTGGGGGGGGGGAGTCACGTTGCAAGGGCAGAGTACAGATACAAAGGGACAGGAAAATGAATGGGATGGAGATGCATGATGTGAAAGACACAAAGAATAAATAAAAAGAAAGAGAAAGAAAGGGGTAATAGCATCCCTTTTCTTTTCTAAGTCTATTTAACATACTTTTGTTCCTTACCTGATAGAACTAAGATTTCTAGGTTCCCAGTTAGTGCATTTCTAACTCAGAACTACGGAGCATGGTTTTGGTTATAGAGAGAAGAATAAATTGTCCCCATGTGCTATTTTTCACTCAAAGCAACTCTCTCTGGCCCCATCTGCATGCAGCAACGGGCTCTTTTATTTATGTTATTTTTTTTTTTCATTTTGCGGCTCATCTTTACTTCTGTTAATATTTTCATTTTGTTAAATTTAATTTTTATTTTTAAAGTAGCTTACAAAGTAATAGGTTTCCATAGGGGGTTTTCTTTTTTGAACTTTTAAAAACTATTCTTTGACAATGTCATACATGTTTACAGAATATCTCTATCATATCTAACTCAAATCCCCCCCCTTACATTTCAGGACCTTCCAATACTTACCCCTCCCACCTTCGTCTCCTCCTTTTCTTTTTTGTAAGTTATTGAATCTGATTAGTATTGTTTACATATGCGTGGGTGTGGGGCCATCCCCTATGAAGATATGGCAACTTTTAGGGTCACACTAAAACAGGATGAACTTCCATCAGTTGCATATATCCCCTCAGCTAGGATTGGCACTTCGTGGGCTTCTCTTGAATGCTGTGATGCTGACTGGCTTGATCTTATTCAGGTCTTGCGAAGGAAATCCCAGCTGCTGTGAGTTCATGAGTGCAATGTTGTATCCAGAGGACATTTCAAAGTCAGTACTCTACCTCTCCACCTTTTATATGTCTTTTGTTTCCTCTCCTATAGTGTTCCCCAAACTTTGGGTCATGTGGGGTATTGGTATATTGTTCCATTTAGGGCTGAACACTCAACAGTTAATTATCCTTAGCATTTTGACCACTTCCAAGTAGCATTTTCACCACTTCCAAGTCTGCATTGACAGTTTCTTACTGCAAAAAGGGGCTTCTCTGACTGAGGTTGAGAGTAGCACTAGTCTCTGGATATAATTATTCAGAAGGCAGTTTGAAAACATGTCCATTTAACAACAACAACAACAAAACAATAGTAGGTTCCCATCCAGGGCCTTTGAACTCCTGAACCATGTATTCTTTACTGTTTACAATACAGGGCATACATTTCCTCCTCTGGAGCAAACCTCAAATCCAATCAGAAAGTGACTAGTTATTTTGTTTGTAGATTTTCTAAAACAACAGCCATAAGTTTTCTTGACTTTCCCAAGGTTTCTTATGACTTATGCTGCTATTCTGTACTGTGTGTTACAGAAAGACTTGCAAGTGTGACAGAGGACTAGGCTTAAGTAACAGAGAAGTATCTTTTAACAGAAAACATGAGACGACACCCCTTGTAGTATTGTTCTAAAAGGCTGGAGCATTTTAGTGCCCCCTTCTTACCAATTTTTGGAAAATTATTTAATACAATATGAAATATTCTAAATAACAAGGGAATTAATTTTTTTACAATTTAAGATTTTTTAAATTTTAATTAGGTGTATGGGTATATGTCTATTTGGATTATATGCATGTGAGTTCAGGTGCCTCTGGACACCAGAGAATCCTCTGGAGAGGAAGTTAATGTGGTGGTATTCTAATTGTACTGAAATGTGATTTTGATTGTATGTTAATAAATAAAGTCGCCTGGGGGTCAGAGCTATTAGAGCCATAGACAGAGTGTGGCGGTGGTGGCGCATGCCTTTAACCCCATAGATCTCTGTGTGTTCAGGGATACAGCCAGCATTAGAGACGTATGCCTTTAAGACCTGGGGAGCTGTACATACAGACAGTGACGAGGCAGTCATGTGTTTGGGTTTACAACCAATGAGAAGACAAAACAAAAGACTATGAAAAGACGGACAGACAGGATATAGCTCTCTTTGGGGAAGCTGGAACCATGGCAGGAGGAAGGGTGAGATTTTAGCTCTGAGCTCTGACCTCTCGTCTTTCTCTTTTACATTGGTTCTGTGTTTCTTATTTAATAAGATGGTTGGTTACATCTACAAGTTAATGGTAGTTTAAGCCCTTATGCGTGGGGGCTGTGAACTATAATCCAGTTCCTAGCTCCATCACTTACTTACTTCGTTTGCCTTTTATTTAGCACAACTTCCTGTTGTTCATTTTTTATTTACTTCAGTGAATTGCTTTGGAAAGGATTAAGTGATAAAATATTAGTCTCACTAGAAAAAGGAGTTTGAGAGAGGTGGGTAGGGATAGATTCATTGAAATCCAATCTGACTCCATCTCCCCAGTAAACATTCATGACTCTTTAAGGTGTTGGTTTTTATATCACTGGAAATATGTCTACTTGGCCCACAAATAGGATGTTGTTTAACTGTGAATGGTTATGTTTGAAAATCAACTCGGCATTTCATAAGTTAAGTATTCATTTGCGTAATGTCTAATACATTTAGTAGCATAACAAACAAGGCAAATGAAAGAGGGAGAAGTTTTGGGAGACTTCACAAGGGGGGGTTGTGATAAACACTGTCAAAGCCATGACCTGACACCATTGAGAACTCTGGATATCCTCAGAGCAGGGGAGACCTGAGGAGAGCTATCAGCTCAGGTTGAGGCATAGATCATAGATCATAGCCAATCTGAGCTCCTGTGAAGATGGCTTTTACATTATGTTGATTTTTCTATCACATAAAAAAGTCTCCTAAGTCATGACTTCCTCACTAACAGATGAAAATTCAAAATGTAAGGCAATGATAGTGTCTGCAATTCAACATTTATGAGAAACTATGGTCTAACTCATTTTCCAAAGAGAAAGCTTTAAAATTTAACTTTTAATTTCTAATTTGTTTGCTTCACTATTATTTACATTAGTTCCTTCCTTCCTTCCTTCCTTCCT
Organism: Peromyscus leucopus; assembly: GCF_004664715.2. Taxonomy (NCBI): domain Eukaryota; kingdom Metazoa; phylum Chordata; class Mammalia; order Rodentia; family Cricetidae; genus Peromyscus; species Peromyscus leucopus. Next base: position 77,771,564 of record NC_051084.1, on the reverse strand, counting down.
TCCTTCCTTCCTTCCTTCCTTCCTTCCTTCCTTCCCTCCTTCCCTCCTTCCTCCCTCCCTCCCTCCCTCCTTTCTTTCTTTCTTTCTTTCTTTCTTTCTTTCTTTCTTTCTTTCTTTCTTTCTTCCTTCCTTTTTTCCTTTCTTTTTTTTTTTTTTCCAGAGAAACAGTCTGGCTATAAAGTTAAGGCTAGTCTAGTACAGTGAGTATGTACACTATGTAGCTCACAGTAAATTTAAACTCAGGGCAATCTTTCTGACTCTATCTCTTGGGTGTTGGATTTGTAGGCATAAATCACCATGCCTGGCTTGAGAAAAAATATTTGTGTGTGTGTGTTTGTTATGAATGCATGTGGTTCACCAATATATGTGTGTAAGTGTCTGTGCAGATGCATATGTCTGTGTACAAGCATTATTTCCTTTGAGAAAGGGTCTCTTCCTGAACTGAAGGCTCTGAGTTTGGGCTAGTCAGACTGGATACTCTTAGGATACACCCATCTTTGTCTCTAGCTCTGGCATGCACATCCACAATGAACTTCTTTCTGTGTGTGCTATGGTCCAAGCTTAGGTCCTAATGCTTCCATAGAAAGGACTCTTACCCACTGTGCCCTCTCTCCCAGTTCCAAGAAAATGTTGAATGGATCTAAGAGTTAATGGTTTCACTGTAAGAAATGATAATTGAAAATAATGGAGAGTGAAATCAAAGGTTTTGCTCTCACAGAGGCCAGCTCTTTGTTGTGGCTCATTCCTGCCCCTTTGTTATTCCTATATGCACTTCAAGAAAGTTTTAAATTTCCTTCTGAATATCTTTGTTTCCTTGGCTTAGGAATGGGTTTTTAAATTTCTTTGTATTTCATTGTTTCCAAGTTTCTCTTGTTATTGAATTCCAGCTTCTGCTCTAGTTTATTGAGTTAGAAAAGATGCACGATGCAAGTTCAGGTTTTCAGAATTTGTTCATACTTCTTTGGTGGCCTCTCACACACAATCTGTTCTCAAGACTATGCTAGATGCCGTTAAGAAGAATGAATATTCTTTACTTGCTGGATAAAATGTTCCATTGGAGTCTTAGCCCACTGGGTCTAGAGTAGGATATAAACCCATTATTCTTTTTTCATTTTCTGCCAGAGGCCTTCCTATAACATGTCTTTCTTTGTCCCATGAGTCAACTACCAAATAATGACAAGGGGACTTCTTATTAACTACGAAAGCTCAGCCTGTAGCATAGGCGTGTTCCTATGAGTTTTCTTTTCTCTTTTTTTCTTTTTCTTTTCTTTTTTTTTTTTTTATGCCTTGGCAATGACCATGATTGCTGTTTCTCATAGCTAGACCTTAAAGAGTGTGCTATGGACAAATGTGCCCTACATACAATTACCTCTAAATGTCTTGGGGTTAATTGTTGCTTCCTGCCACCTTTTCCATTTTCTACCATGTCAGTGGTAGTCAAAGTGACAGGGAGATAAGGTGTGGGGATGGTTACCTTTGCAATGAACTTGCCTGAATGGAGTCTGCCTTCTTGAGGACTCATGTCTTCACTAATCCTATGTTTGAGCAATACCCCTTCTGGTTTGACATTTCCATGTTGTAAAACTGGTTCTTCTGCCAAGCTGGCACTATTTAGAGGGATACTGGGCATCCTCGGAGCCATATAACCAATATTTTGCAACTTCCCAGAAATATCAGTGATAAGAAAGTCTTTCTTAACAAAATAAATATTATCAGAGTTTGACAGAATTTTGAAAATTCATACGAACTTTTAAGATAAAAATGACACTTTAAGAAGACTGTGAATGTTCATTTTGGTGCAGTTGGTGGTGTACAACTGGGCATTGGAAAGAGATTAAGCACATCTTAATATAAAGGGCACATTTATTTGCAGTATTATCCTTCAACTCTCTTTTAGGATCTTGTGTCATGGGCAAAGCCAAGACAAATAAATGGATATTCAGATTGCCATTGTTGTGACCATAAAAGTATATGCATTTTAATATTTTATAGAGTATAAAGCAAAAAACAAATAGAAGCTTCTTGAATGCTTAATTTAAAATTTTACAAAAGACTGCCTTGGATTCATTTATCTTTATAATGAAAAGAATAAGCAAATATTTCCTGAATGGTGATCTTTAAAGTGTATGTGCATCTGTGGATTTGTGCATATTTTGTTGAACTAGAGTACTTTTCAGAGAAAATTATGTGTCTGTCTTTTATAGTTGATTCTCTGAGTTATAATCCAATAATGGACTTTTATTGTGAATAAACACTAGAACTCAGGGTCTATAACAATTAAAGTGTTCACAGTATATATGAAACTGGGGCCTTTTTTTTTTTTAACAGACCGACACTCTTGGATTTTTTTTCTGAAACTCAAAGAAATGGAAAATTAGGAAAACTTTATTCCATGAACAGATGCTTAGCATGCATTTCTCCACTCTAAAGATTGTTTTATTCTTCCATAAATGTTTATACATACCTAAGGCACAGGAAATTCTCAAAAGATTAAGATTTTGTTTAGAATAGTCTGATTGTTTTATTGGCTTAGCTACAAGAGCTTTTGAAAAACACATGTGGAACATCTAAGTGATAACTACTTTTCAAAATTTCTTAAGTAAAATACACAGTGGTGGATGGCTCTCGGGTGCCTTTCAGGGAAGAGCAGGTGCACAGGTGAATCAGTCATCACTCTGTAAGACAAACAGACAGAGCGGTGTATATGCATAGATATACTGCTTGTGACTGAATACCTTCTGAGAGGATTTTCTTACTCCTTTTTTTTATTGCTAACTAAATCCCCTCTTTCTCCGTGTTTTTGCAATTATGCCTTTCCTGAGCAGACAAATACTTTCTAAAACAAAACTACCTTTATTCTGTCATGTCTAGACCAAGAATTTGTACACGAGAAGTCCCTGTCCCTATCATTTCATGGTCACACAATTCTGCCTCCATTTTCACATGTACAGTGCTTGTTGTCTCTGTTTTTCAGTATTTTCCTACTTACAGTTCTGATTTAGGTCAACGATATAACTTTTCTTAGTTGTTATATATATATATGCTATATATATTTTATATATAATTTATTATATATGTTATATATAATATATTAGCTTAGATTGCCTAGTATATTATATATATGCTAATATATATTTTATATATAATTTATTATATATATGTTATTATATATATAATATATTAGCTTAGATTGCCTAGTATATTATGTTTTTATCTTAATGGTATATTGATGGAACACATAAGGGCTTCAGATCAATAGAAATGACAAATATCACTCAAACACCTGCCTGACACAGTATGGCAGGTGTTTGAGTGATATTTGTTAAGGGAAAATATAGGCCATGGTATCACTTTTGGTGAAGTAAGAGAGATGTGGTTGCCAGTCCTGAGTCCTGCCCCTGGATTTTCCCTTGTGCAGTGAGTGACCCTGTGACTCTGAGCCTGGGAGGACTCTTCAGAGCACAAATATTCACACTCATTATTCAGCATTAGTCAAAAATGGTAAAATTTTTGTTGTTGCAATTTTCTCATTTATAACGACAAGATAAACATCCACCTCAGAAATTATTAAACAAGTAATATATGCAAAGTATAATAAACTGGAAACATGTAAGTAGCTGAAGACACAGGAAAGTGGGTTCATGGATCAGTGTTGATAGGTTCTCCTTCTTTCTGGAGTCTACATTACAGAAACAGGGAAAGCAAGAATGAAGTGTAGGTCAGGATACCATCCTTGGTATATTCTAGCTTTGCTTCCTCATCGGGAAAAGTGGGTTCTCCTGCAGCTTTTCCTCAGTTCTACTCACTGTTCATTAGGTAGCAGATATGTGCTGCAAGTCAAGAACTTCCAACAGACTCTACAAAAGTAAGGCAGAATTCCCTTGATGAGAGTAAAAACCTGTCTGTCACAGATAATGACATCAATTCAAAGACTGTGTTCATGCAGAGCGTTTTTAGAATCTTGATGTTGTAAATCTTAGCTAAAGATGAGCATTGGCTACATGAAATATATTTTAATAATGATAAAATTAGAATAAGACCATCTACTCAGCAGAGTTATTCCAAGCATCAATTAAGCTAATTAAATTAAATAACATTGACCAGAGAGTCTCCATCTCAGTCTTTCTGAATCCTAAAAGCATAATATGACTCAGTTCCAAGTTCAATTATAAGAAAGAACTCATGCCAAGGATCTCAACTTGCTGCATACACTTAGGTTGTGGAGCCCTTTCTGGTCTTGACACTGTCCTGACTCCCTTTCTTCTAGAGAGTTCTTCTGGAAGGAATATAAAAGCAGGTTGTGGTTGTTGTGTAAAAGTGATCAAAGCTTACAGAAGTTACCAACTGTCTCTTGCCAGGCAGCAACCAAATGTACATAGGCTACTTGCACTCTTGAAGCTTTCCCAGAAGATTCTTGGGGGAAAAAAAAGATGAAAAAGGAAAACAGTGCTTTCCTGGGTAAGGATGCATAGAACTTTTGGAAATCAGCCAGAAAATTATGTAAGAGCCACAAAATGAGAGTAAATACAGTGCATTTGAGAACATGACAGGAAAGATTGATTTCTTCTCTGGACAAAGGACAGAGGAAGAGGTTTTCAGAGCTGATGAGCAAGTATTTTAACAATGAATAATAAGCAAAACATTTGCACTGGTTTAGTGTGGGTACTAGCCACTTTGCCACCCAATTGCTTTGCTGTGGTCTACAGAATGTTCTAGACTCAGTGTCCTAAATTTCATGACACTCCTGCGTGTACTCGGGGCAAGTCTCTGCTAAGACCACAGGTCCTCCAGAATCTTCCCTCCAGGTCTTCAGAAGATGGAAATCACCGAAGTGTTCAGACAGCTGCAAATGCCTATCTGGTGTCTTGCAGAAAGACTCGTGTAACACAAAGTTTCATGCAATGGCTTATACTGGGTGAGAGACAATGGCCAAGGGCCTGGGCTAGAATGAAGGGCATAACTTTGACATTGGAAGATTTGTGTTCAAAATTAGGGAGCTGAGCCTTCAAAGGGCAAATCATGGAAAACATTACAAAATTTCGAGCAGGAGAAAAATATGATTAGATTTCAGTTTTATTAGCAATACCCTCAACAATAAGGATAATGATGCCTAGGTAAGCAAGGCAGGAGGCAGGGGAAACAGTCTGAAGTTTACTGCACTAGTTTGGTCTGGAAATGATGATGTTTGAATACAAGCAGCGGTAGCCAGCCCGGACCAGGACGGTTAGGAAATTGTCTGCTCAGTGGGAAATGGTGGGTCTTGCTAAAGTGCAGGGGTTTGTTAAAGGGGGGTGGGGAGAGGAGAAAGACATGCTTTGCCATTGTCAGCACCACAACCAGCTCAGTGACACCAAACAGTTTTCCATCAGTTCCTCTGACAGCTCGGCCTCGCCTAAGCTGATGGTCGTGCCCGATGTGACAACATTTACATTGGAGCGCCACACCACTGTAATTCCAGTGTTTTTAAACGTTGGGTTTAAAGTTTGTGCTGGCCGGTTTCCCTCGTTTTGGGTTTGGTTTGTTTGGCTAGAAAGCGGCATATTCAGACAGGCTTACATACCAGCCCCAGTAAAGACAATCTTGGGCTTTGCACTTTCTGTAGCTCAACAAACCAGAGATCCCAGGTAGACAGCCGGGGATTACACAGTGACAAGCTGGCATGAGGTAGAAGCTTGGGAATGAATGCGGCCTCTTTGGCAGACTCCTGGCATACGAGAGTGAGGAAAATGGCGTGTGCAGTCAGGAAATGTCCAGGCCTGATTCTGCCACTCGCTCATTTTTGCCTCTTGGGAAACATATGTCAAATTAAGTTTTTGGATCCACTGAAAAATGGTTCATTTTTGTACCATAAACCATCTCCCCCTCACTTTCTTCTTACTTCTATTTAGTTAGAAAACTTTCATGGGCAACGACTATTTCTATTTCCTGCCTAAATGTGCTTACCTTCTTGTCTTGAGTAATGTAGACTTGTTGAAAATTTAAAATATACTTCTGGATATGTAAAAGTGCATGTCATTACTGGCTTAAATAAAAGAATTACTGGCATTTGATAATTTAATGAATCTTTATTTTTCCTGGAACCAAAACACATAGATGTTGTAAAGGAAATGATTATAAATGTTTCGTTAAGAAAATCCGGTAATCAAGTATAATCTACAATGGAGAGTGGTGCATACAGCTTAGTGGCCTGGAGGGGCATAATGTCTTTCTGCAGAAAGTGATCTGTCATAAAAGAAATAGCCAGCAGTTATCACCTTGACAACTCTAGTCCAGGGATCTCTGCACCTAATATATGGGCTCTCTACCAGCTAGGCAGCTTCCGTAGCCCTTTTACTAGATGGAGAGGGGACCACTCACTTTATTCTACTGCATTATGAGGAGTAAATAAAACAATGTACATGAAGGGACATTGAAAGTCTAATACTAAATACAAATATTTATTATGAGTCTCGTCACAGGAGACAGAGAATTTCCATTGGGAGAAGAGCTCTGAGGAGGTTTTAGGGAACTGTTTCATGACACCACTTTCTATACACACATAGAAATTGGAGTTTTGACTCTTAGATGATACAAATGGCTAACCTTGCTTCTATTGCCCAAGGAAAGACATTCGTCTCACTAAGGGAACTGGATAATGACACTATAAAACATACTTGCAGACAGGTCTAGTGAGAAATATGAAACTGAAAATGGACATAGAAAATTACCTATTGCGGCATAAGATAGTTGCTGTGAAGATGTGTATGGAGATATTGATTTAACTGAGAATGATATTTAAATCATTAGAGTGCCATACATATGTGTATGTATGGTATACATGTGTACAAAATGGCATATTCATATATATTTCTCTATATGTGTATATAATATACATAATGTGGTAAAAATGATTTACCATTTATTTGAGACATAACCTCAGTTTACAAATGTGACTTTGCCCATAGAATAATAATTAAATTGGGATGATTTGATTATATTCTTAATGTTAAGAGATATGCTGTTCATTTTGTAGATAATTTGATATCCATAGAAAAAGTTGAGGCAATTTCACTTTGCAGTCAATGCTTAGAAGGGATATGAAGATTTATTGTTCCACAAAGGTCTTTCCTTGTCTTTTTATATGCAGTTCAATTTCAAATGTTGCCTTTTTCTTCACCTGCAACAGGCTTTTCCCTCAAAACCAAAGAGTAATGAAGTCCATGTTGAATTCCATATAAAGAATATATCATTTTATTTCATGAATAGAATACTTAGATTAGGAACTATTTTTCATCCCAGCTCAGGGTCAGTTGAGGCTGAATTAGGTCAGCAGACATCCCTTGTTCATATCCCCACCATGTGCTATGGCCCAACCAGAACTGAGCGCAGACCTGCCTTGTAACATATCTCCTGTTATAACGGAGCAAGCTTTCCAAGCCACTGCGTTTGGGTTGAAACTCCAGATGGGTTTTTAAGCTGTCTGCGGAGAAAGGACAGTTTTTATCTTTGTTTTCTAAAAATTCCAGTCAATGAGACCCTCTTAGTTATGTAAAATACAACAAAACATCACAGTGATATCAAATAGCCATGGAAAGGTTTAAGTTCTGGTTCTTCCTTTTAAATGTATTACAATTTTCTTTATCACAGCTTCACTGATGTTTAATTGACAATGTGAATTGCATGTTTGCAGTAGACATTTGGATATTTTGATGTATGTATATACTGTGAAACAGTTTCCACAGAAAGAGTATGACATATCCATTGCCTTGAAGTTACATATGTATGTGTGTTAATGACACTTGAGAGGTTCTCTGCAAACAGATTTGAAGTACATACTATGTTCTTCTCAGAAGCAGCCTCCGTGTTGTATACAATCTCCAGAATTTATCATCTGAGAACTACAAGTTTACCTAAGTAAGACCCATGTCTCCTAAACTCCTGCCCCACTCTCCATTCCTGAGTAACTAATTGTGTGTGTGTGTGTGTGTGTGTGTGTGTGTGTGTGTGTGTACACATGTACATATACTCTCCATTTTCTTTACCCAATCTGTGAATGGACGTTTAGATTATTTTCCTTTCTTGGATTTGTGAGTAACGAGCCAATGATCATGAAGCAGAGATACCATTTAACACACTGATTTCATATCCACTAGCTGTATATCAAGAACTAGAAATACTGAATTATTTAGTTATTATCCTAACATTAAAATTTTGAGGAATCTTCATACTGTTTCTCATGATTACACCAACTTACATTATCATCCACAGTGTGTTGGCTGCTAATTCTTTACATCCTTGCCAATGCTTGTTATTTTTTCACATTTTGCTAATTGCCACTCTAACAGATATGGAGTGATATCTCATCGTGGTTCTGACTGAACCACATTTGGAAAAGCATTTCCAAAATGATTAATGATATTAAATATGTTTTTACCTTGACCTGTTGGCTGCTTATATGTTCCTTTAGAAAAATGCCTATCCATGACTGCCTGTGTTTAAAATTGGCTTAATTATTCATTCATTCATTCATTCACTCATTCACTTATTGCTAAGGAGTCCCCTAAGTTCCTTGAAAATTCTGAATACTAATCTAAGAATACATAATTTGTAAATATTTTCTCTGGTTCTATAGGGTGCATTTCTACAGTTTTACTGTTTGCTTTGCAATGGAGACCCTCTTTTGTTCCATCTCATTTTCATTGACTAAGTTCACTTTTTGCAGGCTGCACTTGGATCCATATTAAAAACACATGGTTACTAAGATCCTTGATGTCAAACTGGTCCGTGTTTCCTGCTCTTGTTTCTAATCTCAGGTCTTAACACCTATAACGTTTTCTGTTTGTATTGATTTTTTGTGTATGATATAAGATTATTGCTGAATTTTATTTATTCTTTTTATATATTAGAATCCAGTTTTCTCAGTACCATTTCTGAAAGAAGTTTCTTGCCTCTGTTGTATAATATTGGCAACCTGGTCAAATATTAGTTGATGTATGTAATGTGGCTTATTTCTAAGTTATCATTTATGTTCCAGTTGTCTAGTTCTGTATTTTTTGAGCCAGAAATTTAAACTTTTATTGTTATAACTTTACAATGTAATGTGTAATCAGGAAATACGGTATCTCTAAGTCTGTACTTGTTCATTTGTTGTAGTTATTTATAGTCATCTGATATTACATATGAATTGTTGGGTTAGTTTTTATTACTGTTGTTCAGCTTTCTCATGGCTGAGACAACATGTCTGATATAAGCAACGTATGGGAAGAAGGACTTCTTTTGCACCCTAGGTTCTGTCCATATTTCTTGGATTCATTGGTTCTGAGCAGAATCAGGTTAAAATACAACACCATGACAGTGCGAGCATGTAGCAGCTACTGTTCAACTCATGGTAGTCAGGATGGAGGGGCAATAACCAGAAGAGATAAGGGCAGGATAAAGCTGTCAATCTTATCCCTCCAGAGCCCTAAGTCCTCAAGTATGACTCGGTCTTCATAATGCTACCACCTCTCAATAGTCTATCCAAATTTTCAATCTATCAGTGAATTAATTTATTATGTCAGAGTACTCAGAATCTAATAGTCCTCAGAAACATGCTTGTTCCCTGTGCACACATCCACATATGTATGTTCACATAAACACCCATTCATACCCACATTTACCCACACCCACTCACACTTGGAGAGGGCTCTACTAATGCCTTAGATATCTTCAATATATCTAATTAAGTTAATAATCAAGATTAACCATCAAATGCATTATGTTAAAATACCACTGGAATTGTGATAGAAATTGCATTAAATCTTGTAGACTCCTTGAGGTAGTATTGATATCAATTCCAGTTAATTTATTTCTTCAAGTTTATAGATTAATTGAAGTCAAGTTTCAGAGAGATTTTCTCTGAAAATATGATCATGCCTCTTTTTGTAATAGCAATTGAGTGTCTGATACAATTTTAGAGTAACAGAAGATTATTTCCTGACGCCCATGATTGCTGGGGATATCATTCTGTATGCTGTGAATGTGTTGCTCTGATTTGATTGATAAATAAAATGCTTATTGGCCAGTAGCCAGGCAGGAAGTATAGTATAGGCAGGATAAGCAGAGAGGAGAATTCTGGGAACAGGAAGGCAGAGTCAGCAGTCACTAGCCAGACACAGAAGAAGCAAGTTGTAAAAGTATCTGTAAGTCACAAGTCATGTGGCAACTTGTAGATGAATAGAAATGGGTTAATTAAGATATAAGAACTGGATATCAAGAAGCCTGCCACGGCCATATAGTTTATAAGTAATATAAGTCGCTGTGTGTTTACTTGGGTCTGAGCAGCTACAGGAGCTGGGTGGACACAGGAAGACTCCAGCTGCACATGATGGCTCTGCATGAGAAATTATCTTGGTGAACTTTGTAGAATGCATACTCTAAACATGAATTTATTAAAAAAGCATTTTACCTTGATAAAGTTTTTATCGGGAAGTCCAAGACTATCCTGCACCAACAAGTTGCAGGATAGTCTTGGACTTCAGAGTTTTTGTTTGTTTGTTTGTTTGTTTGCTTGTTTGAGACAGGAATAAGAACCCATCCCCATGCTGCCATTATGCTGTGTTGTCTTCCTTAGCATTCCCCTTCTTTTAGAACCTTCCAGAATCTACACATGAGAGCAGTTCCCTGATTCATGGTATAGACATTAAAGTCCTAAACTTCTCTTTTGAAGCCTTCTAATTCTTCCTTCAGGTCTACATGCTCTGGGTCTCTCATTTGAGTTAATTAAGTACTTGAAAGTTGTGCTACTTTGAATCAAGCGCATTGGCAAGAATAAACATGGAACTGGCAAAGTTGATGACTGTGTAGAAGGGTCTTAGACGTGTGTAGAAGGCACGAGCTACTGCATACCTGTGGATGTGAAGGAAGTGAACATGGCTGTGTCTTCTATGTAACAGATTGGCCACAACACTTCATATAAAGACGTTATATGTGATGGCATGTCTGTCCATGAAGCAAGAGAAAAATGTATTTGGGTGGATTTGGATAATGACATTTTTATTTTATCCTTTGCACATCTCAGTAACATTAACTCTCAGGGCTTTAAAATATAATCAAACCAAATTCTGAGCCATTAAGTTTTATCTACTATAAAAGCACTTTTAATTTTCTGATTTACAAGCTACTTACAAAGATTTTTCTCATGCAGAATCTTTCCATTTTGAAATGGGAGAAAAACATAAAAATGAAAATCAGAATGTGAAAAATGAGCATGTAGAATGTTACCAGTTAATCCCTGCACGGGCAGACTTATTTTGTGTAGGCAAGGTAGACTGGATTCCCAGGGCAGAGGGTTGGGTAAGTAAAGTCAGATGCCCTTTAGTTTTGTTTAGTTTTGTTTTCCCCCCATGATTGATTTAACTGAGTATGCTACATGGCAGGCACTGGGCTGGGCACCTTCATTAGAGACCTTTCAACAACTTTATACACGGCTTATTTTTAGTTTCTCATGAGATTAGCTGTGTTTTTGTAGGACCAGGAATGTTTAGACATAGATCCATGCCTCTTAATGGTGGAGATACATCTTGAAAGATAAACATGTGCACGTGTTTATCAGTGTGTGACCGTGATAAAGGGTAGGTGGATAAATGTAGGTGGTACACCTTCTTTACACCTGTGCTATTATAAGCGTATGGGAACACTGTCAGAGTCAGATATGTGACTGATCATGGAGGAGATGTCTCTCTCTGTGATATGACAATATTTAGGTCCTTTTAACCTCTTTATTTCCCATATTCAAATAAAAATCCATAACTTCTTATAAAAGATTTCCAGGAGAGAAAATATTTCATTGTTCCTTGTTTTGTTTGCTTCTATCACAGTTTTGAAATTCTCAAGGTGGGGGGCATCCCTCCCTTATGTTCGGATCTGCTTTATATGGACTAGAATGTACTCAAGAGGGTTGGGATTTTCTCTGCTTATTCACAGCTGCACCCCTCATATCTAGACCTGAGTTCCATGTGGTGGGACATCTTCCAATATCTCCAAGTAAATAAGTGGGTGAGTGGAGTCTTTCGATTTTGTAGGTAACAACCTAAGGCATTTATTGCCAGTTTCCTGCTGCTGGTCCAAGACAGAAGCCATTCTCCTCATGTTGTCCTCTATCTCTGTGAGAAAGGCAATAGTTGAGCATGACAACCACGTGTGTTAGTCTGGAGCTAAGGCAAAACATGTTCTTGTCAGTGAGGAGAATTGTTAGAGACATGGAGCTCAGGACAGGGTGGGCCCTGGCCTAGGATGAAGCCTTTGTGATAAAAGGAGGTGTTAGGCATGTTGTTGAAACAGAATGTTTGAGGAGGAGGAGAGCAGCCGTCACAGCTTTTATCTTTTTTATAACTGAAACTGAATCTTGATTTATTAAACCTCACTCTTGGTGCTAAGAGAAGCCCACTGGGTTTAATGGTTTTTTTCCCCCACTCTTTTTCAGGAATGCCAATTGAGAAAGGATCAAAAGGGAGCTGTCTACCTGGTTCACCCACATAGCAATTCTGTCCTGCCCAAGAGTCTAGGACGTGCCAGAACAGTTTCTTCCTTGTAGCCCGTAGGAAGCTGACAAGAACAGATAATACAAGTGAGTAATCTGCTCTCCACCAGGATCTTCCAGGGCAGAGACCTCACTGTACAGTTCCAGTGGAACTCACAAAAGGAAATACAAGACACATCCTCAGAAGTTTGTTAGAATTTTCCACAGACATTTTACCTTTTGAGGTCAATGTTTTTATACACTCAAATACTCAGTTGATGTAATATGAAATACATCACTTTCTATTTCTCTTGTGTATAACATTGGCTATGTGCTTTAATTTTAGATGTACAAGCAATTAAAGAGAAAATAGTATAACATTCATCTATATCTATCTGTCTGTCCGTCTATCTATCTATCTATCTATCTGTCTATCTATCTTATCATATATCTACCTATTCATCTATCATCTATCTATCAATCATCTATCTTATCATCTGTCTAACCATTTTAGTTTCAAACTCTGTCTTCCTTAAAACCTATGTAGGCATTGACTGACATATGTGCTCCAATTATCAAAGACTTCAGTGACAACTTTTTGATTTAATATTGCCTCTCTTCAACTCAATGATATAGATAATAGGTAGATGTTGGATAGACCCATGATGGATGAATGAATAGATAGGTAAGTGATAAAGAGGTAGAAAACATCAGGGCTACCTTTCAGAGGGCAAGTTTTCTGTTTTTAGAGGAATGGATTATCATTTCAAAACACCTTATTCTTATTTTTTGAACTGCAGTTCATTTTGCAATTGTAGATAACTTATTTCTTAGGCTTGGTTTACTTGGTAAGAGTATTAGACAGTAAGCTTGTCAGTGGATGTAGGGCCTAAGACAAGATATGATTTTGCTTGTAATTTGCTATATTTTTTATATAGTTGCATTTTTTATTTTCTTGAGATTATTATATAATTACATCATTCTCCTGCTTTACTTTCCTTCCTTCTAACCTATCCATGTTCCTATTTGCTGTCTTTCATATTCATAGGTCTTTGTCTTTAATTACTGTTACACACACACCCACACCCCCCCCACACCCTATATCCCTAAGTACTAGAATACAATATACCCAGTTCCTATAATGTTACTTGTATGCATATGTTTTTATAGTCATCATTTGACTATATTTTGAAATGCATAAACTGAAGCTACTTGACACTGTTAGATGATCAAGGCGAGAAAAGGATCAATGTACAGACTCTGAACTGTGGTGAAACAAAACTCTCCTAGGACTTAAAATAAAACAAAACAAAAACTCCTCTCCTTTGAAGAGTTTTATTTTACTCAAGTACTGATTTACTGTCACAGGATTTGGCTGTAATGTTGCAGCAGAACACAACACATAATTCGCCCTAATTACAGACGTAGGTTTTTATCACAAAGCCTTATGGAGATGGAATTTAGGACAATTTATTTTAGGGCTAATATAATCTTGAGAGCACAAGTCTTGCCTAAAACATAATGTAATTCTATGAGCAGTGACTTTCTATGCCAATTAATGATTTCAGGAATATTTACTAGGTGTCTCAAGTTCACAGGAAGTTTGCAGGACACTGAAGCTGTTTAGCGCAGTGGCGTCTCAGAAGCAATAGAAACAAAGGCAAAAGGAAATGCTTCATCCACCTTCATTAAGGAGTTTATTGAGCTGCTCATTTCAACAGCAGGATATAAAGAGAGAAAACAGCCCCTGGAAATAAATATTAAAAGCTCATCTCCGTAGACCTTATAGAGAAAGCAAGCCGAGAGCTAACAACCTTTGATACAGCTGGGGAGATGACTCCTCAGTTGGAAACATCCCAAAGAAAACCTTTCCAAGAAAGAAAGCTTTTTCTGAGAAAGAAAAGGAATTTTTCTCAAAACCTATTAAAAGACCCAGTGTGAAATAATAGAAAAAATTAAAGGATGCATCATAAAATGATACAGCCTGAGAAACCAGCAGGTTATCACAGAAATGGAAAAATACTACTTCAGTCATGTTAATAAAATGAGAAGTAAAATTAAACACTATAAATAAGATTTCTTGCAGTCTTTAAAAAGAAAATGGTTCTGATAGAATAGTTTTCCGAGGCTTAACTGTTTCAGATAATTCCTCTGTAAATCACATGAGGTCGTTCCGAGTCTAGGGTAGTTTGGGTCTTGACATCTGGGTGCTGAACTGTGTCATGGAGAAGAGCCTGCTTTATACAAACCTAATCAGGTCCAAAGCCTGGTCCTGCTTCCTGGTCCCGGTACTGCTGCTCTGTGATCCCCGTCCTCTTCAGTGCCTTGACTCTTGGCTTGGACAATGTCCATTAGCTAGGAGCTGATTACATTGTTCATGGAATTAGTAAGAAAAGGTTAGGAATTTGTCATTTATAAGCTATGACCAAAGTCATTCCTTATAGGTGCAATGAGTTTCTAATTAGGAGGAAGGGTATTGATAAGTACCTCTAACAATTTCCAGGGTCAAATAAATGTCTGGGAGACATATGGCTTAGCATTAAGTGCATACTTATCAGGGCCACACTGGGATGGAAAGATAAACAATCTTGCTTTACCTTGTTCGAAGCACATGGAATATATCTAGTGTCAGGTAAGTAGAAATTAACTTCTCTTGAACGAGTGTATATCAAAATGCAAGGTAATTACTGTTGAAGATCGGCCATTACTATTGTGAATATTGTAAGCTGCTAATTTGCTGAACATTTGAGTGGTTAAATACTACACATGCCATCTTACAATTTCGTATTATGAGACTACATGGCCCTTTCTTGTGCCTTCTTTCTCAGTTCACAAGCTCAGCAACACAGCAGCACTGGTACATACCACAGCATCATAACCCACCATCTCATGCTACATTTGGTGCGTTCTAGAATATTTCCAGAGACATTGATGCCCACACATGAAAGTTCTCACTTGGAACACAGCTACCTCCCCCAGGAAGAAATCTAGGGGAATTATGTAGAAGTGGAACTTTTTGTCCCTTGTTGAAGATGACTGTGTTCTCATTGACCTAAGGGAGTCTTCAAGGTTTGAATTCTCCAGAGAGAGAGAGAGAGAGAGAGAGAGACAAAGAGACAGAGAGACAGAGAGACAGAGACAGATAGAAACAGAGACAGACAGAAGGAGACATACACAGAGAGACAAAGAAAGAGAGAGAGACAGATGACAGACAGATACAGAGACAGACACAGAGAGAGACAGAGACAGAGAGAAAGCAAACAGAGCTAAGAGTAATTCTGCTCAATTACATTAAAAAAAAAAAAAAAAGAACTCTGCAAAAAGCAAGTCCGGAAATATAGTGTATCAGTGCATCAACTGCCTCAGTATTTATATGTCATATTATACTCCACAAAGATGTGCTAATTCAAAGAAAAACAGTGGGGCTAGGGAGTTTACTGAAGGAGTATTGCCTTGCTAGTCAAGGACTTGAATTCCATCCCCAGAACCGATGCGAAGAAGAAGGTAGGCGTGGTAGCTCGTGCTCGCAACCTTAGCAAAGGTGGGTCTCTGGGACCCTAGGCTTGCCTGCCTGTTGAGTTCAACACCAGACAGAGACATTGACTCAAAACTAAAAGGTAGTATAAAATAACAATTGACTGTCCTGCCTAAGGAGCTAAGGTTGTCCTCTGGACTCCATAAACTGGTTCTTTCACAACCCATTCACACACACACACACACACACACACACACACACACACACACACACTGGCACTATATATCTTTAAAACAAAAGTCTAAACAAAAAAGGATTGAGATGAAGTTGACTTGGATATCCATTTAATCAAAAGTCAGGGAGGACATTTGCTTTCCTGGGAAGGTGTAACAGCAACATGGCCTCAAGGAGCAGAAGGCTGGAAGCCAGGTCCTCCATCTCCTCCCTCCATTTTCCTGTTCTTCTTACTAACCTTGCTCTTTTCATCTTAACTCCGTTTGTAAAACTCCTGTCTTGAAGCGCCCGCTCCCCTTCCTGTCTCCAGCTCGGTGGATTAGTAGAACCGGAGGTCAGATGTGGGCCGCCTGCAGCCACAGGTGGCTCCTGCTTGTAAACAGAAAGCTGAGGTGGTTTTACTGTTTATGTGGAAGTTGCTGAGAAGAACAGTGGGTGGATTAACGGGAAACCTCTTCTTCCTGGGAAAGATTGGACCCATTCAAGAGGGACGAGCTCTCTATAGGCTGTTTCCCACTGCCTAAGAACAGCACACATGCACTCCTTCACCCCCAGGAGACAAGCCATAAGTCTATTTTATTAAAGGTAATTAATAACTGTGTCATGGCGATGGCCACTCTGATGTTTTTAAAATGGAAACACCCGAGGGTGCGACATACTGGAGGGAGAAAATATCTCTGGTTTTACAAACATATGTAAAAGGAAGCGTCGACTAAGGAGGCGGTGATGGCCTTGAACAAATGGTTCATTCTATAAAACACAAGCAACGTTTTGCGGTTTCCTCTGAAATCCATTTTCTGAATATAAAGCTTCTTGAAAGTGGAGACGACAGGAGTCTGGTAACGGAAGCTAAACTGGGGCCGTCTTTCCAAACACTGTAGCAGTCGAGTCGGCCGCGCAACTTCCTAGGACAAAGGTGCACTCCATGGGCTCAGTACCTACTGACGGCTGGAGCTGAGGCTTGGGAGTGCTTCCCGCACTGGGTGGTTCACTTCTAGTCAATTTTCTGCAGGTGGAAGGTCACCTTGTAAGCAGGACACACCTCTCTGAACTTGTTCCTAGGAACAGTATTGTAGAATAAGATGGGTCCAAGCACTTACTTCATCTGATTTCTCAATGCACAGTGGCGTGCATATCAGCAAGGGAAGGGGTACTCCAGACTCCTCTGCTCCCTGCCGATCACTCTTCAGAGGAGGTGAAATGGAAAGCAAAGAACCTTCAAGCTCCTTTGCTTCCTTCTAGGTCAGTTTCTCCCCGTCAGTGTAGAGATAACTGCATTAACTTCAAAAACCTGTTCACATCCACGAGCCTCAATCCCGAACTGTGTAGCTGTCCAATACACATATGAGATGGCAGGCGTGAACTGCTGACAGTCATGTTAATGACAGCCCCAGACATTTCTTCATATTGGCTGTGTTAGTAATGCAGAGAGAAAATGCCTAAGCATCTGTGAGCACTGGGGAACATAATACATACTGAAGTGCTAACAGAATATATATCATTTGTGCTAGTCAAAAGAAGATAAAAGAAAAACACAATTATAAATGAATGGATCTAGTATGTAAGAGAAAGAGTGGGTAAAAGGAAGAGCCATGAGTTCTTAGCCACGATTCCCACATTTGGTGGGAGGTGTGAACTTCAAGGAGTATGTACAAGGCTACTCCAGACAGCCTGTCTTAGGATGTTAAGATACTGACAACCAACCATGCTGAGTTCAAAGGACACCCAGGGTGCCAATAAGAAGACCCTTTGTCCAGGTCTGACTTCCTCTGGACAGCAAGTATAAACATAGTTCATGGTCCTCACAAAAGCCCGACTATCCATCAGGGCTTTGAGGACCCAAAGCATATAGAGAGCTCTGAAAATGAGATGCCCCAGGGGTATTTCATCAAAACATCACACTGATACCCCCCTTCACTTCCTCTTCTGTCACAGCAGACTGTTCTCATATGCAAACTTATTTTCATGTGAAAAAATGTCACATTTGGGAGAATGCTGAAGGAAGGCAAAGTCCACCTCTGATAGCACTATGTAAGGAAGCTTTCTTCTCAGATCTGCCATCAGTCTGTGTCTCGGTCCCCAGATTACAAAATTCAGTGTTTAAAGAGAACTTGTCCTCAGGGTCTTGCCTCTCTTGTTGTAGGCAAGGCAAGGCTATCCCTACATCTGTGGGCATTTCAAGGAAGCAGGTAGATAATTATTTAATCAATGGCTGGGTTCTTAGGCCTCTGTCTTCTCAGAAGGAAGCCACCCGAAGACCTGGGATCTTCCTCATTCTCTCAAGACTGACCTGGCCTCCATGTTTTGCTAGTTAGTTCTGTCTATTGCTAAATCATGTAGCATATTGGCTTGGAAACTATCTGGCTTTACTCCCCAGATTTGCTGAAAGAAATAGTCTAGGCCTTCTCATCTCAGCAATCATCTTCTCAAAGTTCAAGATAGTATTAAAAATGACCATTCCTAGGGTAGTAGAGATGGCTCCACAGTTAAAACCGTGCACCGCTCTTGGACAGGACCCTGACTCAGTTCTCAATGTCCATGTTGGAGATCTCACAAGTACATGTAAGCCCAGCACCGGGGTGTCTGTCCCTTCCTCAGGCCTCGGAGGCATCTGCACTCATGTTCACATACACACAGACACACGTATTATTTGGAGAAGCAATTGTATCTGAAAACATGTACCCAAATGCTTTAGAAGGTCAGGAAGTCAGACGACAGAAAGCAAGAGAACAAAAGTGAGTTAGGAAAAGCTGTCTGGGGGTGAATTACATGTTTTTGTATGTAGTAGTGGGACATCAACTGCCCTGAATTGGTACTTCCGTAAATTCCAGATTAAATCAATAAGCTGGATGTGAGCTTCTCCCTCCTGCAGCCCGTTTTAACTGGATTCTGCTAGCACTCCATGAAAGTGTTCATGGGTCATTGTCAAGAAGTGGGGCAGTCATCCTATTTAGCCCTTTTTAATTCTCTGTCTTCTCCCCTCTATGTGGGGATGGCTCTTGTGTCCCACTGGGTTGACAAAGTGAAGCGGATCCCCCTGCAAAGTCTGTGATCCTGTCTGGGTCTCACATCAGTATTCTTCAGGATATGATGATGATTTACATATTCGTTGCTGCACATTTGACTTATATAGCCCAAGTCTTTATGCACTGTATTGATCTGAATGGCTATAAATAATGATGAGTAATGACTATGTCACAAAGATCAGCTATGAACTTTTTGATTTAGTAACTTAAATAATGTTCTTAATTATTGAACATTTAATTAATATAAGAGGATTTATTATAATGGCTGATTTAAATATCTTTTTGTCACAATACATTGATTAAAGCTATATTTAGGATACAAAATACTCTGAAGAAATATTTTCTTGACTCATTTGTATGACTCCAGAGATTTTTTTCCTGTTGCTACCTTCTGAGAACTGAAATCCTATTTTGGCAGTGAGTACAGGCATTCTTATTGTTTGTCTTCACTTGTCCAATACTCACATTAACTAAATTCTGAATTTTCTCTAATTCATTTTCCAACCACAAGTTAACAAACAATGAAGGGCAAACATAATTTTGGATGTTATTGTTCATGTTACTTTCTTATAGGAGGATGTCTGATATCTCACCAAGGGTTTTTGTTTTTATCTAGAAAGAAAGAACATTAAAAGACCAAAGTAGCTCTCTGGGAACTAGTACAATGCCAGAATAGCCAGGGTAGTAGAAATCACACCACAAGCATGTACAATCTTTCTTGCTTAGGACTACTTCCATATGGAACTGAGAAACTTAGTAGTTGCTACATGAAAACGCTTTCTAGAATCAACTATACAAGTATTTGAATCAATTTATCACTCAAGAGTTATTAAACCTCTTAGATCTCTCAAAAATAATATTTTCCATTCCTATTTTAAAATATTTTGTCATCAAGGGAGTATGAAAAGATATATGCTGTAATGAATTAGAGTTAAAGTCAACAGTGTGAGCTCAGAGTTAGTTTAATATAGATTCAGTTGGCTATGTATGAAAATATTTAGGGATGAGTGTGTATTCACAAGCAGTAATTCCCTCACATCACCCTGATAGATAAGAGGGACAAGAAGAGTGATATCTCAATACCAGTTAGGAATTTTCAAATCCTGATCCTGCTTACTTATTTCTCAATGGAAGGTACCAAAGCTTCTTGGAGCAGAAGTTAGCTGTGGAATATAGGCAGGAAGAATAAAAATGACTGTTGGATCTTGAAATGTCAAAGGGTAATAAATGGGAGATAATCAGGCGTACTGATAGGAGTGTGTATGAAAGAGACACAAGAACACACTGAGAAAGCCAAATGGCTAAAAGCAGTAAATTAGAGAAAACAGGCAATATTTGTAGCCCATGCTATCCCTAAGTTGTTGAGTATAGAAGTAAATTAGGCAGGAGCAGTAGGGTCTGCATTTCAAAAGGTGTGCCATGGTTGTTTCCTCTACTAAGTGAGGCAAAATCCCCACACTATAGCCATCTCCTACATGTGGTGACTTCCTCCCAGAATACATCATGGAATGGGCTAAAAAGAGGGCAAATTTATGATCAAGAACGCAGACAAATGGTGTCTTGAGTAAGTGATCGAGGAGGACCATGTCAACACAGAAATTACGTGGTTACTGTATGCCTTACAAACACATAACCTCAGTCTAATCAGACAAATATAAATTACAGGACTTTCTTTCGAGCATGTAACCATTGCTGAACAAAGTAAAAGCGGGGAGAAAATAATGCCACGTTTGATGGGAGAAGTTAGAGAAACGGCTGGTGTAGAGCCTCAGGACTCACAGGTGAATGTCATGGGAGAGCCTCGTGGATCCCAGAACAACGGGTCAAAGGACATCAGGCAAAAGCTGGAAAGGTCTGTATGAAGCATAGACTTCAGTTAAGGAGCAATAATTGTTCACTGTAGGAAATAGCCTATACTAATAGAACATATGGCCAGGCAGTGGTGGCGCACGCCTTTAATCCCAGCACTTGGGAGGCAGAGCCAGGTGGATCTCTATGAGTTCGAGGCCAGCCAAGTGAGTTCCAGGAAAGGCACAATGCTACACAGAGAAACCCTGTCTTGAAAAACAAAAACAAAAACAAAAAACCAAACAAACAAAAGAACAAATTAATAACTGGTAAAAATAAGGAGTAGGGTATGAGGCAGCCCTACATCTTGCCTACTATTTATTTGTAAATCTTATTTTTTTCTACCAACATGTACTATATGATAACAATGTCCTTGAAAGTATTGTAATGAAAATATAGCATTCTACGATATTCTAAGTCATTAATAGGATCCTTAAGAAAAAAAAAAAGAAGCTTATCTTTACCCATAGTTTTAGCCTTAGAAATTTAGAAGAGATTTTAAATATTACTTATTTTGTATTTATTTATTTAATATAATGATAGGTTTTGAGTAAGGATGAAATAGACTACACCTGTATCTGATAATTTACCTTCATATATTTTTCTTTTTTTACAATTATATATATTTGGAATCATATTTTTCCACTTGTCCTTCATCTTTGGTCCCTTGATTATTTCTTTTCTAAACTTTTAAAGCTATAATCTCAAACTCTAAATGGCATACAAAATGATTTTCACTTCAACAATCAGATATGTATTATAATTTTTTCTTGCATACAGAGAAATACCTTAGCGATCTGATTTATATCAACTAACTTATCAAGTTAAGCATGATCATCTCCTCTAACCAAGACTGAGCTATAGCTGAGTGATAAAAACCTTCTTCTGTCTAGATTACACTAGTTCACCAAGACTCAATGACAGTGGAAATGTTACTTTTCATAGACAAGTAAAATGTTTTTTAATAAACTCAACTTATTATGCATACATTTCAGAATCGTACTCTCCACTGTACATTTTATATTATAAATGGATATACTGAATTATTTTCAGTGTAGACGAAAGAGAGCACGTAAAAGCCCATTTAAAGACAATGTAAATTCATGTTGTTCATAACAAAGTTAAAGTCTTTAGATTTTTTTTCTTAGTATTATTTGTCATGCACATGCTCTTATTTGCTGATGACTCTTAGGTCCTAAGATCTAGTGGCAACTTCAGATTCAGTAACCCAAAGTCACATTAGTAGACATCTATTCATTAGTGTCACCCTGGGGTTTCCAGAGAAGACTGCATGTCCCCACCTTTCTACTGAGAGTAGCCCTCTGATTCCTTTCTCTCATTTTGGAGGTCCTAAGTTCTTGTCAATTTGATGACATCGTCTTTTGTCTTGCATGTCTTTTGAGATTCCACCCTGTATCAGTTACTTTTCCTATTGTGTGATAAAGTAGCTTGCAAGAAGCAAGTTGAGGATAGAAGTGTTTATTTCAGTTTACAGTTCTAGGGTACAGTTCGTTGTTATGGAAAAGTAATGACAGTAGGAAGCTGAGGCAGCTGGTCACATTGAGTCAGGAGGGAGAAAGGCATGAGAGTTGCTGCTGACCTCTCTTCCTGTTATTGTCTCATCACATACTCGATGGAGTAGTCCTGCCTACTTTCCATCTCACAGACGTGCCCAGGGATTTGTCTCCTAGGTTAACTCTGGATCTAACCAGTTTGATAAGATTAACAACCAGAATCCCCATCTTGTTTTCTGTTACTCTTTGCAGTCTTATCCCACATTAATCAGGAAACCTAATTGCTACTGTATTGAGGTTGGGTGGGGTTTTAAGTGTGCTGTGTGCTTAGGTAACTATGAACAATGTGACAAGTACTAATTCCCTGAACATCTTTTGTAAGGTGAGCCAGGTAGCGAATCTGTGGTGTATGAATAAACCTTCAGGCTTTAAAATATCCCCTTATCTGTAGATAAGTAAAAAAGAAACAAGGTGAAAGTGGGTCAAACACTGAAGGGGTTAAATTCACAGTAAATGTTGACAAAAATTTGAAGCAGTTGAGAAGCTTGATTTGTTGGTATAATCTTCTCAATTAAGACACTGATATAGGATGAGTTTTATGTCACCATCTTGGCGTTTGTAGATTCGAAGCCTGCCAGTCAGCAGGGCGACAAAAGTCAGTTATATAACTGGCAGTAGGTATAAGAATAATGCTGATATCCCAACCACGTCATCTCAGTGGTGAATGCTGGTGCAGGGGAGACAAGCAAAGTAATTCAGTGAAGAAGGTTGGAAGGAGAGGAGGAAGAACACAAAAGAAACCGGTAAAAGAGAAAATGAACCAAGTCTACACACAGAATGAAACAGAACTCACTGGAAGTTGAATTTGGAATGTTTTTCTTGGGTTCCTGAGTTTGAACATGAGCCCTAGCTAGTACAGTTGATTTGGAAAATGTTGAAACTTTCAGGTCAATGCTTGACTATTGGAAGTGGGTCACAGGAGACAAGTCCTGAATGTCTGCTTGTGGTTTTGGTCTAAGATCCACTAAGATGTGTAACAGGCTATGCCACTCACCCCTGTGCCACAGACACAGGACTAGCCCAGCCTCATCCCTCCCTTGGTCTGTGCACTGATATCCTGATGCCTTGAACAAAAATACCACACCTTCCTCAGGTTCCTTCTGTTAGGTGTTGTGTGTCAGCAATGAGAAAAGTGACGGATCAGGAATATACATCAAGGATGGCGCTGCTGCTCAGATCAGCCTCAGAATCTAAGTGACACATGCAATAGAATTTCATTCTCACCATTCCCTGGCCAGAGTGGCTTCAGACTCATGGGGAGGACTCTGTTATTTGCCAACTCCTGAGGAACTGGGCTGATCTGGAGTTTCCACCTTTAACTTAGTAGATTCCAGAGAAGATTCCATCCAAAGAACCAATCATTGTGGACAGGCATAACTGGGAGGTGTTTACCATTAACAGAGCCAGACTGAGAAAGCCACACATGCTGTGGATATTGCTCTATATAAATAAAACACTGATGGCCAGTGACCAGGCAGGAAGTAGGTGGGACAAGGAGAGAGAATTCTGGGAAGCGGAAGGCTGAGGGGGGAGACACTGCAGCCACCGCCAGGACAAGCAACATGTAAAGACTCTGGTAAGCCACCAGCCACGTGGCAAGGTATAGATTTATAAAAATGGGTTAATTTAAGATAAAAGAACACTTAGCAAGAAGCCTGCCATGGCCATACAGTTTATAAGTGATATAAGCATCTGAGTGATTATTTTATAAGTGGATTGTGGGACTGCGGGGCTTGGGGAACCTGGAGAGAAGCCCTCCAGCAACACACACATGCTTCTGTTCTTATTTCTTTAAATACGACTCAATGTTCTAGGCACTGAAAGTGACCCTGGCATCTATGACCTGCCTGATTCTGTGAACAGGAGGGAATGAAGGTTGGAGATCACCTGCAGTCACAGTCCATGTGTCTTTACCCTCCAGATGCACTAAATTACAAACAGAAATTTAACTAACAGTTTTTTTTCCCTTTCCTTGTAAAAACATTTGAAGCCATCTGGATGCTGAATGGTTAACATCCCGATGACTCGGGGTTTGCTTGCTTGGCTGTTGTCATATGATGCTCCATAGCACATCCCTGTTAACTGGAAGCTCATTCTCAACTCCATTCAACTAAAATAACTGCCTATAAAAAGATCTCGGAATTCCCACAAGTATAGATCCTTCAGAGCCTTTATTTAGTCTCTTTAAAATGGAAAGCTATTTGGAAGATTTTGCAACCTGTAGAATCCAACACTGTGTATAGAAAGTGTAATTAAAACAAACAAATGAAAAAACAAACAAACAAACAAAACTCTCATAAATGTAGACTCTGTGGAAAATTCAGATGAGCGTGCAGCGTTTAATGACCTCATTATCCCAGATGAGACACAGCTCTTAATGATGAACAACCTTTTGTTTGTACCACACAGGCCTGAGGACAGGAGTGAGTCCTCAGCCACTTTGAGCCTCAACTTCCTAGCAGTCCCCATACTTGGCTCCCTCTGCCACTTCTCCTCTCCTTACCTGGTCCGGAAGCACTGGACACTTTCCTTCCAATACTCCTGAATCCATCGATTCATTCTCCTTCTTTTTATCCAGCTGTGTCCTCTCAGGGTTCCCCATTCCTTCTTTTTGAGCTGTCATCTCAGACCTCTGGGCAACATTTCAAATTATGGATGTTCAACCTCAGGACATCACTGAACCGTCGGCGAGATTTTCTTTATCAATGTGGATGTGTTGTGAGTGGCTTCAGGAAGCACTTGTTCATGCCTAGTGTTCAAACTCTGAGATGTTTCGATGACTCTTTCCTATAATTGATTATGACACAAGTTCAGATATTAATAATTTCATCTTTGTCATAACTCTCATATTTACTTTTACTATTTTATTATCTGCCTTATCATTCTCTGACGGGACAAGTGTTATCATGTCTTGACTGAAACATTTATCTCTAAATCTTATTCCTGTCTATAGTTCATATTTAAAACAGTAACTTGAATTATAGATATGATATTATCACCACATACAAAGCTGTTCAAAAGTAGCTTCATTATTCTAACAGTACAAAAATGAAATTTTCTTAATATAGCATTAACATGGTATTAAATTTTTGTCTGACAGGCTTATCTTACAGGGTAATTCTTATATTTCCCTGTCTATCATGGAATTTATTCTTAAATCATAATACTTTTGAAGTCTATTTTAAGTACCTTGATTATGATGCATATTGCTAATTAGAGAACATATATCTAGAATGAATACACAATTTATAGGATCAAACGTTGTGTATATAGCTCTTCATTCATAGTTATTTTGAATCTTTCATGTTCCTTTTATTTTTATGTAGTCAATTCAGTATTATCCCAATCTAATTCCTCTTTTGTCCTCATGATTGCTCTATAATACTGGTCATGCTGTAATAATTCTGAAAGAGGGTGCAATCTGGTTTTGTTTGTCTGGCGTACACTGCCATCCCTAGAGATATCATTAGAGTTACCATTGTTTTCTCTGGTCCTTTGAACATCATATGAGAGTCGATGAACCCATATGAAATATAGAAATGACCATATTGTCATCTGAGTACCTATTCGTACTTATCCCAAGCCCATGGCTTCCCTCTGCTAATACCATGTCTTTCCTGAGGAAGTGGAAACATGGGGTGCTCTGAAGGCACTCTGTAGGGAACTTGTGCACCCTATAGGGCTACCTTAGACTATTGGTGTCTTTACAACCTGCGATAATTTTGACATCATGTCTTGTTTCTCAGAGAGTTCAACAAGGTTGTTACTTTTATCTTTCCATTTCCTAGAGGACGGGGGTGGGGGGGGGACAGTTGTTTTCTATTTTATACTCCTAGTCTTACTTAAGCTTTCATTTCTTAACAACTGTTGTACTTTTTCTGGAAAAATGATTTAGGGAACAGGAAGAGAAGTGGACTATAAGACTCAACAACTACCCTCAGTATAAATTTTGTCTTACTCTATTTCTTACCCCTAGAACATTTTCTCTTTCTCAGCTCGGAGAAGTTATGTTGACTTATTTCACTGAACATCATCTTACCAATGTGGGCTGAATCAATAACACATCATTCATTGTGTAAACAACAGAGGTTCATTTCTCACAGTTCCAGCAGTTCAAAACCAAGGTGCCAGCATGATCAACTTGTGGTGAGGCCATTCCTGATTTTCTGTGTTCTCACATAGGAGAAACAGAGGAACAAATCTTTGTTCTCTCCTCCTTTCATAAGGCCACTAATTTCCTATCAGATGGCCCCATCCTCTGAATCTCATGTTCACCAGGAATCTACTTTGAATGTTGCCATGTGAGTTTGGAAAGTAAAAACATTCACTCTGCAGTATGTATTCTTCTCTAACTAAGTCAGATATCCTTTCTTAGACCCTGGTTTTGAAGTTTCATTTCAAACTCATCTTCAGATAGTTTATTTTTTGCTCTGTCACTCATTCTCTGAGCTGCTGTCTTTAAAAGGCCTAAGATATTAGGGAAATTGAGTGAGGGATGAGAAGAGAGACAAAGAAAATGTTGTAAGCAACAACAACAAAATCAATCTTTTGGGACTGGAGAAATAGCTTAGCTGTTTATTGCTTATTGTTCTAAAGAGGGCCTGGGTTTGTTCTCAAGTATCCATATGGTGACTCACAACTAGTTGTAACTACAGTTCCAGGGGATGTGATGCCATCCTTTGACTTCCTCAGGCTCCTGAATGCATGTGGTCACATAAACTCACACAGGCATACACACACATAGAATTAATGGATCTTTATTTTTTTTGTATAGGTTAGCATTACTAAATCATCATCTAAAGAAGGGGAGAAGATGCCCATGCTGTGGGACGGTCTGTATGTCTGTATTGCTATGATTGGTCAATAAATAAAACACTAATTGGCCAGTGGCCAGGCAGGAAGTAGGTGGGACAAGGAGAGAGGAGAATTCTGGGAAGCGGAAGGCTGAGGCGGAGAGACCTGCAAGCCGCTGCCATGACCAGCAGCATGAGAAGACGCCGGTAAGCCACCAGCCACGTGGCAAGGCATAGATTTATGGAAATGGATTAATTTAAGCCATAAGAACAGTTAGTAAGAAGCCTGCCATGGCCATACAGTTTGTAAGCAATATAAGTCTCTGTGTTTACTTCGTTGGGTCTGAGCAGCTGTGGGACTGGCGGGTGACAAAGATTTGTCCTGACTGTGGACAAGGTAGGAAAACTCTAGCTACATGCCCATACAGATATACAGATATAGACATATAGTCTCTGATGCCCTCTTAGAAATAGTGTTAGCAGCTAGAAGTTTGCACAATAATGTGAAATGATGGAAAAACATACTTTTATATATACTGGTGTTTCTCACCAAGTTAGATATAAGAATAATAAAAGCTAAGTCAATTGAGAAGTAGCTCAGGATTCTATTTTTATTTCATAAATAAAGCAGTCACTAAAATATTATGTTTTAAACATGGGTAGGCGTTTGTCAGTTAATGTGTTTCATTCACTTATAAATGTTCACAACCTATCAGTAGGTGATGAAATCTCTATAGCTTGGGTATAAAATGAAAGCTTTCAAAGAGCTATTTTTCTCAGCACCAGATATTAAACTCTTAAATGGCCAATTCTAAAAATACTTGAACATTGCTTACTGTTTTACAAATACTTTATATAGCATGTAAAAAATGACATTTATTAGTTCCTTGGTTATTTTTCTTTATCACTGTGAGAGTGTGACCAAGGAAGGGAAGTAAAGGATTGAACTTGAAATATAAAAAGGTTACAAATAATTAACTGGGGGGAAAATAACCAACAGAAAAGAGAATGAGAAAATAAAAGTGCAGTTAGACTGTGATAGAGTGAGTGAACTGAGTGCATTATAAAAGAAAGATTCATGTTTCCTCTTTCAGTTGGTGTCTTATCTTAACAATCAAAAAGTACCATTTTAAAATTAATTAGAAAAATGAGGAAGGTTTGCAATCTTGGAAGACATTGAAAATTCTGTTTTCCATTCTTAGAGTTGTCAGGAATAGAGATAGATTAATGTTTTAGGAAAAATCAGTGGCTCAATAAAAACATGGTTTCCCATCCCCCTTCTACCCATTCATTGATTGCATATGTATTATCTGTTATAATCATTTTTCAATTGTAAATGCTAGGCCAACTTATAATTACACAGTTGAAGAATCATAGCATTAGAAACTAGCAGGCATAAATGTGAAGTCAGATTTCTATTTTTTAGCAAAATGAACCTTATTAATTAGCTAAATTCTGCAAATCTTCCATTTTTTCACTTACAAAGGGAGATCATGGTGGCAAAACCTTAAAGGTATTTTCCTTTTCATTTAAAAAATTGTAAACCCTTTGCGAGAACACTTACAGTGAGAGGCAACTATGTAGCTTATGCCATGTGAATTATCTAACACAGGTTCTACCAGGCCACCCACCACGTTCATTGAAGCCTTTTTCATCTGCTCTATTTCTAATGTCTTGGATGCCGTGTGATACCTATCTGCACAGAGGTGGACTGCACTCACAGAATTATTTCTCTGTAGATCTCAGAGACAGCTTGATACCGTGTGAGTCAGGTATTACTGTAAGGCTTTGTGACTCAAAAGAGAAGAAAGCTGCTCATTATGTCAATTACATTTATGGGAAGCAAGGGAACCCAGTTTCCCATCCCTCTTGTGAATTCTTTCAGTGAATTAAATTATGAGCAGGCAGACCTGTTTAATTAATGGAGTGCATTGCAACTGGGAACCATGTGCTCTGTGCACTGAGAAATCATCACATCGTGCCACAGAGGTGTTTTTGTTTGAGTTTGTCATAAAGAAGTATATGCACCATTCACTTCTGAAGATAACAGAATTCATTGCTATAATGTCTGTACAACACATCCATAATCTCTCTATCTACCATTGTAGATTGTGATCAGAGAAGCTCAATAAATATGTTTGAGTAGAAGAAAATAGTCTACAAAATTATAGTGCATGGTAACAGCACACATTATTTTCCTGGTAATTTTGACTAACAAGTATCTGTAGTGAATATAAAAATATGTCAGATATAAAAGTAGTTTTTGCCTCCTTGGCATGGCTGTGTTGTATGATTGAGGGTGATTAGATCAACCAAAATAATCTATATCACTCTGAAATATTCCTGTTGCTAAGAGTCCCAAAATTCAATTTAGCAAATGCTTATTGAATTTATGTTTTATGCAAAACACGTTTTTAGGCATCTT
The DNA here is from genome assembly GCF_004664715.2 of Peromyscus leucopus. NCBI lineage: Eukaryota > Metazoa > Chordata > Mammalia > Rodentia > Cricetidae > Peromyscus > Peromyscus leucopus. The sequence goes on along the minus strand of NC_051084.1, from coordinate 77,741,711 downwards.
AGTGTACAGAGCTGAAAAGACAACTTTGGCAACTCACAGTTAACTACAGTAGAATGAAACATCAACATAAATCCCCGCAAATCTAGACAATCAGTATTTTAACAGGGATTTTTATTTTGCAACATTCTATGAAAATATGGATGTAGAAGTAATTATTTCTATCAAAGTGCTGGCTCATGTAGACAAAGTCAACAACAAACTATACAGTATATATAAGTAAATATACTTATGCTGAAGCTTGGAGTTAAAAAAAAATCAGAATCTCATTTCTGGGAAAAAAACTGAGCAGCCCACTTTGGGTGGTGGGTTGGAGGTGGAGCCATGAAATTCATGCATTTATGTCATGAGTACCCACTGAGATGTTTTAAGGACATGTGACAAGAACATACCTCCTTTACTAAGATAGTGTATATGCAAGGACATCGGTGTGGAATGTTCAGCAGAAGAAGAAGGAAGTGTTGATGTTGACAGTTGCTATGGAAAAGACAGAACAATCACTGATGTTGTTTAATCAGTTTTATGTCCTTGTTGGTAGGGGTCGTCCTCTTATTTGTTTGAGGAGTAACTACCTTTCTGCGGTCAGCTGTGTCATGCAATGACAGGATCTCTGGCTCTTCTGCAGCTGAGGGAAGTAGATATAAAGAATAAGCGTTTTGTATATTTCAATGAACAAGATGTCTCAAGGAATGGTGGTCAATGTGCACAATCAGAATGAAGCTTAGACATCTAAGAATGGAGACAAAGGTGTGAAATAGTTGCTGTGCAGGAATGGAAAGTGTGGCTGGTTTGCAAGGATAAAGGCATGACCAGATTCAGAAAGCAGAAAGACAGATGAAAGGGTCCCCTACTTAAAAGAATGTGAGTGTCATGAAACCACGTAAGACCTTGAATCTTTTGCATTACAGTAGTTGATTCCATTGATTATGAAAGATATTCATTGGGGAGATTTTTATAATTTAAGAGAAAACAAGAAAAAACTTACCGAAGAAATCCCAGAAACAGTAGTTCTTAGAACTTGGTTCGATGTAAAAGGTATATTGCTGGATTCTTACCTTCTAATTTATTTTGTGCTCCTTCATATCTTTTTAAAAGTAGGTATATATATTATATTTATAATAAAATGAGTGGTTTTCCATGGTCATCTAAAGAAAGATAGTAGTGAAAAGCAGTAACTTGGTTGAAGGCTAAGTGATGAGAGGGTGGAGAATGTAGGTGTGGATAGAAAAGTTTACATGTCTGGAATATGAGACAGTGATAAAGGAAACTTAAAGAAACCTAATAATATTCAGGCTGAAATCTATTCCCCAGAGATGGTTCTGATGAGTCCCAATATTCTAGTTATCTTTTGAAGACTGAATAGGATTTTCACATTAGGAGATGGAGTAAGAAGGTGAAATAAGATACTGATTGCATTTGCTTGCTTATGACTTCATTCTATTCTGAAAACCTCCTGGCTGGTCATCTGTGATTCACGTCGTTGTTGAGTCCTAACTTCGTCACTCTGTAGACTGGCGGAGCTTCCTCATTCTCGATTCTTGCATCATGTGTTGATCTGAGGTGAATAATCTGAAATGTCCGTTTTCATCTCAGAAACAGTTTTGTAACTGACACTGATCTTGAAGTAATTCTGGTTTCATGATTTATGACTAAAGAATAATAGAACATTTTCTGCAAACAGGATCATTGCAAGGATATTTATAGCAGGAAGAATGTGAACATAATTCATGCATGGCAACAAGAGGGGATGGATTGTGGTGACGACAGAGTAATATGGTGGATTTCTGCAAGTCAAGAAGCAGCGTGAATACATAAAATATTTAAGATTGATTTTTGGATATCAGTAACATACCCAACTGTACATTTGCATTTATATGTATGTGTATAAGTAGTTATACTCCCACAGATACAACTGACACATTTTTAAAAAGTAGAAAATGTTTGTACATAAAATGCTACATGGTGATTTTAAATTCTTGAAAATTATAAAAGGTTAAGATGTTTTATTGTTTCTGAAAGGGTAACTTATCCTGCCTGTCCTTTCTCTTTGTTTACTTATCTTTTCTAATTATCCTCTAATGGGCATAGAAAATCTCAGTGATGATGCTATGTGCTGATATTGTATCCCCCAATATATTGTGCACCCTAAGAAACTTATCTGGGGTCAGAGAACAGAACAACCACTAAATATAGAGGCCAGAAAATGGTGACATACACACCTTTAATCCTATAATTCTGGAGGCAGAGATCCATTCAGATCTCTGTGAGTTCAAAGCCACACTGGAAATAGCCAGGCATGGTGACACACGCCTTTAGTCCTAGGAAGTGATGGCAGGAAGCAGAAAGGTATATAAGGTATGAAGACCAGGAACTAGAGGTTTTGTGTTCCCCAAAATATTGTGCACCCTAATAAACTTATCTGGGGTCAGAGACAGAACAGCCACTAGATACAAAGGCTAGAAAATGGTGGCACTCACACCTTTAATCCTAGCATTCCAGAGACAGAAATCCCTCTAGATCTCTGTGAGTTCAAAGCCACACTGGAAATAGCCAGGCATGGTGACACACGCCTTTAGTCCCAGGAAGTGATGGCAGGAAGCAGAAAGGTATATAAGGTATGAAGACCAGGAACTAGAGGTTTTGTGGTGGTATTGTGTTCCCCAAAATATTGTGCACCCTAATAAACTTATCTGGGGTCAGAGACAGAACAGCCACTAGATACAAAGGCTAGAAAATGGTGGCACTCACACCTTTAATCCTAACATTCCAGAGACAGAAATCCCTCTAGATCTCTGTGAGTTCAAGGCCACATTGGAAATGGCCAGACATGGTGACACACGTCTTTAATCCCAGAAAGTGAGCCTTTAATCCTAGGGAGTGGTGGTAGAAAGCAGAAAGGTATATAATGCGTGAGGACCAGAAACTAGAAGCATTTGGCTGGTTAAGCTTTCAGGCTTCTAGCAGCACAGTTCAGCTGAGAGCCATTTGGATATGAGGACACAGAGGCTTCCAGCCTGAGGAAACAAGACCAACTGAGAAGTTGGCCCGGTGAGGTTAGCTGGGGCTTGTTCTGTCTCTCTGACAACCCAGCATTTCACCCCAATAACTGGCTCTGGGTTTGATTTTATTAATAAGACTTTCCAAGATTCCTGCTACAAGGTTTTTCAACTTTTAGGCTTTTAACAAGCAGTTCAGCTGAGATCCATTTGGGTGAGAACACAGAAGTTTCCATCTGAGGAAAAAGATCAACTGAGGCATTGGCAAGGTGAGGTTGGCTGTGACATGTTCTGCTTCTCTGATACTTTCAGCATTCACCTCAATATCTGGCCCCGAGTGTTTTCTATTAATAAGACTTTTTAAAATTCATGCTACAATGGTAGAAACATTTACCAAAATTGTTTTAAGTAAATACATTCTCCAGCAATGGTACCATCTCTTCTGTCTGTGAGGCGTACCAGAGGGGAAAGCTATCAGTTGTTGGATGGAAATTCTTCATTCGTTTGGATGCCTAGTACTTCAGACTGCCTTTCTGGTTAAATCCACTTTACATGAGAAGGAAGGAGAGGTAGAAAGACACAAGCACAGAGGGTAGGGAAGGGAAGAGAAAGAGGGAAGGAGGGAAGGAAGGAAGGAAGCTTTACTTTGCTCTTCAGCCTACAGTACATGGTGGGCTCAGAGAACCTAACCCAACCCATTTCAAAATAAATGTTTTTCTTTTAAACTCTGCATATATAATGATAAGCAAAAAAAATTAGAATTCATTTTACCAAAATTCATAACATCCCCAGGACAGAGGGAGTGGTGCAATGTTCCGTGTCCCGCAGTAACAGGAAGGCCTGGTTTTCTCTGTGCAGGATGTCAGCGTAGGCTGGACTCAATGACCATCGCAGAGCTGGGTCCTCTGATGCACTATATAAGGTTATTTGTCGATTCGCTCAACTTCCGAACATGTATAATGTACTTTTTTCCCGTTTATGTTGGCTAAGTTAATGTCCTTTGTCACAATCAGCAATCTGGTCCAGTGAAGTGTTGACCCTGTAGGGTGGGCATTCCAGACTTCTGTATTTAAATTTCCTAGAAAAAGAATGATGTGAATGCCGAGTTTGTTTAAAATATGAAACCTGGATGTTTTTTGCAATAAACATCATTACATGGAAGTCTGTGTGTGTCTGTGTGTGTGTGTGTGTGTGTGTGTGTGTCTGTGTGTGTGTGTGTGTGTGTGTGTGTCTGTGTGTGTCTGTGTGTCTGTGTGTATTCTGTTGCTCTTGACAATGTTCAGGAATGCATTTATGTACTTTAAAGATGTATTGTTACAATCTTGAGCTATAAATGTCTTATAAGATGAAATGTAATTCAACAATAGATTTAACTTGATCCTACATAAAATCATTTTATGGATTTTAAAAATCATTTTTTATTGAAAATAGATTGTCTTTCATACAATATAGCCCAGCCACAGTTTCTCCTCCCTCTATTTCTTCCAGCTCACCCCCCACCTCTCCTCTCCCTCAGGTGCTCTCCCTCTGTTTTTCTTCACAGAGGAGCAGGCCTCCAAGTCCAGCAGCCAAACAGGACAAGACAAAACAAGGTGCAGTAAGACGAGGCAAAAGCCTTCCTATCGACACTAGACAAGGAGCTCAACAGGAGGGAAGGAGTCCTAAGAGATGGATATGTTTAAAATACCATTGTTCTAAAGCATTATTCTTGGTCTGAGTAATTTTACTATAAGTTAAAAGCAATCTCTTCATATAGCTTTGAAATTTTTCCACTTGAGAATCTCAGTGGCTTCATGTGGATACCTGGCTTGAGTTATTTACTGTATTTTTCTCATTCGGCACTGGGGTGAGTGCCCATAAAGAATGGCACTTGCTTCTTTGCTAATTACCTTAATATCTGGAAGTGTGCAACACATTTTTATATCATTTAATTGGTATAATTCAAATAGAAATCATGACTTCTTTACTGTAATTTTCAAGCTTATGAGAAATAAAGTTTTATTCTGGCATAATAATTTTCATTATTTTGACAGCAATTTTCTTGTAGTAGATTTATGATAGTAACTTTCATGAAAATACCTATCATATAATTTCACTTTCTATTTACCTTTTCATATAAGTGGCCATTTATCACCATGTGGTAAGCAGAATGATCTCACTGGATGGTTTTAATCAAAGTTGAATAATTATTTCTAAGACAAAAATGATCATAAATTGGAGTTTAGGGTTGAAATCAGAATAAAACATACACCTAAAAAGATTTTTTGAGGATAATTATTTGGCTAATTTGTACCATTTTCCTAGCAATAACCATAAACATGAAGTTAGACATACTTAATAACACACACAGACAACACACACACACACACACACACACACACACACACACACACACACTCACACCTACCTATATGACTGTTTATGCCAAGCAAGAAGACAAACAAAAGAGAAATTCTAGATAAACGGTGGCTTTCACTCTCTCATGGGGTGTAAAGGTTAATGTTGCTTGTCAATTTGGGTAGAATGGATGTAGGCTTAACTAAGGGGCATGCCTATTGATAGATCTGTGATAGTATCTCCTGGAAGTGTAAACTGAGGATAGGAATCCCCATCCAAGAGTGGACACTACCTTCTGATAGCAACCCAGATAGAAAGTGGTCCAAGGAGAGACTGCTCCTTTCTTCCCGATTCCACTCCTTGCTGATGTGTGCATACACACTCATGCTGCCAATGCTATTGCCATTTTTGGCTGACATCGCAAATCAGATTTATTGGACTGCCAATATGACCTGAAGTCCATCAGCTCTCAAGATTTGATTTATCCAGTCCCTCTGCACTGGCTTGGAAGTACTGTGATATCCAACTTTGTTGATTGATCAGTTACCAGAGTCTAAACATCTCCAGCATGCAACCAACCACTGTTGGCCTACCCAGCCTGTGTTGTATAAGCTGATTTCTTATGTCCCCTTTGGACTTTATATTTTTTTCTTCTAGTGCTATCCATTTTAGGAATTCTGGCTAATAGCCGAGTCTTCCACATTAGGCTGTAGCAAATGCTGATACAAGTCACACCCAAAACCTGTGACCGTAAAGAAATTAACTCATGAGTGAATTTCTCAGATCCATCTGAGCTTTACAAAGGTTTTGTGGCATGCAGAAGTTAATAGAGAGGAATAAAGGGAAAGGTTTGTCTTTAAACTGCCATACATACCATCGTTTCATGGAAGCGTTTGTTTCCTTCTTTAAAGGATAAAGTTTGAAAATAGTTGACTTTGAAGTTGGTATAAATATCTTAGAAATTGAAAAGCAAATTGGATTAAGTTAAATTGCAAAGAAATGGAACATTTCCCATGTTTTATATATAAGGAATGAAAAGCTTAGAACAAAAATAAAGGCTGAGAGGGCTGTAGGGCAGTAAAATCAAACCACAGTACCATGCTCGGAAAGGATGGTATTTCAGGCAGATGGATCGTTCGGTCTGCTGAGTCCCCTTTCAATTAGAGTTCATTACTCTTCATGATGCATTTGATTGCTCTCAAATGCTGAACAAATGTACCATGAAAAGAGCAGATATATTACTTTGGCCCAGCCACTACAGCCTCTCAGGAGTGGCTTCTTCGAGACACTTTGGTCTCTCAGAGGGACAGTGAAGGGTCAGAAGAGGCAAGTTCTCAGAAGCTCCTGACCTCAAAAGAGTCAGAAATGGAACTTGTCAGAGTCAACACAAGTCATAGAGCAAACACCAAATACACAAACCCACATGCCATGTTTCCCCAAGCTACAAAAATCCAGTACTTTAGCTGGTGGATGCCCCGTTCCTGTCCTGTCCCTTCTCTGTGTGCTCACTGAAGGGAACACAAGCACATATATTGTCTCTTGGAAATATGCACTGTTAACTGTTGTTTACTTTCCAAATTCTCAGTAGTTCTAGCCCAGTCACCCTGTTACTCACTTTCTATTGCTACAATCCACAGAGGTGAGGAGCAAGGGTGGAGGGTGGTTTCGAAAAGCAATAGACAGGGAGGTGCTGATGATAAGGGAGGGAAATACTTGTATTACCTCTTCGGCTTCCAATAGCTGGTCTATCCCACTCTTCAGAAGCGATAAGGTTGAACAGCACAGATACCATCAACTATTCTCATCATTATGTTCACACAGGACCAGGATTGGATTCATATTTTTAAGACATCTTATCAAGGAGATGGGAATGTCACTAAGTTGGTAGAGTGTCTGACTAGCATAGAGGAGGTGTTGGGTTACAGGTCGAGTACTGCACAAAACCAGGCATGGATGTTCATGCTTGGAATCACTGTACTTCTGGAGTGAAAGCAGGTGAGTCAGATGTTCCAAGTTTACCATCATCTCACATAAGGAATTTGATGCCAGCTTATCCTACCTTACCTACAAAGTAAAATAAATATAATGTAATACAATACAGTGATCAATCCATTTACCCCATATTTAAACAGTTATAGATTTTATAATATACAGAGTATATATAATTAAGTAAACCACATACATCGTGTCTCTGATACATGGGTAACTGATATGCAATATATTTATGTTTTCTTTCTCTGTCTCTCTGTCTCTTTCTGTCTCTGTCTCTGTCTGTCTCTGTCTGTCTCTGTCTCTCCCTCTCTCCCTCTCTCCCTCTCTCTCTCTCTCTCTCTCTCTCTCTCTCTCTCTCTCTCTCTCTCTCTGTGTGTGTGTGTAGTAAAAACTCTGCCTATTCCTGTAGCTTTTATTAATGATGGAACAGCTCAGCTCATCTCCTTCAGGCTACCTATGCTGAATTTAGCACAGAACATGTGCAAAACCTAGTTAAATTTTTGCTCCTATGAGAAGGTTCACAGTGATAATTATCTTCCTCTATCAAAGTAATTACTGCACCCTACCATGGCTCTAGGATAAGTTTTCTGTCCTTATGAAATTGCAAACTTAGAGAAGTTTTCACTTCTGGAGAGACTTGTCCTAGCCTTGAAAAGATCTTCTCTCCTTTTGCTTTCTATTGCCTGATGTTCAACCTCAAGTTTACTCTCAATGTTGGTTGTATTAGTTTTTTCTTCTGTTACTGTGATAAATTGCTATGACCAAAAACAACTTAAGGACGGATAGTTCCAGAGAGACCAGGTCCATGATGGTGGGGATGGCACAGCAGCAGAAGCAGATGTTGGCTGGTCACATTTTCATCTGTATAGAGAGGGCAGAGGAGGGAAGCGGGGTGTAGCCATGAACCCAGCAAGGCCCCTCTTAGTGGTATACTTCCTGCAGCAATGCTGAACCCCCTAGAGGTTCTATAACATTTCCTAAGAGTGCCAACAACTGGGGACCCTGTGTTCAAATACACGAGCACATGGGAGATAGTTCTCATCAAAACTACCAAACTAGGCAAAATTTTAGGGTAGGCTCAGACTCCATAAATGTGAGATGCCTCATCCCTTGTTTCCCAAGGGTGGCTTGCAGGGAACAGCTCTTCCTCACATCATATGAACCCTAAACTTTCTTGGAGCCACAAATCTCCCTGGAAGGAACCTAGTAGCTTCTATTTATTCACTGACTTTAATTTGACCCCATGAAATCAGACCCTTCCCCATGCCTTTTGCCCAACAATCTGGTGTCTAATTCATTTTTCCTTTTGCTCTTTTTTTTTTTTTTAAAACACAGACTGGACAAGATTGGAAGTTTTTTTTTTTTTACCAGAACTATTGAAAGTGACCAAGTGACCCCCAGGATGTTGCAGTCTTTTGTTCCCTTTTGTATACTCCAGCCTTCAGGCACCCACTCAGTCCATTCTATTGTCCAGCTACCTGCAAGGCCAGCCTTCATTGCTAGTTGCCGCCAGTCACATATCTTTCTTTCAGGATGCACATGCATGTCCAACTTCATAGAACCACTTTAAGCCTCCTTTCTACTTTGAGGCTGACACCTGCCCCCACCCCACCCCCACCCCACTCTGCTGCTGGCCAGACACCATGCTGTTGTCTTTTTTCTTTCTAACACATCCTACAGTTGCACAGTTGCATAAACTTTCTTCTCATTAACCACAGTCTTGTTGTTGTTGTTCAATTAAGCTCGTGGTTGCAGTAAAAATCATGTCAGAGTCTGATGAGAGCAGAGTCTGTTCTGTGCTATCTCTCATGTCCTTGTTTAGCTCATTGTTTCTCAGTAAGACATCATCCTGAAAGCTGCTGACACTATTATATTCAATCACAGCAGAAAAGGTGTACGAGGCTGGCCCCAGGGCGAAGACATTGTTGTTTGATGTACACTCATGAATAAAGCTACTCATGAAGCTGAACAAACGCTAGCTTCTTCCTGGCCTTATGTATGGGGAAATCAAGCAGGCCAGTACATTTGTTTGAAAGTTTTAAGTAGCCATACTGTATCCTACAGTGTATAATCAAACAAAACCATCTTCCTTCCATGTACAACAGGGAAATAAGTATTCATAAGCTTAAAATGAAAGGATATTTAATATTAAAATAAAACATGAATCTAATAATAACAAAGAAACTATGAGTATAATCATATTCAGAAGACAGGAACAATCATGAAGAGTTATATAAAAAGGCAGGAAATAATACTGATTCCATTTTGCAGATTTTCATGGGATTTGGTAGATATATACCTCTGACTGGTACAATATTTGTTTCTTGTTTTTCATTATTATTTTTTGAGAATTTTGTGCATGAGGACTATAGTTTCATCAAGTGTTTCTCTGCCTCTCTCCTTCCCTGACCTTCTGCTCTCTCTTGATTTTGTGACTTCTTTAATTATTGCACTCTCCCCCTCTGTCTCTGTCTGTCTGTCTGTCTGTCTGTCTGTCTGTCTGTCTCTCTCTCTCTCTCATATACACACACACACAAATATACACACATGTACACACATTATAAATACAACCTGCTGACTCCATTACAGGTCACATAAATCAGTCGATACAGCCTCATTGAAATGACCCTATGATAGATGGTTGTGATATTTTGGCAAAGTCTATCTTTAAAGAAACTGGAGAAAGTAGGAATGTCAAGAGTAAGTGTCCTTGCAATTCTTTCCCTTAAGAAGTGGTTATTGACCTACCTCTGCCCTTGGTTCCTTATGATAAACATTATCTGTATTATTAGGGAATTTGTTATAATCTTAATTTAGCCACGGCCTTAAATATTCTATAAATTTGAATATGGTCCTCCTGTAATCAGCCCTGATAGCAAGTATACTGGTTAATTGTAATGCTGGGGGTTCCATGGTCTCCCTGTGGATTCAGAGTTCTAACCCTCGGTTTTTTTTCATGGTTTGTAATGGCCTTCATTGGTAACTCAATCTTTAAGCCTGACAGGCAGCCTTTCCATCATTACTGTCTTGAAGTGTCCATACCCACACAGTTCATCCCACCAATAACACTGTTCTATGTGCAATGGTGACGGTCACATTTTTTAATGTTTTGCAGAAGATCTGCAGCTCCATCCATAAATGATAGGTTAAAGTAAGTATTACAGACTAGGCTGTGCTTAAAATCTTGAGAATGTGTGTGCAGGGATGGGATGCATCTGTGCCACTGTGTACACACGGAGCTCAGAGAACAGCCTGAGAGAGTCATTTCTGTCTTTCTACCATGTGGATTTGGGGAACGGAACTCAGTCATCAGTCTTGTCAGCAAGCACGTCTACCCACTACCCACTGAGCCATATAAAAACATTTTTTTGGAAGTTGACATTTGTACAAGCAATCTACTGTCTCAAAATAAAATGGTATTTGTTCAAAAAAATCAGAGAAGGTAAGAGCTAATACAGCTTATTTAAACCAAATTTTGAAGGGCTAAAGGATGTTAGAACAGCTGTAATTTTGTTGATATAGAAAATATTAGATTGATGATTGTTCTGTTGCATAAACCCAGTCATAAACACTCCCATGCTCAGACCTGATGTTATTATTCCCTAGGGAGATGGTTCTCAAAGCAATCTCCCACAGACCTCACTTAAGCTTGGGTTTAAGTAAGATTTGTTTGTTGAACAGTGAACATTTTGATGGGTTTTAAAAGCCTTAATTTCCTCTTCAGATTTCCAGAAGCAATTTGGAGAAATAACACAATCTTTCATAATTATATTTTTATCTCTGTATTTCCTAAAGGAATTTATTATAGTTCCTTTATAGGGGGATTATTTTTCTTAAAAATATTTTAAACAATAGGTTAAAAGCTATGAACAATTAAAAAGTCATATTTGGTGTAATCACCTACAACAGTGCTTCATTTTTTTATAGGTGTTTCAATATGTTTACTAAGAATGCTTTAAACAAAGTGGAGTCTGGCTTCTGGTGGCATCTTCATTACTGACTTACATTTGAATTAAGGATAACCGATTATACTGTCGTTCATCCTGAAATAAAATTCTTTCTGAATATCATAGTTTTAAAAATAAATTTAAAGGTAAAGTTTATAAAACATTACTTTTTTTGCTAATACAAAATGCAAATATTTCCCAAAGATGCTTCTGAATTTTAATCATTTTAAAAAATCATAAGAGTTGTCCTACTTAAGTGCACTGGGCAATTATGGCACTGATATACCTTTACATGTAATATTTTCAGGACATACTTTAGAGAACACATAGGCAATTTATAAAACTCTAAAATGTGCGCACCTTTCCCCTTTCAAATCTGCCTTAGAAATTAATCCTGCTGAAATGTGAGCACAGCAGCAGAGATGGGTGAAGGAGGACAATATTAAAGCAGTTCAATGGCAAAGTTCAGAAGCAGGCTGTTTGTTAGCCATAGGAAGATCAAATAAATGGGTGATGGGCCACTGGACAGGGTTAAAATACTGAGGCAAGACATGAGAAAGTAGTCCAAGAAAACAAAGTGGCAAAATCCTTGTGAAGGGGTTACATGTTCACCATTTCCAGGGAAGAGCCAAGTCCTTTAGGGCGGATATGGCCAGGGCAGGTGACCCTTGTTCTCTAAGCTGCTTGGTGGAAGAAGAGTGGCCAGTCAAACAGAACAACACTTCCTAACGTCCCAGAGAATGTCATTATGTAAGAACCAGTACTTCTTTTTGCCAGACTTTTTTATACTTTTCTCTAGATAAGTTGTGTTTAGCTTACATGCCATGGCATAAACTTATGAGTATGATATTGTTTTTATTGAAACTCATTATCATATAATACTAGCTGAGCAAAATATGTGTGTGCTGACCTTGACTGGATCACTCTTGTGGTCTAGACACAGAACAACATGTTCTGAAGATAGCTTGAATCTGGAATGATATTGTAATCTGTATGTATTAGGTCTGGTAATATTTTAGTGCATATACCCTGAGTTATTGTCTATGCTCAGTAAAGAAAAAAAAACAAACAACAACAACAACAAAAACCCAAAAACAACCAATAGAGTCATACCAGAGAGTTCCATGGTACAAAGGGACAAGGCAAATGTACACACAACTGCCATTAATATAGCTGTGATTTGTCCAATATTCTCTAACACATTAGTAAACATGATGCAGGCTGATATTTATAAGCATCCTTTAGTAGTTCTGACTTCTAATGATTATTTCTTTTTCATCATGATCTCAACTTCCATGTTGCTGAAACCAAGAAGCAAGTGACATAGAAGAACGTATTATGCAAAATCACCTGTAGTAGTGAAAGACACTGAACAATTGTCTTTCACTAGTACAGGTTTGCTCTCCACTTAAGACTCAAACTCCAGCAGCTGTTTTCTCAACATGAGAAGAGACACAAGAAACGTCACTGAGCATTTAATTTGTTCTTTCAATAAAGCAGTTCATCTATTTCTCTCTTTTCTATTTTATTTTTTAATGAATTTATTTATTTTATATCCTGGCCACAATTTACCCGCCCTCCTCTCCTCCCATTCCCTTACGTTCACTCCCCTCCCCCATCATTCACTCCTCCTCCAGTAATACCCAGAACAAAGCAGGCTTCTCATGGATATCAACAGAACATGGCATATCAAGTTGCAGTTAGACTAAGCACCTCCTCATGTATTAACGCTGGGCAACGTGACCCAGTATGAGGATTAGAGTCCCAAAAGCCAGTAAAAGAGTCAGAGACAGCCCCTGCTCCCACTGTTAGGAGTCCCACAGGAGGACCAAGCTCTCATAACTGTCACATATATGCAGAGAGCCTAGGTCGGTCCCATGCAGGTTCCCCGGTTGTCGGTTCAGTCTCTGTGAACCCCTGTTAGCCCAGGTTAGTGATTCTGTGGGTTTTCTTGTGGTGTCCTCGACCCCTCAGGCTCCTACTATCCTTCCTCTCCCTCTTCTGCAGGATTCCCTGAGCTCTGCCTAATGTTTAGCTGTGGGTCTGACGACAGTTGGGCTAGGCAACAGGAGATGGCTTGATCAGGCTATGTATCTATTGCTGGAGTCCTAGCTGGGGTCCTTCCTGTAGATTCCTGGGAGATTCTCGTGTACCAGATTTTTTCCTGACTGTGAAATGCCCCCCCCTTCCAGTAGTTTCTTTCAGCTCACCCCTCTGCCTTCTCAACCTGATCACTCATGTTCCCCTCCCCCACCCACCCTCAATCCACTCATGAAATTTCTTCTACTTCCCTTCCAAAGGAGATCAGGACATCTCCCCCATGAACCCTCCTTGTTACCTAGTCTTTGGATTGTAGCATAGTTAGCCTTTATTTTACAGCTAATATCCTCTTATGAGTAAGTACATACCATGTTTATCTTTTTCAATCTGGGTTACCTCACTCAGGATTATTTTTTTTCTACTTCCATTCATTTGCCTTCAAATTTCCTGATGATCCCCCCTTTTTTTAACAGCTGAGTAATATTCCACTGTGTAAATGTACCACATTTTCTTAATCTATTACTTGGTTGAGGGATGTCTAAGTTGTTTCCAGGTTCTGGCTATTACAAATAAAGCTGATAGGAACATAGTTGAGCAAGTGTCCTTGTGGTGTGTGTGATTGAGCATCCTTTGGATATATACCCAAGAGTGGTATACTTGGGTTTTGTGGTAGATTGATTTTCAGTTTTCTGAGAAACCATCATACTGACCTCCAAAGTGGTTATAAAAGTTTGCACTCCCACCAGCAATGGAGGAGTGTTTCCCTTGCTCCACATTCTCTCTAGTATGAGCTGTTGCTTGTGTTTTCTTTATCTTAGCCATTCTGACAAGTGTAAGATGAAATCTCAGTCATTTTGATATGTATTTCCCTGATGGCTACAGATGTTGAACATCTACACCTCCTTAAGCCATTTGAGATTCTTTTGTTGAGAATTCTCAACAAATACTCTTTTTAGATACATACTCTTTTTTTTTTTTAATTTGGTTTTTCAAGACATGATTTTTCTGTGTAGCTTTGTGCCTGTCCTGGATCTCACTCTGTTGACCAGGCTGGCCTCAAACACACAGAGATAAGCCTGGCTCTGCCTCCTGAGTGTTGGGATTAAAGGCGTGCACCACTGCCACCTTTAAATTGGATTATTTGGTTTGTTGATATCTAGTTTCTTGGACTCTTTATATATTTTAGAGATAAGCCTTCTGTTGGATGTGGGGTTGGGGAAGATCTTTTCCCATTCTGTGGGCTGCCATTTTATCCTATTGAAGGTGTCCTTTGCCTTACTGAAACTTTCAATTTCATCATATTCCATTTATTAATTGTCAGTCTTAGTGCCTGTGCTATTGGTGTTCTGTTCAGGAAGTTGTCTTCTGTGTCATAAGTTTGAGATTATTTCCCACTTTTCTTCTATCAGGTTCAATGTATATGAATATATGTTGAAGTCTTTGATCCACTTGGACTTGAATTTTGTGCAGGGTGATCAATATGCATTGCTTTGTATTCTTCTACATGCTGACATCCTGTTAGACCAGCAACATTTGCTGTGGATGCTTTCTTATTTTTATTGTATAATTTGGGCTTCTTTGTCAAAATCAGGTGTCCATAGCTCTGTGGATTTAAATCTGGGTCTTTGATTCAATTCCATTGATCCACTTGTCTGTTTTTAAGCCAATACCATGTGGTTTTTATTACTATTGCTCTGTAGCAGAGCTTGAAATCAGGGATCGTGATATCTCTGGAAGTTCTTTTATTGTAGAGGATATTGTTTTAGCTATCCTGGGTATTTTGTTTTTCCATATGAAGTTGAATATTGTTCTTTCAAGGTCTGTGAAGAATTGTGATGGGATTTTAATGGGAATTGCATTGAATCTGTAGATTGCTTTTGGTAAGATGGAGATTTTTACTATGTTAATCCTCCTGATCTGTGAGCGTGGGAGATCTTTCCATCTTCTGATATCTCCTACAATTTCTTTTTTCAAAGACTTGACGTTCTTGTCATACAGGCCTTTCACTTGCTTGGTTAGATTTACATCAAGGTATTTTATAATATTTGAGGGCATTGTAAACTGTGTTGATTCTCTGGTTTGTTTTTCAGCCCACTTATCATTTGTATGTAAGAGGGATACTGATTTTTTGAGTTAATCTTGTATCCAGCCACTTGACTAAAGGTGTTTATCAGCTGTAAGAGTTCCTTGGTAGAGTTTTTGGGTTCGCTTATGTATACTGTCATATCTTCCTTTCCAATTTGTTTCACCTTTATTTCTTTCAGTTGTTTTATTATTCTAGTGAGAACTTCAAGTACTATATTGAATAGGTATGGAGTGAGTTGACAAAGTTGTCTTGTTCCTGATTCTAGTGGAATTGCTTTGAGTTTCTTTCCATTTAATTTGATGTTAGCAATCAGTTTGCTATATATTGATTTTATTATGTTTATATGTACCCCTTGCATCCATGTTCTCTCCAAGACTTTTATCATGTAGGGGTGTTGTGGTGGCATTGTATTCCCTGAAATATTGTTCACCCTAATAAACTTATCTGGGGTCAGAGAACATAACAGCCACAATATTAAACATAGAGGATAGGCAGTGGTAGCACATGCCTTTAATCCTAGCATTCCAGAGGCAGAAATCCATGTGTTCAAGGATACAGCCAAGCAAGTGACTCACACCTTTAATCCCAGAAAGTGAGCCTTTAATCCCTGGAAGTGATGGTAGAAAGCAGAAAGGTATATAAGGCATGAGCACCAGAAATTAGAAGCATTTGGCTGGTTAAGCATTTGACCTGGTTAAGCACTTGGCTGGTTAAGCTTTTAGGCTTCTAGCAGCAGTTCAGCTGAGACCCATTCTGGATGAGGACTCAGAGGCCTCCAGTCTGAGGAAACAAGACCAGCTGAGGATCCGGCGAGGTGAGGTAGCTGTGGCTTGTTCTGGTTCTCTGATTTTCCAGTTCACCCCAATACCTGGCTCAGGGTTGATTTTATTAACAAGAACTTTTAAGATTCATGCTACAGGGTGTTTGATTTTGTCAAAAGTTTTTCAGGAATCTAAGGAGATGATCATGTAGTTTTTTTCTTTCAGTTTATCTGTAATAAAATATAATAAAATATAATCTGTGGATTATATTGACAGATTTTTGTATGTTGAACCATCCCTGCATCTCTGGGATGAAGCCTACTTGGTCATGATTGATGGTCTTTTTGATGTTTCCTTAGATTTAGTTTGCCAGTATTTTATTGAGTATTTTTGCATCAATGCTCATGAGTGAAACTAGTCTGTAATTCTCTTTCTATATTGAACCTTTGTGTAGTTTGGGAATCAGGGTAACTGTAGCCTCATAGGAAGAATTTGACAATGTTGCTTTTGTTTTTATTTTGTGGAATAATTTGAAGAGGATTGGTATCAGCTCTTCTTTGAAAGTCTGGTAGAATTCTTCCTTAAAGCTGTCTGATGCTGGTTTTTTTTTTTTGTATTTTTTATTTTTATTTTATTTTATTTTTTCATTTGGGAGACTTTTAATTACTACTTCTATTTCCTTAGGGGTTATAGGTCTATTTAAATTCTTTATCTGATTTTGATTTAACATTGGTACATGGTATCTACCAAGAAATTTGTGCATTTCTTTTATATTTTGAGATTTTGTGTAGTATAGGTTTTTGAAGTATGATTTAATGATTCTCTGGATTTCCTCAGTATCTGTTGTTATATTCCCCTTTTCATTTCTAGTTTTGTTGATTTGGATATATTCTCTCTGCCTTTTAGTTTGGATAAGGGTTTGTCTATCTTGTTGATTTTCTCAGAGAACCAACTTTCTGTTTCACTTTGTATTGTTCTCTTCATTTCTATTTTATTGATTTCAGCCCTCAGTTTGATTATTTTCTGCTACCTGCTCTTCTTAGGTGTGTCTGCTTCTTTTTGTTTTAGAGCTTTCTGGTGTGCTGTTAAGTCGTTAGAATGAGATCTCTCCAAATTCTTCACAAAGGCACTTGTTGCTATAAACTTTCCTCTTAGCACTGCTTTCATTGTGGTCCATAGTTTGGGTATGTTTTGTATTCATTTTCATTGAATTCTTGGAAGTCTTTAACTTCTTTCTTTATTTCTCCCTTGACTTAGTGGTAACTCAATAGAGAGTTGTTTAGTTTCCATGACTTTATAGGTTTTCTGTTTTTCTTGAATTCCAGCTATAATCCATGGTGTTCTGATATGACATGGGGGTTTCTTTCTTTCTTTCTTCTTCTTCCTCCTCCTCCTCTTCTTCTTCCTCTTCTTTTTTTTTGTCTGTTGAGACTTTCTTTGTGGCAGAATAGATGGCCAATTTGGAGAAGGTTCCATGAGATGCTGACAAGAAGGTATATATTTTTGGTATTTGGATGAAATGTTCTGTAGATATCTTTTATGTACATTTGAGTCACAACAACTGTTCCATTATTTCTCTGTTAAGTTTCTATCTGTATGACCTATCCCTTGGTGGGAGCAGAGTGTTAAAGTCTTGTACTACTATTGTATGGGATTCTATATGGGACTTAAGTTTTAGTAATGTTTCTTTTACAAATGTGGGTGCCTTTATCTTTAGGGCATAGATTTTCAGAATTGAGCATCATATTGGTGGATTTTTCCTTTGACAAATATTAAATGCCCTTCTTCTTCTCTTTTGATTAATTTTGGTTGGAAGTCTATTTTGTTAGATATTAGCATAGCTATACCAGCTTGCTTTTTAGGTCTATTTGATTAGAAAATTTTTTCCCATCCCTTCACTCTGAGGTAATGTCTATATTTGCTTTTGACATGTGTTCCTTGTACACAGCAGAATTATGGATCCTGTTTTCATGCCCATTCTGTTAGGCTGTGTATTTTTATTGGCAAACTGAGTCTGTTGATATTGAGGGATATTTTTGATAAATTATGGTTAATTCCTGTTATTTTGTTTTTGATGGTAATTGTGTGTGTGTGTGTGTGTGTGTGTGTGTGTGTGTGTGTGTATGTGTGTGTGTGTGTGTATGTAGCCTTGGATTTTTGGGCAAGCTTAAAGAGGTTTTGTGGGTGGTGAGCAGTATCTTACCTGGGGTTCCTAGGACTAGCCTGGCCTCCTGTAAGACTTCTGGGGCCTGGAGGCCCTAGTATAGAGCCCAGGGGAGGGGGTGTATTGGGTAGGTTTTAATGAGTGTTAGCTGGTAGTAGTTAGTGTCTTAACTGGGGTTCCTAGACCATTTCTGGCCTTTGGTAAAGCCTAAGACATCTTCCAAAGTAGTAGGCTGGCATATGGAGCCTAGCTGTTTGGGGTGTAGTCTGGGGTTGTTGGTCAGACTTAAAGGGGCTTAGTGCACACTGGCAAGAGTCTTCCCTGGGGTCCTTAGGACCACTCTAACCTCCGATAATGGTCCCAAGCCTGTGGACTCTAGAGCAGGCACCTCCATTTTTCTTCTTCTGAAAAATTTCAAACATTAGGTTGTTCTCCCCAATTTTAATAAGGGTAAAAAAATTAATGTAGTGCATAACACTCCAATATCTTAAAGTCATGGCCTTTGATACTTTTGATCAGAGAGTGTTCCCTACTAAAGAATATGAGCTTGCAAATACGTAACATTTAAATGAGCTATCAGAATAGAAGAAAAAACAGGTTGATAATTTCTTGAAACGGGGCTGCTGTAAGTAAGGTTTCTATTTCTGTAATGAAACACAATGAACAAAGGCAATTTAGAGAGAATGGGCTTATTTTAGCTTAAAGTTAGTAGTCTATCATTCAGGGAGGTCAGGGCAGGAACTCAAGGCAGGAATGTGGAGACAGGAACTGAAGCAGAAGACATGGGAAACTGCCTCTTACTCCCTTGCATCCGTGTCTTGCTCAGCCTCCTTTCTAATGCCATCCAGAACCAGGTGTGACACTGCCCACGATTGGCTGGGTCCTCATCAGTTAATTAATAAAGTTCACCATAGCCTTGCCCATAGGGCCATCTTATGGGGATATTCCCTCAAGTGCGGTTCCCTCTTCTCAGAGAACTCTAGCTTGTGTCAATTTGGCAAAAACAAACAGGACAAAAGATGAAAATTCTGATTTTGGAAATGTACATTTTTTTTTCCCTAATGAAACCGAGCATTAAGAAATAGGGGTGCTGAGACAGCTTAGTAGGCATTTTATTCCAAGCTTGACTACATGAATTGGGATCCATATGGTGGAGACAGAAAACCAACCCTTGCAAAGTTCTCATCTGACTGCCGCACATGTGCCTCTGAATATCTCCCCCCCCCAATAAATAAGTAGTTTTTAGAGAAATAAATATAATTGCTGTTTTGGTGAGATGAAACCCTTACCACCACCTCTTTAATACAGTTTTCATTGAGAAAAATATCTCTCAGGGGCTATAGATAGCACTGTCAGGTAGTCTAAGCAACATGAGCAAGTAAACAAGGCAGACTTTCAAGAGGAGAGGTGGATTTCACACATAAACAAAACTGAGCCTCAAAAACTGGTACAAACAGAAGAGACAGATGCAATTAGCCCATCGGTTTTGGGAATAGAACATTCAGGAATGGCATCCTTTCCATCTCTTAGTGGGTATGCAGTCTGAGAAAATGGGGCCCTTATCCACTGTGACATCCTGCTTCTACTCGTTTTGTCTTGTTTGTTTGTTTGTTTTTGACACAGGGTTTCTCTGTGTAACAGCTCTGGCTGACCTGGAACTTGCTTTGTAGAACAGGTTAACCTCAAATTCACAGAGATCCACCTGCCTCTGTCTCCCAAGTTCTGGGATTACAGGAATGTACCACCATCGCCCAGCTTTGCTTCTTCTCTTAAAAAAAATTGCCATGATAGTTCAGACACAGGGGTTTATTTCATTTTCTATTTCATTAGACCTTTCTATCTATGTTAGAAAAAAAACTGTAAAGTACCATCACACTGTGGTGTCTCAATGTAAACTGGAAATTATTATGATGCCTGCTACCTACTATTATGGGAGCAGTTCAAACCACACCTAATACCCCTTTGTTGGATGTTGTCATTTTAATCACTATTTCAGTATATTTTAATATGTCCAAATATATAGGCCCAGGTAGGGCTATTAATACACACAGCAAAACAGAGTTTCATTGGGGTCAGTTATTAGTTGATCCAGAGGAAGAGACTGTGAGTCATTTCTTCATTTGAAACAACAAAAGGAATGACAGCTAGCATGCAGCAAGTGTTTTATAGTAGACATAATTTGAAGTATTTTATCTTATTAACTTGTTTAATCATCCCACCACTGTATATTGCCACTTTTATCATTTTATACATTTAGGGAGGTGAAAAACAGATAAAATTATGGATAACAATGACAGAAAGAAAAGCATAGAACCAAAACATACATAAGAGATTTGAAGAAGGTAAGTTCTGGTAGGCAAAGGGAGTCAGAGAAAGAGGCAAGAGAGATGGGCCGTGTTGCCCAGTGTGTACTGTCCTCTCCCAACGTCATTTGAGGGACAAGCTCAGTTGCCTGCTTGAGGATCATTATTGGCTAAAGAAAAGTCTAAAGATCCCCAATGTGTTTGAAGTAAGTTAGGAGCTTATTATGTGTCTGGAGAAGAACAAGACATGTGGCAAAGAAAGGGCAGAGTAAGAGGAAGTGAGGAACATTGCCATGTATGCCCAAGTCATCAAAGAGCTGACAGTTCTGCTCTCAATGAGCAAGCCACTGAGAATACTTGAGTATGAGGGAGATTCAGCAAAACTCACACTGTTAACTTGTTCTGTTTTACCCTGTGATGGTAGATGCATGTCAGGACTTCTTCCAAAACTTATAGAATGAACAGTATCAGACTCCGGTGTGAAGCATGGACTTGGAGTGACATTGATTTGTTGTCGATTATGGCAATTGCACTACTCAGGTGTGGTGTGTTGACCCTGCGAGGCTGTGCTGGCAGAGAAAGGGAGCATGTGGTGACTCCATGCTCTCTATACAATTTTGCAATGAGCATAAAACTGATCTAAAAGTGAAGATAATTTGAAAAATCAAAGGAAAACACAGATAACTATCCCTTTGCAGGCAGTGAAGTGTAAAGAGAAGTAGAAACATCAGAAAGTCAACGACCACACTGTCCAGGTGTGGAAAAGTGATTCCTTTCATAGGCTGGTAGACATTCTTCTCTGTGCATATGAGATTCTGGGTCTGCTTTGAAGATGAAACTGGTGATGTACATGTTGTAGTAGACTGAATGAGTTGCAGAAGAGAGTTTATAGTAGCAGGAATTACTCAGATTTTTGGCCTGGAAGTCTTAAAAGTTTGAGATAGCAATTGACAAGATGGAGAGTTTAGAGGAAGATAGGGTTTAGGATGAAGACAGAGTATGTCAACCCTAAGCCCTAATGGATGGCACACTGGGGAAGTTGAGGAGATGCTCCAGCACTCACATTGGAGTTTACTTAAACAGAGCTATGATGAGGATCAGAAGCATCAAGTCAGGCCTGACTGGCTGCAAGGTTTATGTCTAACTGTCTCCCAGCAGCACTGAATACAAGTTTTTATAAATAATAGACAAACAGCAAATGTGTTGGTTTCATTTACTGCTCTCCTATCACCTAACAGAATGTCTGGCCTGTAGTTGCAGAAGTAAAGATGATATGAAGGAGGATTATTTATCACACAGGTTTTCTAGAACCTGAAATAGAATTCTCATATGAATGAAAAGGTTGACCAAGATGCTAGAGACAGAGACAGTAAACTTTTCTTCCTGCTTGAAAACCTAGCAATGTGTCAGGTTCTTTGTTGTTGTTTTGCATGATGGAGTTAGAAATCTGAGACTGTTTCTTATTAAAGAGAACTCAAACTTGACTCACGAACAAACTGAATTCATCCATACATATTTCATGAATAAGAACAAATGTGGGCGAGTTGTAAACTTTTCACAGTTTGCTAGAGAAAAAGCAAAATGTTTACAAGGACGATAAAGAAATCCATGCAATGGAATATGAACAACATGACTACAGGGAAGTGTCTTCAACAATAATGATTCGCTAGTTTTAATATAGAGAGAGCAGATACTAACAGACACACTTCAAGGGTTTCTTTAGGACAAAACAAGACAATAAAAAAGTCAAAAGCAAATGCTTTGCCTTCCTGAAGAGTGAAGTGGTCCTACCAAAAGTGGCTTCCCAGGTAAACTCCAGCTGTATACCTACATCATAAGCCCCACAGCTGATGCACCAAGGTTCACCAGACGTAGTTCCACATCTCTTTGGTCAGTCAAACATAAGCTAGGAGACAGATCCAGGAATGAGAAGAAACCATACAACTGGCATGAAGAGACTGTCAACCAGATCCTTCTCTGCACAGGCCTCATAACAGAGCCTTGGCTCTTTGTTGTGTGCAAACTGAGTGTAATTCAAAATCAGGAAAGCATAAGTGACACTAATGTCCAAGAGCTTAGTATCACTAGTCGTCAAAAAAATGAACTAAAATGTTCATTCATTCAACACGTGGTATCTGAATATTTGATAGCTGTGAACAAAAACAGTACAAATCTTTCCCAAATGAAAATCATTAAAGTAAGTGAATGTATTAAATGCTAATATTAGATGGTATCCAGAAAAGATAAGGACCCTTGTGGAAGACAGGCACAGCAGTGAGAAGTGCTGTAACACAAGGCTTCAGAAGGAGCTTATGAACAAAGACCTCATACGGAACATTAGCACATGCAACCCATGAGTAGTGGAACAAATCTTGAGCTTTGCTTCTGTGTGAGGACCACATGCCGCTGGGCAGTATGGTGGTGTTTCTTGGTTTGCCAGCTGTGCCTTGTGAAATTGCCCCTCCCCTCTCCTTGTGAATATTGTGATACAATGAGGGAAAACACTTCCAAGGTGATCCTTAGGCAACTAGAACTAATACTGAGTTTCTGTGATTTTTCCCAGAGAACCACTAGCTGTTTACGGATGATAGTTTAATATGAGTAGGAGTGTGGTGTGTGTGTGTGTGTGTGTGTGTGTGTGTGTGTGTGTGTCTTTGCAAGGGTAAGATATGGTTGCTGAGTGAAGATGCTCCCAGTGGAGCTGGAGCTCCACTTGAAATTACAAAATACTTCAAGTGTCTGGAAGTTTGGGTCATCCTCTGAGCTTGAGAAAAATGGGCTTTCTCCCTGGCTCTGCTTAGCCATTCTTGGTGCTCAATCTTTGTGAAGTCGTGTAACATCATGGTGACCTTTAGTCCAGGTATGCTGGCTAGTTATATGACAACTTGACACACTCTGTAGTCCTTTGGGAAGATAATGCCTCAATTGAGAAAATGACCCCAAACAACTGTCCTATTGGCAGGACTATGGGGCATTTTCCTGATTGATGATTGACGTGAGAGCACCTAGCTCCCTCTGGGAGGTGGTCCTAGGGTTCTATAAGAAAGCAAGCTAGCAAGTCTCGAGGAACAAGCCAGTAGCCAGCATTTCTCCACAGTCTCTGTGTCAGCTCTTGCCCCTAGGCTTCTGTATTGAGTTTCTGCCTTGACTTCCCTGCATGATGGACTACAAACTGTAAGGTGAAAGATACCCTTTCCTCTCCAAATAGCATTTGATCGTGGTGTTTTATCCCAGTTATAGAAAACCGAGTTAAGACACCAGGCATGTCTTATAACATGTTATTACAATTATTTTATCATTTAGTGGGTTTATCAGGGGATGGATATACATTGAGACACACAGGTCTTTGAACCAAGATTGATGGAAACCCTGGAGTTGCTACAAAGGATCTCTAGCCTAGAGAAGGAAGCTAGCCAGGCAGGCAGGAAAGGAAGCAACAGATATGAACATACCATGTCCATACCATTTCTACTCATACCATTGCTCCAGAAGCTGTTGCCTTTACACTGAATTTAAATATCACACACATTTTTATTCAGGAGAAAATGATGTCTCGATAGCAATGAATGGCCGTTTTCAGTGCTGGAGTCGGTGTTCAAGAATCAAATATCTGTTTTGCGTGAGGACTGTTGAGCAAAACACATGGGGAGTTAGTTCTGTGTTCACATCCAGTGCAGCATGCCACCACCTCTGTGCTTCTCAGCCAACACCTGTTCCTCTAGCTTCTGAGCATAGGAAATGCAGTCACAAGGCAGTCCCCCTCATCAGAACTCGGGGCTGCAGAGACACTACACCTTCTTTGAAGCTCTCTTCAGTGACAATGGTCCATGCAGCTGCTCAGCCCTCCCAGTGCTGTGTGACAGTCAAAGGAAGAATTAGGTGCAAGACTTAAAATGACACAGTTTACACCACACTCTCAAAATAATAACCGTCAGCCGTCTGTGGCCATTTGGATTTAAATAATAATTTAATAATCAAAGTGAAATATAAATTGAAGTTCTGTTCTCTACTGTCACTAATCACATACCCAAGCCCAAGAACCCCACGTGGCTGGTGTCTGCTGTTTGAGACAGCACCCATTTAGAAGAGATACATCTTTGCAGAGACATCTATAGACCAGCACAGGGGGTTATCTGTCTCTTTCTTCAGAATCACGGGCTTTCCAAGAAGCCTTTGAGTAGACCCACCTTTGTGTTACTCTCACCATGAATGAGTCCCATGCTAATCCAGGACCAACATCCTGTGGGTATAATGAGAGCATTGTTGTGCTCAGTGATCTCCTGAGGGTGTAAGGGGAGAGTATGAATCCCCTCAGTTACTAGGGAGTGTGGTGTTGGCTGTATCAGTAAAACTTTCTTTATGCGAATGGACAAGAGACCTGTTTGGGCTCTCATGGTATAGTATGTGGACCACAGATTTAATTCATGAATTTGAAATCAACGGTTGTAATCCTTTGCTTTGTACTTTCGAATCATTAAAATATTTTCTTCTCATAACTCTAATTTATATACATTTCATCAGAGTTATGAAGTCTAGTCTTTAAATAAAAGACAATGCAGTTACATGTGGTATCGGGAAAGTGTTTTTCAAAATGATATAACAAAAACAAATGTTATTTGAAAAGATAAGCTAATTTTTTTTTATACACAGTACTCCTAAGTAATGGATATGATCCCTATAAAATACAAAATTACTCTTACAGAGGAAAATATTGGTGGCATCCAGTGGCAGAGCTTGTTACTGAGAATTGAATGCATGAATGTAAAAATGATGATTCCTACTCTCAGTCAGTTGGTGGAGGTGGGAAAATGGGCTCCTATCCAGGTCCGCAGCAGTTCAGAGGTGTGTCCACTTCACACTCCCCCTGTACTCCAGTGCTAACCAACATCCTAACCATCCCCACAGGA
Source organism: Peromyscus leucopus (assembly GCF_004664715.2). NCBI lineage: Eukaryota > Metazoa > Chordata > Mammalia > Rodentia > Cricetidae > Peromyscus > Peromyscus leucopus. Next base: position 77,716,181 of record NC_051084.1, on the reverse strand, counting down.
GATGCGGCTATGGAACCAGTCCTGTTAAAGTGCAGACCTGTGCGTGCTCGGCTCCTCTAGCCCTCTCTTTTTCGTTTGTTTTCATAGGACTTTTTTTTTTTTTTTTTTTTTTTTTTTTTTTTTTTTTTTTTTTTTTTGGGTAGAGAAACTGCATTGGTATGAAGCAAGCACAGCTTTTATTTATTCAGTAAAAGCAATAACGGAGCCACAGAGAAAGGACACAGGCACCATGGCAGAAGGAGGGAAGTGGTGTATTCACACGTGTTATGGACTCTCATAGCCAAAGAAACTATGTGCTTCTTCAAATTTTCTAGTGAGTTAAAAAAGATAGTGAAGCATGTCTCTGTCACACAAAACTGCAAGTCATGACATAATAGAACTCTGCTCACCTCTTCCATGGAGCAGGATGTGTAGCTCATATTACTCTCCCAGAATATTTATAGATTTCCTGAGAGTGAATAATTGTTCTCCAATGTTATATTTTTAGTTGCCTTGATTGCATCATAGCCCTGGGAAACGTGAGTCTGAAAAACATGGTCCTGTGGGTATGACTGTGTATGAACTCCCATCTGCTGGTCCTGGTTTCAGTAACAAAAAAATATATATCCCTCAAAGAAATTGCTTAGAAGTACATTCAGCTTCATGCCAACTGATAGCTTTAAAAGTTATCCATTGCAGTTTATTTTACTTTTCAAGGAAGAAAAAAAAAAAAAAACAAGCCTGGAGCAATATTCCAAAAAAACTTGCAGGATATTATATTTACAAGAAGACTCTAAGAAAATAGACTTGTGGACTGAAGCTAATGAATTATCTATGGCTCCCAGTTCAGACTTCCAAGGTTTACTTAAGAAGATGAATATATTCAGAGAAGTAAATGCTATTACTATTTCTTTGTCTAGAAGCAAATGGTATTATCAGTAGATTTTATTTTATAAGATGTACAGTTGCTTTACCTAAGGTAATTGAGAAAATTTTAATGGTTAGAAATGATGCACATTCCAGTTATATATTTATGAAACATATTGATGCTGTCAGTCTTTATTTATTACGCTGTGTCCCTGAGTCTAGACAGAATAATAGTACATTCTTTGGTGAGGCATGCATTTCAAACATCATCGGATCTGCTCTAATGCCAATCCCTCTGTCCCATTTATGAATTTTTTACAGTTGGTTTTACATTCCTGTAGAGAAAAAAATATAACAGCCCTCTTCCTCCTCATTCATTGGGAACTTTCCCTTTAATGTTGTCAGTGACCTCTAAATTGACCATTGAGCTGTGTCTTCATTTTTTTTCTGCTTTTGCTGTTTCTCACATTTCAACTTAAAGGCAAGTGTTAACAATTTAAATATTTCCTTTCTAAGAACATCACAGTGGCCATAAAGCTTGTGTCACTATAAAAAAAAAAAACTGTCTTCAAATACTAATTCATTGCAGACTCAAGTTTGACCATGCATATATCAGTACCTCTAACCCTATTTTTTTTTTGCTTAGCTTAAATCTAACTGCATTTTTTAAAATGTAAAATCTATAGTTAAGAATCATATGTTTAAGGTAGAACAGAGCTGATTCTTGACAATCTGAAAGGACCAATTGACAGAGAATGAGGAACCTATTAAATCTTCAAAGTTCTGGTCTTCTACAGCCTGAGCTTTTAGCTCTAGGCAACCCCCAAAATTCTACATTAACATGTACTGGTTCATGTTGTGTGTTTCCCCTGTAGACTTGTCTAAATTGCAGCACAGCATAAAGACAGTTACTGCCATCCCAGGAACTGGTTCAGTACATACTACAGTGCACATTGCCACTCAAGAGAAGACTCTGTGTTGAAATTATGCCCTCACTCTCTGATTCCTTTAACTTGCTTGCTTTCCTCTTACTTTATTATTGTTCTTGTCCATATAAAATTGACTTTTACCTCATAGCCATCCATTTATTAAAAAGCTGCTTTGTGTAATTTTTTTTATCTTCTTGCTGATGGTCTTATTTTCCTAGTGTTGTCTTTCACAGCACCCTACAGTTTGTAAGCACATTGATCTGTGACAGCTTCTCCTTCTGTGACAATTTCCCCAAATCTAAGAATTTCCTAATGTTCTCTCCTTTAGACTGTGAGCTCAGTGGAGACACTGAGATTTCCTTGCAGATGATGCCAGCCCCCAGCTGAGCAGAATGTCTGACTTACAGTTTTAATGCTTACTTAATGCATAACTAAATACATTTAGAGAATGCCTACCTAATTTCTTAAAATCCAATTGCTGTATATAAAATGGCTTGCAGAAGTTTAAATTTGGACCTGATTAAAGTCAGAACCACAATTAAGTCTTCAGTGTCATTTGATAGCCGGAGGGCAAGATGATGGGTAGGTAGAGATTACTGTCACATTATGGGAATGCCTCACTAAGACCCCACTTGAGTGACTTAGACATGCCCTTGGGCTGATTAGTTAATTCTTGCTGTTATTTTGCTTTCTTCGTGTGTCAGAAAAGTGTGAGGGTTACATAAGTGATAATATTTAACCGGCTTAAGAGAATACTTCATGGGAACCCCAGTAAATTTGATACAGCCACCTAACAAAAAACATTAGACAACAGCTAGATGCTTGTCTAGACTTCCCATTTAAACCTAAAATATCATGGATCAGAGCAATCTAAAAGTGTATAGTGAATAAAGGGTAGACAGCGGAAGAGGAGGACTGATAGAGACACACACAGAGAAACCCCTGTAGGTAGCTTGCTGATGAGGCTTGCATTTCTGATGCTGAGGACCTGCAACAAGTATATTAGTCATTTTTTTTTCCTATTGCTATGACAAGATGGCAGGCAAAGGCAACTGAAGAGAGGAAGGCTTTGTTATGGAGCACAGTTCAATGGGGGCACCGTTCATCATGCTGGGGAGTGCATGGAGAAGGAGCTGAAGTCAGAGGGTAGCACTGCATTGGCATTCAGCAACTAGAGAGTGAGAAAGACTGAGGTCCACCTTTCTTTTTCCTTTCTGTTCACTCCAGGACCTCAGCCCACGAGATGATACTAGCCATATTTAAGGTAGGCCTTCCTATCACAATTAATCTAGTTTAGGAACTCACTTCCACACATGTCTGAGTGTTGGTCTCTTAGGTGATTATAGATCTTGTTAGTAGACAATCAACATTACTGTCATAACCATGTTGCTCACATGAGTTCTTATAGTAACAACATTGTGTATGCTGATTTAGATAGTCACATTTGCCAACAATGGGCATTTCTCTCACCTCTATTGACTTGATGTGCTTAGCAGGGAGTCTCTGGGTTACATTCACATTGTGCTTGGTATTTCCAATCAGGACATTAACAGGCATCCCTTAGATGGGAGAAGCCAATGTTTTTCTCTGAAATTTTCATGAGCTACCATTAAATGAAGCAGATGTCTTCCCTTTAGTACTAACAAAAATGGTCTGTATGCATCTATTTTCATGTGTTTTATGTAGTAAATTTCTATTTTATGCATTACAGCTCAAAATACCTTATTTTCTTGGAAAGGAAACAGGGGATTAACAAAAAACACATTGAGTTAAATTCTTAGTTTTTCTAAAGAACATAGATCCATTGAGTTCTCAAAGAAGTTTTTAAAAAATAAATTGTATTTAATCATTCATTTCCCTCTATTTCACCTACCAAGACTACTTTATGAGGGGTCTAATCCTCTAGTATGCTTCTAAAGGGGAGACATGTTCCAAAGTAAATTTGCTTTTGAGAAATAATCAGGTTGCTTTGCATAAATTTGAAGTCTCTATATTTTAAAAAAATTATTTCAAAGTACAAAATTATAATTAACTATTTCTGTCAGAATGTGAAAAGATCCTGTCCCCATCAGTAATTAATTTTAGATATATAGCTGTCCAAAAAAAAATTCAACTCTTACATTAACTGCATATTAGCACATTTTGGTCAGTGAGTTTATTTTTCTCTTCATTCATAAAGATGCATGAAGTGAGAGAGAAAAGCTTTTAAACAGACTTAAGCAACAGCCTGAAATTACATGATTTATTTACATGGAATGTTCTTGTGACAGAAATCCTCCCTGTGCTCTATTTTCAATACATTAAAAATATTTTCTACATTAAGATGTTCTATAAAATGATTCTCAACCTCTCTGGAGAAAATAGCTATTACATCCTTAGGGTGATGAAATGGCTTTCATTCCTGTGAGAGTTTAAATTTGTTGAGATATATACATAGTAGAAAATGAGAGTGGAGTCATTTCCCTTAATTTTCTTTTGTGTTTCTAATTAGGTATCATAAAATGCAAAACAGACCAGACATAGGAAGTAATAAATGGAAAATGTCATATATCTTCACCATGTTTCAAATGTATATTGACCCATTTTTGCCTTCAGAATAAATGAGCTAGGAAAATCATTGCATATATACTTATTAGATTCATAAATATAAATGTGCTTCTAGGATTGCTATACTGGAGGCTGATAAGCAAGGCTCTACTTCTCTGAATCCCTACTATACACGTTTTAAAGTCCAAGCAGATCTGCCGTGATAACATTTTAAAAAAGAAACACTTGCTGGAATGACTTGGGGAAAGAAGCAGCCCAGAGATCCAGCTGTTACCATGGTAACCAGAGTTCAGGAGTCCTGACTTGGAGGTAATCATTGGTACTCTTGAGGAGAGCACAACTGAGTTAGCCCCACTTTTGTAAGAAAGGTTAAATGGATTCTATTAATAAACTGGAAAATGGAAAGACTCAGGTATAGTGTGCCGATACCGGCCAATGTCCATGTAAACAGGCGTTGTTAGTAGTTTTTCTGACCAAGTCCCCCTTGGATAGTTCTGCCTGTTTCTAACAAATTAGGAAACAAACACATCCAACTTTCTTGGATGGTATGTTTTAAGAATCTTTCCAAGTGATGGATATTAATTGGTTTCTTTATTAAATTTTCTGAATGATTTTTCCTTACAACTTTGACAAATAAAGAAAATAAAGTTATAGCTCCATGGTGTCTTTATATTAGGGATACATATCAGGAAGTAGAGAGAAACAAAAACTGATTCATTTACTCCATTTAAGCAGGGAGTAGAGAAACCAAATCAAAACAAAGAAAAATTAGAAGATACTTTGAAATTTTACAAGCAATTTTTTTTTTTAAACTTTTGACCAATGATTATCATACAAATTGCCCTGTTTTAACATCATTTTGCACACATTGCTTTAGGGTAAGAAAATAAAGCCTCATTATCATCCCCTACTTTGTACAACTAGGTTTAGATTTCCTCCAACAATACATGTATGCAACTCAAAAACCTCAAAGATGATACCTGCTGCTGTTGTTGAAAGATACAGTAGCTTTTTGTAGGAAATACATCCCCCCTCCTTTTTCCTTTATCCTTTCCATTCAACTTCAGATGGATCTTACGAAGTAATATGCTATGAATAATCCTTTTACTTGCATCAAGCATGGGTATGAGATACAAGCACAGCCATGCTCTGGAGTCCTAATTTTTGTGTGATACATGTTGAATCTTCTATGTGTCTGTGTGACCCATTGAATCAATGTATGTCTTTAGAGAAAAGAACTGGAAGTGGTGATGGTCAGAAACCCTTCTCCATAGGATCTGTAAGAGATGGGGATGAAAACTGAGCATTTGCGTGTTGAGTCCCCACCTTGGTGTTCAAGAAGGTTTAATCTTGCCTTCCTCCGTCTATAGACATTCAGAAGCAAATAATCTATACAGGCATAAATAGATCGCTAGAAAACACGTAATATTCCTGACTCCAACTTGATGTAAAGATGGCATTCTAATATATAAACAGACAAGTAATTCATCATAGTTACAGGTGGACAAAATAGTTTGCTACTAGAGTGAGTGTTGGGGCTGGAAAGATGGCTCAGTAGTTAAGAGCTCATATTTCTCTTATAAGGACCATAGTTTGATTCCCATCACCCATGTCATATGTTTCACAAGCACATGCAATTCCAGCTTTCAGGGATCCAACACCTTTGGCCTCTGTAGGCACCAGCATATATGTGCATACACATACATACAAGCACACGCACATACATGTGTGTGCATGCACACACACATACTTTTAAAATAATAAAGATTTTATTTAGAGTGAAGAGTAGAATTAGTTTATATATCCAGGGAAAGACATATTTTTAAAAATTTCTTTCTTAATCTCATAAAATATAAATATATAAATATTAGTTAAAAATCTAGCAAGATTGTAATTATCCCCTGTCATTTTATCCTGCTGCTTTTATAAAAGCAGTGAAACTTATTTTCTACCCTGGGTCCCTTAGTTTTCCTTCTTATGTGGCCCCAATGAGAAGAAGTGGAGCCCTTTTTGACCTTCTGCAGAGTACAATGGATGTCTGGGGACCTGAGTTTGTCTTTGTTCCTTATACTGTGAATTTTGAATAACCCTAGGTACACTGTCACTTTTAGCTTTCAAAAGCAATTTTGCAATCATTTCCTCATTAAATGCCATGCCAGTTTTCTACTCTCTGGATAATAAATTGCTATGTCTTAGTTATTTAAAACATATTCACTTAACCCTTCCATTTCTATGAGTCAGGAGTATAGGTCAGACTTATCTTCCCCTGCTCAGCTGAGCCCTCTTCTCGACTATGGAAAGATTTGCTTCAGCTACAGTGTGAGCACTGTAAACCCACATAGTTTCCTGTGCTACCTTTGGCCCCAAGACTGGTGGCCTTTGGAAGTGGTGAGATCTTGAAGAGATTTTTGTGTGATTCCTCGGTGGTCCTCACAAGGTTTGGCAGATCTGTGTCTGCAATGTTCTTGCTCTCTGCCTGGAAATGAGATCTCTTTCCTCTGTACATCATCTTGTGAGGGTGTGGACTGTGAGATGCTCACCAGAGTCCATGGATATGATAGCAACATTCTCAGTCTTCAGGTCAATGGTGAATAATGTGTGTGTGTGTGTGTGTGTGTGTGTGTGTGTGTGTGTGTGTGTGATGTGATCCACAGGCACATATGTTGGTGGTTCTGTTAAAGGGCATGACCTCAAGCCACACTGAATGCTTTGTTTACTAAGAGAAATAAGAGCCTGAGACTGAGAAGAAGAAAGTTGGAAGAGCAAAGAGAGAAAGGGGGAGAAAATGTTCTTTAGTGGGTGAAAGATGCAGTTAAGGGTGGGTCCATGTGACATAGCCACAGGTATGCATATTTCTCTACAAAAATCATCAGAGTGGTTTTGTAGCCTGTTTACTTGTTCTAGTCTGTTATTGAGGATGAGCTTTTGGCCAGCTCCTCCACCAGAACAAGCATGGGAGAGATCAGTGTGATGGATGATCACTTACCATATTTGTGAACAATGGAAATGAGACAAGCCAGAGTACTTGGGATATTGGACAGGCGGAAAATTTTGGAAGCAGTGCCCTAGGGAGAATGAGCTACAGAAAGGTCACACCAGTCCTTACAGTTCCTGCTCCCCTTCTTCCCAGTGTTAACACTGAGTGGGGATATGCAGAACATAGAAGACTGTCTATAGTGTAGAAAACATTTTAAATACTTATTTGGATGCCAGTGATAGTAAACAATTAGAGGGTACTTTGCTTTAAATAAACTTTAAAAACTAACAGAACCAACACAAATTGTCTTCAGAACAGTAGAAGCCTAAGCCGATTTTCTTTTGCTTATATCGGAGCATTACCAAACCCATCACTCTGCTCATCATTTCTCACACACAGGGTGTTCTACCCAGGGCATACTAGAAGAATTCCTATTTAGGAGAAGCTTATGTAGACCTCTGAGGTCATAGCTTGGCTTTAGACAAAACTGTCTCATCTGTGATACACAACACACACAAAAGAATCCAAGATGCTGAGAGGGAAGCAGAGATGGAGTCTCAGAGTCAGAGTACCCAACTGAAAGATGAATTTACAGTGAGAATAAATCCTTGTGTAAATGGAATATCAGTATGTGAATTGTAGCAAGTCTTTCTCTGTACTGTCAGCTCCGAAATGACGCAGAGACTTTTTTTTTTCCAAGACAGGGTTTCTCTGTGTAGCTTTGAGCCTTTCCTAGAACTCACTCTGTAGTCCAGGCTGGCCTCAAACTCAAAGAGATACACCTGCCTCTGCCTCCCGAGTACTGGGATTAAAGGCATGCACCACCACTGCCTGGCTAACGGAGACGTCTTATTAACTATGAAAGCTTGGCCTTAGCTTGAGCTTGTTTCTGACTAGCTCTGTTACTTTAAATTAACTAACTTCCATTAATTTGTGCTCTGTCACATGGCTCATGGCTCCTCCTGTATGGTGTGTTTCCTCTGTGTCCAGCTGATGACTCCCACTTTCTACTTCCCAGAGCTCTCTCTGCCTGGAAGTCCGGCCTATACTTCCTGCCTAGCTGCTGGCTATTTAGTTTTTTATTAAACCAATCACAATGGCTTATCTTTACACAGTATAATCAAATGTCTTGCTATAGTGAATCTAGAATAGGAATGAATTGAAGTAAAGGCATAAATTTTAGAACATCAATATGCCTGTCATCATACATCACCCCTTCCAAGGCCCAGGGAACATCACAGAAGGGGATAGAAAGAGTTTGAGAGCCAGAGATTTGGGAGGAGTGCTACAAAGAACTATCTTGTTGGCGTGCCATGGCTGCTACAGCTATCAACACTCAGCAGCTATGGTTACACACAGCCACACACAGACACAGACACACACACAGACACACACACACACACAGACACACACACAGACAGACACACACAGACACAGACACACACACACAGACACACACAGACACACACACAGACAGACACACACAGCCACACACACACATACACACACACAGACACACACAGACACACACACACAGACAGACACAGACACACACACACACAGACACACACAGACACACACAGCCACACACAGACACAGCCACACACACACACACACACACAGACACACACAGCCACAAACAGACACACACACAGCCACACACAGACACAGACACACACACACCACAAAACATGCATACACTCCACAGCCATACCACACCCCTCATAAAACACACACACACATGCACACAGACACACACACACAGACACACACACATACCACAAAACACACAGACACAGACACAGACACAGACACACACCACAAAACATGCATACACTCCACAGTCATACCACACCCCTCATACAACACACACAAACACACATACACCCCCACATCCTCCACAGCCATACCACCCCCCCACACATACACATACCTTGCCACACACCTCCATATACACCCATACCACACATTCCCCCCACACAACACAGATAAGCACAAACACACAATAACACACTCAAGCACACAAACACATACACACACCCCATATGATCTCATACACCCATACCACACAAACACATACACACACACACCCCACACACATACATACCACATAGCCCCCCAACACATACACACACACATACACATACACACTCACACACAAAACAAAGACTGCAAAGTAGGAATAAAAGAGTTGTGAAAAAATAAGAGCGTCTATATGAGTGGAAGTGACTAAGATAACAATTCTCAACCTGTGGGTCACAACCCCCTTGGGGGTGTTGAATGACCCTTTCACAAGAGTCTTCTGTGACTACTGGAAAACACAGATATTTACATTATGATTCATAACAGTAGCAAAATTACAGTTACAAAGTAGCAATGAAAATAATTTTATACTTTTAGAGTCACTGAGACGTGGGGAACTATCTTAAAGGGTCACAAACATTAAGAAGGTTGAGAGCCACTGGGACAAAAGAAGGCAATGAATGTTCATATGATCACAACACATTGCACACATATATGTATATGTGTATATATCTACATACGCGCTATATATATATATATATACATGAATTGATGTCCTTAAAGGCCTTGTGACTAAATGGAATTAGCATGAGCGTGAATGCCTATGGAAACAAGATGAGGCCCAAAGTCTGAACCTGTGGTGTTTTAGCTGTCATATAGGGTGCAACACAAGGACAGGAGGGAAAAGGAGAAGGACTTGCCAGTAAGGTATTAGAAGCAGGAGCATGGAATGGGGTATCAGGGTATTTAAGGGGAGGATAATTTGAAGGAAAGGAGGAGAGTATGCATTCTCCTTCACTGTGCTATTTCCCAACCATTCCTCCCCCTTAAAGACACTGCTCAATGTCTATTATGCTGGCCGCACAGAACAATGAACTACGGACACCAATATTAGTTTTTAGAAATTTATGGGTTTTGCGTGTGTTCATAGTAATAGATTTTTAATTAGAATGTATGTGAGGGAAAAGAGGAACGAAACGGAAGACATGGAGCTCTTTGGAGGCACTGTGTTGCTTGGAGTAGAGAGAGGAGTTGCAGAAGGAAATTGGGGTGAGGATTATTGGCTTAAGATAAAAGAAACAACAGCGTATCTGTGCTCTGATGGGCATGATTTATTTGTGAAGGAAAATGTGCTCATGCAATAAGGAGAGAACAATTGCTTCAGTGATGTCTGTAAGTGGCCAGACAAGACAGCACTGCTCACTGTGGGGGCTGAGCACAGAGACAAGTACAGCCAGGCTTCCAGGGAGGAGGAGGATAGGGTACACCCTGAGGACATGTGTTCCATCAGCTTCAGAGTCTGTGGGGGTCCTGAGTACGGCTTCTCTGTTCTTATGGAAACCAAAATCAAGAAACCAGAACAGAGTGAGAATGGAGGAAAGTGTTGGAATGTTGAGGAGAGTGTGCGTTGGGGAACGATACATAAAAGGGCCGGATAATGAAAGCCTATGAAAATGTGCTTTGGTAATGGTCACGAGGATGCATCAATGACCCTAGGAGTCAGTAATCCTTAAATTGGGAACTGCTGGTGTAGGGGTGTGCTTTTTCCTTAGTCAGGCTAATTCCATCCATGGGTGCATAAGCAATGGTGAGGAGAGACATAAGCTAATTTTATCCATACTAGAATGCAGCGTTTCTAATTATCTATAAAGCGGAAGTTAAAATTGAGTATACAAGTAGTACTTGTGTTTATTGCCAAGGAAATGCAAGAATGATGGAAGAATGGGATTATGGATGGCTGGTGGCTGCAAATCCAAATTTACAAGCTGGGAGGAAATCTCAGAACTATGAGTTAGGTGTGGGCTAAGGAAGATGGTGAATGCAGAGGACGATGCTCCATCCTTGGTCATGAGTAGTTCTGGAAAGTGAGCAAGGGCAGCATGGCTGGGTGGAAGGACCATGTTCTCACGGAAGAATGGGATCCCTAGAAACTGAGAGGACAGGCTCCTGACTGAAGGTATTATCTACTTGAACTTAGAATGATAGCATGTTTCAAAGGGTCCTGAGGGAGGGTAGATGCCCACCAAAAGAGGGTAGAAGGGTCTAGGGTGTGATTCAAAGCGGGGCTTTCAGGGACTAAAGACAGGCTTGAAATGGGAATGAGTGCTGGGGAAAGCACATACCTCATCTCCAGGTTCCATAGCATGTCTGTGGAGAATGGATGGAGGCAGGAAATTACCAACCCCACAGAGAGGCTTCAGGGAAGACAGACAGGTTCTGCAATAGCACTGTCAAGAGATGACCCTTCTGTAACCCCAGTTACATCCCTGAGAACTTACATTTTGATGAACTATTATCATTTTGAGTCTCAGAAAGCAAGGAAGTCATCATCTACTCCTGTGACATGTGAGCTTGGGGCCTATGCTTGGTAAATATGGGTGAGAGCTGAAGTGGTGGAGGGTTATGGTAAAACAGTACTAGGCCATTCAAACTGTAGACCGCTGCCTCATTAGCTAACGCAAGATTCTTCTCAGGAAGAACAACTAAGCTAAACTTGCAGTTGAGAAGCTACAGGCATGTGTCTCACAAAAGGTATCCCATGTGTTTTGTAGGAGAAAATTTATTATATTATAGTTCTATTCTTCTATTCAATTAGTGTCTGTTCCAGGTAACTGGCTCCAAAACATACTATGTGAACCAGACTATGTGTGAAACATGCTACGTGGAACCATAGTTCTCTTCTCTTTGTTCCTTTCCTTTCTCTCTCAGGAGTGGTTAGAATTTCTGAGTATAAAATGGTTACACCAAGCCAGGCATGGTGGCACACACCTTTAATTCCAGCATTTGAGAGGCAGAGGCAGGCAGATTTTTGATTTCAAAGTCAGCCTGGTCTATAAAGCAAGCTCCAGGACAGCTAGCAGGACTCGGAGAAACCCTGTCTACTAAAGCAAACCAACAGTGTTTGTGCTAGCTGACCTGTGCACAGGAGCTGGCATTGGGTAAGCCTGCGTCTCCACTGCTTCTGTAGTATTGAAGCTGCTTGAAGCCTAAGAAATTCATGTTTAATTTGGCCTATACACATTTTTAATAGTTACTCATGCTTAGCCAGAACTCAAATAATCAGTATCAAATGTACGGGGAATATTTTTGACACAGTGTATGGTTGACTGAGTTGTTTTTTTTTACCCATTTCATGCATGTGCATGTGTGCACACACATAAGCATTGCACACACGCATAAGCACGCACACACAGTCTCATGCATAATATTTAATTAATAAAACACAAACAAATTAAAACAGGGTCATTTGATGTTATAGCTTTAAAAAAGTTACATAGTTTTATGTCTATTATGTGATATAATCAGTCTTGAATTCCAGTCTTCAAATTTCAGATTCTGAATCCTCAAAAAAATTAAACATAATCGTAATGATTTTAGGTCCAAAGTTTGTGAGATCCTTTGAGCTTGGTTCAGTTGTCTCTGTGGATTTCCCCATCATGATCTTGACCCCCCTTGCTCCTATGACCCCTCTTCCCTCTCTTTGACTGGACTCCTGGAGTTCAATCTGGTACTTGGTTGTAGATCTCTGCATCTGCTTCCATCTGTTACTGGATTGAAGGCTCTATGATCACAGTTAGGGTATTCACCAATCTGATAACCAGGGTAGGCCAGTTCAGTGACTGACAGCTGGGGAACCTGCATAGGACCAGACTAGACCTGTAACATGAATCTTAAAAAGTCTTATTAATAAAAAACTCAGTGCCAGCCATTGGGGTAAATTCTGAAAGATCAGAGAGACAGAACAAGCAAGCCACAGCCAACCTCACCTTGACAACTTCTCAGTCAATCTTGTATCCTCAAATCGCAAGGCTCTGAGTCCTCATCAGAATGGATCTCAGTTGAATTGCTGCTAAAAGCCTAAAAGCTTAAAAAGCCTCTAGTTCCTGGTTTTCAAACCTTATATACCTTTCTGCTTTCTATAATCACTTCTTGGGATTAAAGTCATGTGTCTTTCTCAAGCAAAGACATAAGATCTCAAGTCCTGTAATTAAAGGTGTGTACCACCATGCCTGGCTGTTCCCAGTGTGGCCTTGAACTCACAGAGATCTGGATGGATCTCTGCCTCTGGAATGCTAGTATTAAAGGTGTGTGCTATCATTGCCTAACCTCTATGTTCAATATTATGGATGTTCTGTTCTCTGACCCCCAGAAAAGTTTATTGGGTGCACAATATACCAACCGCATGGACCCTCTGCATATGGGAGACAGTTGTGTAGCTGGGTCTGTTTGAGAGGTCCCTAGCAGTGTGATTAGGGTCTATCCCTGCGGCATACGTTGACTTTCTGGATCCCCTTACCTGTGGTGGGATGCCTTGCTCACCCTTGATGCTTCGGGGAGAGGCTTGGTCCTGCCTTAACTGAATGTACCAGGCTTAGCTGTTGCCCCATGGCAGAACTTGCCTTGTTGGAGGAGGAGATGAGGCATGGGTCGGGAGGTGGGCAGAAGGTGGGACAGGGAGCAGGAGGAGGGATGAGAGGGGGATATGTGGTTGGTATGTAAAATGAAAAAAAAATAAAAGCAAAACAAAACAAAAAACAAAAAAAATCATGACAATTTCAGTTGTTAATCAAGTTAAGCAAGTAAAGATGGAGATGAAAAGCTTTGGTTTCCCAAGCATTCTATTTCTTTAGCTCAAAGTTCAGCTGTGGTGAGTCTTACTGCTAGGTTCTTCCCTTATCAATGGTTTGAAATTACTTGGAGAAAAGCAATCTATGTGTACTGGGACAACCAAGTACATTACCTGGCTTAGACTTGGGAGAAAGGTGAAAGTTGACTTAGTATGTCTCCGCTGACAAGAATGTTAACTAGGAGTCCAAGAGTTTATGTCCATGGTGAGGATTCAAACCTAGAGATGATGATATAGAAGTGAATTGGTTTGATGCTCTGACCCTAGCTTGGTTTACTCTTCTCGTAGAGCAGGCTGTGTTGACTGCTGAGTTCCAGCGGGTTTCTAGGGAGAAATTAATCAGGACACTGTGTCTGCTCATTTGTGCACACCTCATTTCTTGATCTTAACTGTAGTGCAACAGTATCCCTAAGTGAACACACACTTAATGGAGACCCACCTGCCAAGTTCAGCAACCCCTAAGTCCAGATAAGCCCAATGTTGTTTTGCAGAGCTCACTTGTGAAAATAATTTAGATATACACACAGTCTATATCTCCTGCAGTACTAGCAGATTTGGGACATTTCACAGGCAACCTGTGATGGTTGATTCAATTGTTCAAGGGAAGTACAGTGTGGGCTCAGTAAGTGTGGAAGAGCATTTCCCTTCCTGGCTCAAACAACTACATCCTCCCTGGTGGTGATAGCAGAGGGTTGATGTCAAGGCTTTCTCTTTCATGGACAATAGTGACTGAACCTTTGACGTAGTCCCTGATAAGATTGGTGAAATAATTGGATCTCTTACCAATTATCTTTTCAGCAAGGCTATTCCATTAACACTTCCACCGTTTTCATTGGCCACCCTACTTCTATCAATATGGTTAACGATGGCATATCTGGTTTGTGAACATGTACTTTGTGCCCAGAATACATGCTTTTTACTGAAATGTGAGACCATGTGAATAATATCGAGGCTTTCTACTTTTTCATTAATTGTAGCAATTGATCCTGGGAGAATGGAAACAGTTCTAGATAATAAAACAAAACCCACAAACATTTCTTGATGAAAAACAGCATGGCTACACCATTGTTTCAAGAAATATAAGAAATAAGTCTGTGGTGACATTTTATTTGTGCTGAAATGTGTTATTTTATTTGTATGTTAATAAATAAAGTTTGCCTGGAGATCAGAGTTAATCTGATCACATGGCAGGCAGAGTCTTTGTGTGTTCAAGGACACAGCCAAGCATGTTGACACATGCTTTTAATCCCCCTACCAACCATAGAGACCTGGAGGTCTGTATAGACAGGCAGTGATGAGGAAGTGCAGTGGCTGGGTTAAGAGCCACTGAGAAGGCAAAACAGCAAGGCAATAAAGGTGCAGGTTGGACAGCAAGAGACTCTCTTGGGAAGCTAAGGCAAGGTGGTAAGCTAAGGTTAGTTGGTGGCTATTGCTCTGATCTCTATGGCTTATACCCCTGTATTTGGCTCTGTGTTTCTTATTTAATAAGACTGTTTAGAAATTTGTCTATACAAGTCACCTACATAGTTTTGTCAACTGATTGATAATACCTAGATATTTTGTAGCTTATTTATATGGTTCCGTGCCTTTTGTTTATCTAAACAAATGAAGATTTAGAACCAATGTATAGGTAATTAAAATGACAATAACACTTTCCTCTTAAATTTGTACTTCCATTCATAGAGAGAAAGTCATGGTGCTTAATCATAGTAGAAGTAAAGAATAATAAATTATATCTTGATATCTTATTGACTGATTTAAAAAATGATGGCAAAAAGAGAAAATTCCATATATCCTCTTTGTCTGCCAATTCATTACAAAAGGACAAAAAGGTACTCGAAATACTGAAGATAATCCACTGTTGGACTCTGTTGGGTGAGTTCCTAAATGACTCCTGGAAATGTGTAGACTTAAGCATCTGTGCCCAAGTCTACTAGTCAGCTTAGATAGAAATTGATTCCAGGTCTGCTAATAAATAGATGGAAATTTGTCAACAATTTCAAATTCCTAGGTCATGATATGTTTTCATCATACTTAAATAAAAGGACAAAATTCCTCTACCACTTTTCAGCTACCCAAATACCTTTGCTTAAATGAATATTTTAGAGGACAAAAAGAAAGTCATGCAGATGAAATATTTTTGATAATATTCTTCTCCTGACACTGCCAACATCATATGATTTCTTTTAAATGTTCATTTATTTGGCAAAAGATGCTGAATTCATTGTTGCCAATTTCCCCCCCAGGAAGAACTAGAAGATAAAGCTATTCTTCAGTTTTCTCACTTGCAAATGACATCCCTTGGGTCTTTTGCAAGGCACTGAAGTGATTTTCAAAGTCACCTGTCATTATTTTTTTTGCTGTTGTCATTCAAGTGAAATAACCTTCAAAGTTGCAAATATTCTTATCCAAAAAGCTAGGCTGATTCATAACCCAATTAGAATATAGTGAGCCATTAAAAACTGCAAAGGAAAATGACACAGAGAAAGCATGGTATCACATAATACCTAGTCAGAAATGAAGCAGTAACATGCATATAAGAAAAAGCTTTCCCAAAGGTATCAGGAGAAAACAGAGACAGTACAGCAAACATTATTTGTAAGATATTTCAGATCTGGTAATAAAGATTAGCATTCACTGAGAGGTTATAAATAAACAATGTAGATGCTACAATTACCAAGATTTTATATGAGTTTCACCAGATGTAACTCAGAACCAGTGCACTTGCTAGTGGGATGCGGTCTTGTGTTCAATTCCACACACCAAGGTAAAATAAG
Organism: Peromyscus leucopus; assembly: GCF_004664715.2. Lineage (NCBI taxonomy): Eukaryota > Metazoa > Chordata > Mammalia > Rodentia > Cricetidae > Peromyscus > Peromyscus leucopus. The sequence continues at coordinate 77,699,456 of NC_051084.1, read as the reverse complement.
AAAAAGTGTTCCTATGCTGGAGAAAAGAAACACAGGTCAAATTCAGTGGGGCCCTTCAATCCTAATTCAGGAAATGCTGAACATAGAGGAGACAGGGACAGACAGAGAGAAAAATGTAGATACTCAAATCTACTCTGTTTTGGGTTTGAGTATTAATCAGGAATTGCATAATAGAAGTCCCAAAGGTAAAGAAAAGAAAAATCTGGAAAAAAAATAGATGAAATACCCTGGAGTCATATAGACAGAGAAAAACAGCAGCCTACTACTCCTTGCTAGGCTGGGAGACCTCGCAGCTCACAGTATACTGGATAGATTACTTAGGAACAATTTACCTCTTTGCTATAATTAATTAGCTCTGGATTAAGTCTTGTTCCAGATTCCACCTAACAAACTAAGAGGCATGACCCAGAATGTTCAATGTGTCCCCAATGAAATTAACTTAATTCAACATAAGGACCTGGCAGACTTATGAGATTATAAAATGGCCAAGATTCACTCATGGTTTTTTTTTTTTTTTTAAATAATGTATGGCTTTGAGAAATACATGAAAGTAATGAAGAAAAACAAATAAATATAACCCATAATAAAATATATCTGCTGAAACAAAGTGAACATTGACAGATTTTAGAACTAATATTTAAGATAGACTATGTCAACTGTTCTAAAGACCAGCATGAGTTATTAAAGTAGAGATACAGAAGTGAAGGAAAGCTCAAAACAACCCTTAGCTGCTGGAAATGAGAACTACAGTAATCCAGATTGGAAATTTATTTGGGAGGAATAACAAAAAAGAAAATAGTCAATTGGAAGAAAGGAAAACTGAAATTAAAGACAGCAATAAAAACCATCCAGAATGAATCTACTTAAAAAGAAAACAGAATGGTAATGGGCAAAGGGACACTTTCATTGGCTTTCTTCACAGTGAGGAAAATGAAGTAGAGAACACATGCAAAGTATCTGAAAAGGTAATGGTCAAAGTGTTTCCTAACTCAAAGAACCTGACAGTCAAGAGTTTCAATAACCTCAATCAAAAAAGCAAATAAAGAAAACATAGAAATATATTTAATGTATGTGCTATAGTGATAAAAGAAAAAATCTCAGATATAAAGCCAAGGATAAGGCTTGGAATAGATGTTACATAGAGAAGCAGAGCTAAAAATGACTGTAGGTTGATCACTGAGAATTAAGCAAGAGAATGGAGAGCCATGCAGCCTCTTAAAAGTATCCAGGAAAACACTTGTGAGAGTAGGTTCCTGTGTTAGGCAAAATTTACCTTTAACAATGTAGATAAGCTAAATCAAAGATCTTAATACACAGAGAAATTGAAACAATTAACCAAAAGCAGACATATTCTTGGAGAAATACTTTATCGAGGACCCCCAGGTAGAATAGAATGGAAATCGTTCAAAATTGGGATATATACATAGAATTAAGGAATTTATAAAAGATAAATGCATGGTCCCTCTCACCTAAAGTTTGAGAGGGAACACAAAATGTCAGTTATCACAAGTTCTTACCCTGTACTTAAAGTAATATGATATAATCTGGCAAAAATCTGTGATAATGTATTTTATAAAGGCCAAAGGACCAACTGAAATCATATAGCTGTTTTATCTAAGTCAATATAGAAGATAAAATGTAGTCATCAAATATATACATTTAATTGAAAAGAAGGCACAAGAGTAATGGGCAAAAGTAGGAGAAATAAAAAATATGTAGAATAGAGTTGAACAAAGCTGTGTAATATTAATCCCATCAACTAGCTGGACTGGACAGTCCATCCTCTCCAAAAGGATTATTGCAATGAACTGAAAAGCAAAACTCAGATGTCTTCATAACAGAAAATATACCTTTATGTATAGACAAAAGAAAATGAAATAACATTGTGGAGCACATACCACCTCTTCATTAGTAAAATATGTAGTATTCTTTAATATTTATATCAGAATGAAATATGCTTTGAGGAAAGAATGTACTTATAAACAGAGAAGCTTGTTTTATAATGATGAAAGTGTTGAGTTCATCAAATGGATGTGTCTTTAAATGCATATGCAGCTCATGGCAGAGTTTTAACATACATTAGATCTGAGGGAAACATCATCACTGTGATAGACAAGGACTCCATAGACTCCCTTGGCCTCCAACTGACTTTGAGTTGACAGCAACATGTGTGCTAGTATGCCACTGAGAACGTTTATGACCAGGTGACAAGTTATAAAATTCAGGCCCTTGTAAATCAGAGACAATATTCCAGTTAGATGGGTGGGCTGTTGCTGTGTTTGCTTCATTGTTGCATTATCCCCACAGGCAACAAAGCATAGAATCAATGAGAGGAAATCACTCAATCTGGGAGTTCTTCCTAGAGTACAAACAAATCAGTGTGCTGTGTATCCAACCTTCTCATGTGTCTGCAATGGCTCAAGAAATTTTTCCCTGACTGGTTTGATTAGGAACACGGTGCTGGTGCCAGATTTATAAATAAACAATGTTGGAAGGTTATAAATAAGCAATGCAAGAGCTGCTGTTCCTCCACACCACCAACTCCCAGTTTGCATTATTAAGTTTCCAGGGACTAGACATAAAGTTCAATGGTTGTACACTTTCCTAGTGATTGATGACATGTTCAGATCTTTTCAACAGACTTTCAAGATGTTGAGGACAGGCAAACAGAATACTGGAGCCATAGTTTGGTGCCAGATGCCAGGAGTAATAGAAGATCAGACAACCTTTCAGAAGCTCTAGAGCCAATAAGTATCTCTGTGAAGGTCTATCTTTGGACAAATTCAATAGACAAAGTGTGGAAGAGGGTTTTTTTTCTTGAAATGATCAATTCCCTACAAAAACTCATGACTTAAGAAGATATAGGAAAACAACAATCCAATAAAATATAGTAAAATATTCCAGAGATAAATATTAAAGTCCATTCTCAATTATTAGATATTTTTAATATAAAAAACAAAAAAATGACATAGCTCTCAGAACTTCTGTTCGACACAATAATTGGAAATACTAGCCAAAGCAATAAGACAAAGAAAAGAAATATAAAGCATTTCGATTACAATAGAGGAAGAAATTCTATTTGCAGATACAGGTATCTTGATTTATATTATTTAGAGAATAGTTTATCAGTTTCTATAGTCAAATCCAGATAGACATGACACTCATATTTAATACTGTGCATTTCCCCTGTAATGACAGAAAAGCTAAGTTTAATGGCTCTCGACCAATAGTGGCTGTTGGTTTCTCTGCAGTGCCAACTCAATGTTCAAGAGTAGGATGTTCTTTTCAAATGTTAACAGCACAGATAAAGTTTCCTAACAATCCAAATTTTCTTGTGTATTTGCAATTTTATTTCTGTGAAACAAGACCAGTCCTAATGGTATCATAAACATCAGCAGCAGAGCAGCTTTTCCAAGTTCTGCAGTGTGGACAAACTGTGGAGACATCCAGCACACACTGCATTAAAGGAGGCAAAAGGTTTCCATAAAACAGCAAAATTCAATTTTGTTGTAGTATCTAGATTATTTTTTTAATTGGCTTCTTAATCATCATCTTGGGACGACCTCTCTAGAAAGACATCATTACGACAGCACAGTAAAGGGTCAGCACTGTTGTGTAGTATGATATGTGGGAAATTATTTCACACCAGAAAGGGTGTGGGAGAGAATGGTTCTGCATTTTTTAGCTCTAGAGGATGTAACTCTAAAGGTATTATCTGAGAAATGACATTACTTTTCCCAAAATATGGTATGTCACAGCTCTGAAAAGAAATGTAATTTCTTAAAAAAATATTTGCTTTCATTTATTGCACAGTTCTAAGTACTCATTGTTTTCATGAACTTAAATTAAAAACCATTATTAAAAAATAAGAAATCACCTCCTCACATACAAATTCCCACAACAAACAGCCCTTATAAAAACCAAACATTTCACAATGATTGGTTTTATTTGAAGGTTGTTGTCATGACTTTATAAGGAGAAAAGTTCTAAGGACTTCACACATTTGCAAAGACACACAGACATATGTATGTGTACAGACGCATGCACACACAATTACTAGAACTATATAGACAGTCATAAAATTCAATTGTATTTCTGTACTCAATGCACATTTAAAAAATTAGCAAGATAATATTGTTTACAATAGCATCAAAATATTAAAATACCTAAAAATGGAAGCCCTGAAGTGCAATGTACTTTTGAGAGACTAAAGTGTGCCAATAAATGAAGGCATCTTGCATTCATGAGTTAGAAGGTTAAGCATTCTTCAGATATCAGTATACCCCCAAAATTACCAGTTCAATACAATCATTGTTATTATGCCAGAAAGATAGAAAAATGTACCCTAAAATTTACATGGAACCTCGACGATCTTATTTACACAAAACACTTTTGATATAAGAAGAAAAAGGTGGAAGGAATCATACTTCTGATTTAATTACACATTATAAAATATAATACTGAAAGCACTGTATACTACTATAAGAGAAAACTAGATGCTTGAGAGAGACTAGGAGTCTATAAATTCTTACATGTCAAGTAATACCTGGTAACAATATCAATGTCATTGATTGAGAATGGTCAGTGTTTTCAACAAATATTTAGAAGCTGGATATTAACATAAAAAGAATGATGGCATATGTTTTCCTGGTGCTGTGTGTAAAAGTACACTTGGAATGACAAAAAGATCCAAATATAAGACCTAAAGACATGGGGTGATGGTGGTGCATGCCTTTAATCCCAGCACTTGGTAGGCAGAGGCAGGCAGATCTTTGTGAGATTGAGGCCAGCCTGGTCTACAGAGCTAGTTCCAGGACAGCCAGGGCTACACAGAGAAACCCTGTTCTGAAAATCAAAGACAAACAAACAAGCAAGCAAAGAAAAAGATCTGAAGACAGAAAACTCTTGGATACATATTTCTTCCTATCACATGATTTGTTACTGGATTGGCAATGATTTATTAGAATTGATACCAAAAGAATGCTAGAGAAAATTTAACGAACAGGGGATTATACAATTAAATATATGTACATAATATAGTTTACAAAGTAAGTCAATATACAATGTAAAAAGGCAAATAATAGAATGAGTATTTGTAAATCATGCAATTGATGGTCAGTTAATTTCTAGGACATATAATGATCTAAAATTCAGGAAAAAAATCAAACTGGTTTAAAAAATTAGCAAATGATTAGAACAGACATTTTGTCAAAGATAATATGTAAATGACCAGCTATTTGATGATGCTCACCATCAATAACTTCCAGCAACCAATGCACAAGGCAGCAGCACTGCCTGTCCTTACTGGAAAGGATAGTATTGAAATCAGCATACAACAAAATCTCAGACAGTCTCACTGAGGTCATGTAATAACTGGATCCTTTGTGTGTCCTTTGGACTCTCAAATGATATAACATTTATAAAAAGAGGAATTTCCATTACTATGTGACTTCTGGGCACTGCTTTTGAGTCTATATATCCAAAGTAACTGAAAGTCAAAACTCAGCCTTACATGTGCACAGTCAGGCTCAAAGCATCTACTATGTAAATTTACTAAGAGGTTCAGGAATGTTGAATTCCACTGAGCCTGAATGGGTAAATATGAAGGATGGAAATGAACTCTGAGGACATTAACATATGTGGATAAATATTAAACATAAATAACATAAATAAATCAAATTCATGGAAACAAAGTTGAATGGTGCTCCCTCTTTGTTCGGTGGGCTAAAAGTCTGAAGAGGGGCTGAAAGTAAGATGGTTAATCTTAACAATTTAGGACTGTGAAACCTGATGTATCTTAATCTGGAACAAGTCCACAGCCTCTGGCTTTCTGTGGAAACAAAAGCAGAACCTCTTTTCCAAAGTAACATATCCTTATATCCAAATTTTGAAGTCAAGGTACCTTTAAAATATACATTTTGGCATAACTCAACAGCTTTTGTAATCAAATGTTTTTCTTTAATTATGAATATCAAAGAGAACATAATCCAGATTCTCTGTGTGGTAGCCATCTTTATGTGGCTTATGTTTTATATTACCTTGAGCCTTGAGCCTATTGCTTTAAACTGTACCATTGTAAGCCTGAAACGGCGCTGTGGCTGCTGGCTCCGCCCACTTCAGCTTCCCAACATGGCAGTGGTACGTTTTCTGCCAGCTCTGGGAGTCATCAAGTCTCAGAAATAGTGGGTCTAAGCTTTTATCAAAGCAGCATGTAGCCCAGAAACCTTTTTTTTTTTTTTTAATACTAGTAAAGACTAAATCTACCACACAGCTTAATTTGCCGCTGGTAGATGCCTCATTTCCGCCATACTGCCGGTCAAACGCACCCGCCAGGAACCCGCCAGTGTCCAAACTTGTGTTTTGTCGCATCTAGCTGCCCGTATGAGACAAGAAGCAGGAACCTGGTTTTGGCTCTGTTTAGAATTGGTTATTAAATATTCTCAGGTTTAAGGTGGAAACTCGAGCCGTTGGGCGCCATTTGTTGCTGGAGGGCTTCTCTCCAGGTTCCCCAAGCCCCGCAGTCCCACAATCCACTTATAAAACAATCACTCAGACGCTTATATCACTTATAAACTGTATGGCCATGGCAGGCTTCTTGCTAACTGTTCTTTTATCTTAAATTAACCCATTTTTATAAATCTATACCTTGCCACGTGGCAGGACTGAGAAACAAGCAGTAGTTAAGGAAGTGTTTCCCTGAAGGCATTTCTGGAGATGCTTGATTAATAGTGTAGACCCGCCCAAAATGTGGGTAGCACCACTGATCAGGCTGAGGTCCTGGATTAAACCAATAGAGCATTCTTGCTCTCTGCTTCCTCCTTAATGAGGGTCAAACAGTTGATCTCTCACATGCTCCTCTTCACACTCTGAAGATGGCCTAGGAACAGTGGAGATAGGTGACTGTGGACCCAAAGTTCTCACATTCTGAACCAAAATAAATATTTCCTATTTTTTTAGTTCTTATTCTCAGGTATATTTGTCACAGTGATAGAAAGCTAACTAATATATTAGTTTCAAGAGCTTCAAATGTTCAAGACAAAATATCCCGCATATCTATATAAATATACTGTCACTGATGTATCCCTGAAAACTGATTAAAAAGGACATTTTAATGATATATTTATTTTATCACAATAAAAGCATAATCTATTAATAATTAATAGGACTAGAGCTAAATAGAAATTTAAAATACATTTTTGAGATTGTAATATTCTTCAATAATTCACAACAGTTTAGAATCTAGCTTCATAAACAATTATCACTCAAAATCACTCAAAATCTCATTTTACAATGCAGTTGGATAAAAGATGATGGTAAGCGTTTTAACTTCGGTGCCAATGGAGAGTTTGTAATTAAAGCCCTGTAACTGCCACTTAAGAATAAATTCAGTCTTTTAAAGAGCTGTATGTGCACTCATTCATTTGTATTAAGTACCTAATTGTGTATATGTGTTCTGAAAGGTTGTATGTGAATACATTATATTTCCAAAAATAAGTTACACAGTTTGTACCTTCACACTACCGTAACAATGAAATACATGTCACAAGGTAACTTAATTATTTCAAATGCTTACATCAAGTGGTGTTTGCAAAATATTTAATCAGGATACATATACACTGTGTGTATTCAATAACCAAAAAAAGTATGAATAAATAAGAGAGTGATACATTTTAGGAAAATGATGGTTGAGTTTCATAAAACTTTTAAAAAAACACACAATCTCCATCTTTCCCCATCTCTTTCAATTTCTCTCTGTTTCTTCCTCTTTCTCTCTTTCCTCTCAGTCTCTTTTTCAGTCTCTGTCTCCATGTCAACCTTTCTATTTCTATCCTTCTCTCTCTCTGTCTTTCTCAGTCTCTGTTTCTACCTCTGTCTCCCACTTTCTTACCGCATTTCAGTCATCTATGGCTGTATACTTGTGTGTGGGAGGCCAGAAGCATTTGGGAGAAATGTCAGCACTTTGAAATCTTCCTGAGGTCGATGGCTTTGCGGGCTGATAGAAGGTTACTCTACAGGTAAGAACTATTTAAATTACACTTAGATGAAGCTGACTACATAGCTGGAAAAGAATGGATGAGAGTTTTAAATGTGATCCCAATGTTTTTCTGTCTAAATATTATTGATTTCATCACGTAACCTTTGTTAGTAGGATAAAGCTCTTTACAGCAAAGAAATGAAATGCTGACATACATGAAAAAGGGGAAGTTAATTATATCTGAATAAATAGACCCTTATTTTTTTAAATAAATAAATATAAATAAATAAATATAAACACCGCGTAAAGGTCACGCTCATGTTGTTTCCTTGTGGACTGCACACTTTCTTCATTGGGTGGAGCCCCCAGTCTTCACCTTGCTGACATGGCTCACACTGTTGTCCCATCAGCTCAGGCTCTGACTATAACTCTCCATTTCAGGAGAGGTTGACATTGTTGTGGAAGCTTGGCTCAGAAATTTCATTTGTGTGGAAGGTTATATCTTTTACTAGCAACCATTAATATTTGTAGAGCTGTTGGTTAGTGCAGAATACTGTCCTGGGCTCTTGAAGGGAAATGTTGAAATATTAGAAACTATGCTCCCCATCCCAGGAGGGAGGGAGGTACAAATGGGAGGATGGGCACCACAGGTCTACAACTCCCAGAAGTATAAAGCACAGAGGAAATGGACAAAGTACTGAGCAAATGAAGGGTTCATCATACAGTTTTGCTGTGTGTTGCTATTGCAAGTGTCTCAGCAGTTCCCTAGAAGCCATTTCTAGATTCTCCATGCATCTACTACCACACAAAGAAGTACTTTAGAGGTGCTTGGTGCATCTGATTTTTCAGAACCCTTTCAGAGTAGCTTGATGTGTGCAGAAGTTAGCTGATAATAACTAAGGAATGCACACGCTCAATGAATCTTCTATGTATAGTTCAAAAAGGAACTCTTGTGGTGGTATTGTGTTCCCCAAAATATTGTGTACTCTAATAAATTTATCTGGGGTCAGAGAACAGACAGCCACTAGATACAAAGGCTAGAAAATGGTGGCACTCACACCTTTAATCCTAGCATTCCAGAGATAGAAATCCCTCTGGATCTCTGTGAGTTCAAGGCCACATTGGAAATAGCCAAGCATGGTGACACACGCCTTTAATCCCAGAAAGCCAGCCTTTAATCCCAGGGAGTGGTGGTAGAAAGCAAAAAGATATATAAGGCGTGAGGACCAGAAACTAGAGGCATTTGGCTGGTTAAGATTTTGGCTGTGTAAGCATTCCGATTTTTGAGCAGTAATTCAGCTGAGACCCATTCTGGATGAGTACTCAGAGGCCTCCAGTCTGAGGAGACAAGACCAGCTGAGGATCCGTCGAGGTGAGATAGCTGTGGCTTGTTCTGTCTCTCTGATCTACCAGCATGGACCCCAATAACTCGCCTTGGGTTTGAATTTGTTAATAAGAACTTTTAAGATTCCTGCTACAAACTCCCCTATGGAGTCAACCATATAGTTGAATCAATATCCACTTATGGGCATGGGCTGAGATACAGGTCTGGAGAGACTGACTAACAGGAGATCCAGCTGAACTTCCCTCGTCACTTCTTTTCTTATTCTATCTGAATTGGGAAAAAAAGGGTACTTGAAGCCTATTCCCTCTCTGGTTGGCTCCTTCCATCATGTTCTATTGAGTTTAATTCCCGTGTGTTCTTGAAATCATTTTACTAGTCATCAATTTGGAAATGTTTTCTTTAGACACATGTGCACAGCCCAAGGGTATTGAATAAAGCAAAAGAGATCTGTGTTACATTCCTTTCACGTTCTCTGTCACAATCACCAGAGTGTATCTGGTATATTTGAGTATTATAATGTGACTTCTATTTACAAGCACCCAGTCACTCTATCACAAAGACCACCTTCTCCACATGGCACCTCTCTGCTCTTTCCAGCTTGCTAGTGTCCTTTCTATGACCTCTGCCTCTGTATTCATGGCAGTGAAGCTTGCCACATTCTAAGCAAATGCTTCAGAATCTCCAGGGCCTCTGCTCACTCCGATGCCTCATGCAGTAAGCTTTCACCTCTTTCTACTGTTTGACTCATATCTACTCACATTCGAATCACATATAATCAGAACCAACAGACCTGGGGGACTTCTCTCCTTTAATGACATTTGATTGGCTTGTGTGTTCTCTTTTCCCAGTGTGCCTACCCCTCACAGTGGTATGTGTTACCCCATCACACTCACAGTAGTATTCCTTATATTGGCGTCTGTGCTTGTCCCACAGCAGACACTCAACAAGTATTTATTGAAGTAAAATAAACACTGTCTTAGATAATCAAGCACAAAACTGACTATACTGAAACTTAAATGACTCAGTATGTTTATCTGCATCCTGGAGTGTCAGAAAAATTCATGCTGAGTGAAAGTGACTGATGATTAACAACTCACCTTAGATATAATGTCAAGTATCCACTGTCAAACAATTTTAAAAATGTAATTTTTCTAAGTACTTTCCAAAACTTCTTCTGGTTTATCAGAGAGAACAGGTTTTTTTTTTTTTTTTTTTTTTTGAAGACACAAATGGACAATAATTTACTCCCAAGCATGTGGAAAATGCTTTCTTAAATATAAGGTACTGTATTGTCTATAGACAAATGGGGTAACCATGATGAGGAGGTGTGTAGAGGTGTTAGTGTGCTTGCATCCAACTGAACACTTCTCATGCACCTCGCATATTTAAACCTCAGACTCCACCACTCTCCAGGGAGAAGAATATTAGTACATTAGATAAGAGCAGTTGAATGGATGAAATGAAATGACATATGAATAGTGATTAGCATAGCACTTATATAATTAAAAATCCTTCATTTTATGAAAATAGGTGATCTATACAATTTTATAATACCCATTTTCACAGCAAACACAACCTGGATATTATTTATTATGTAAACAAATCCAGTGTCAACAGGACATATAACGAGTCAACTGTGAGGCATAGGTATATGCAGCCTCTATTGAAATATACATATTTACCCTTAATTTTAAGAGTTATATCTCCTTTTCATTTTATCCCAAAGAATGATAATAGGACACATATTGCAGACAGGTAAAAAATTATATGTTCACATATTAAAGCCCTTAAGTTCTGACCATGTGAGTGCTTGATGTGGTCTATCTTTCCACTTATCTAGCTTCATAATAACAAAATATTAAATTGAAGTGGCTCTCATCAGCAGGGGAAGAGTGGCTACATTGTGCGTGTCAGTTCTTGGAGTGGGGGAAACTCCGCCAGGGCTTTAGAATGTATCACTGAAGAGGTGATGGAGTGGTTGGGAAGAAGACATTTGAGTCTTACCTCTTCATGTTACAATTTTACTCCTTTAAGGTAATTATAATTTTCATTGCAGGATCTATTAAGAAAGCTTTTACCTGACAGTAATTTTTCTTGTACTTACAGGTCATTATTAGAATGAAGCGAAGAAAGGGAGGCATGAGGGGGGAAATGGGGATGTTTACGGAGCCTATCTACACAAAGAAGACAAGAGGAAGTGCTGTGCTCTTCAGTTTGCCTGCAGAGCATAAAGCTCACTGAGGCAGAGGAATTCTCTGCAGCTTCTCCTAAGTGCTCACTCCAAAGGTGAGCACCACATGTGAGCTGACTTCACATTAGTGGTTCTTTTCAGATAATTTATCTTAACTCTAATCTTAGTTCTTAACACTGTAACATGTAACTGTTTTCTACTTTATCATTCAGCATCTAGAAGGAAGATTTACATTCCTCTCAGCTCTCTTATATATAACCAATGGAGTACCCCTAAAAGCTGGGCACTATACAAGGCTCTCAATTCTTTTGTCATTAATAAATATCCCCATGACATATAGGTGTGCATACATATGTGTATGTGTTTGTATACACATATATTCCCATTTCTTCATAGGGAGGAAGATTTGAAAGTAAGTTAAATCTCCAGTGTTCATAGGATTCTGATGAAGGAAGTAGAGGTAAATAGAAGATCTGTCTTCCTCCAAAATCAATGTTTTCCCATCTCACATGCCATTGCACGTGACCAGGAAGGCATGGAGTTTCCTTACATTTCTCAAATAAGCAACACATCCAAAAATTCAACTCTAAAGAACTTCCAGCCTAGAGACTCAACCCAGACCAAAGGATAAACACAGCATATGTTTATGTCTGTGTTAATCTTGGAGGAATCTTCAAACCACACAAGAGCTACAGCATACAATGGGGACAGGTGGAAATAGAGTGAATGGTGGCAACATACACTGAGCAGGAAGAGAGGGAAAGAAGATTGAGAATCAGTGCTTGGCTTGGAAGGTATGAGGGGAGAAGATGACCATTTCACAATGTTTCTGGACCTTTATGGTTGTGTGCAGTTGGAGGCTTTGGTTCTTTATAGTTGGGGAATAAATTATACTTAAGGAAACACTACATCAACTTCCGAGCTTTGCTAGCATTAGAAGATTGCTGTAATTTCTAAAATTATGTCAAGCATCATTTCAACTAACAAGGTCATTCTCCTTCCATGTATTTATCCTAAAGGGAATTTACTGCACAAATTAAATATAGAACAACTTTATGTGTAGTCATTAAAGTTTGATAGGCAGATACTGGCAGATACTGTAATGCATGAATAATCTACAGCACCATCTTTGCCATTTGTTTGATTTTTCTCTCATTTGTGACTTTCTTAAAACAGGTCTTCCTAGAATTAGGAAACCTAATTACTACCTGTCTGTCACCATTCTGCAGGCGTTAACCCTGACATCGCTAGCACCGGAACGAAACACAAGGGAGGGTCGATGCCATGCAGATGGGGTGTGTGACTGGATAAGCCAACTCTTGATTGTCTACACTCTTCTGTTAGACTCCCTTGTCTGCTTTAGTTATAAGATTTGTACAAAAAAAAATCCTTTTTTTGCTTAGAATGTCGCATGTAATTTGTGGACTCTAGAATTTCAGTCTTTTGAAGTAACTGAATAATAAACAGGAAGCCAGGGTAAACCACAACATGCAAATCTGGAAGACAGCTCCAATTTATGTTTTCTTCATCTGACCTGCTTTAATGAGGGAAGAAAATCATAAAATTAGCTTTTATCTAATAGTCTAAAAGTTGGTTGTGACAAGTGTAGCTGAAGACAAAGGAAACATTACCTCATGCTGGTGGCCCAGAGTCTTAAGGGAATGGGAAGCTCCCAAAGCTGGGCAGCTGGTAACCGAAAACCACCCTGTCAATGTCAACCACGGGCCATCTCCTTCATTTGCCAGAGAAAACATGGCCACACTTTGCTTACAGTGTCTGGTGTCAGAATGACCAAACTCTTGGCTCCCCTTCCTTTAGGACTGTGGCAAGAGAGCCAAGGCACACAACCAGCATGCCCACCCTGCCAGCTGCAGGCCAGAAGGAGGCAAAGAATGCTGCAAATTGTGAGTCATTGCTTTGAAGTATTCAGAGGCCAAAATAGGAAGAAGGATTTTTTTAATTATTAAAAGAAGAAGACGCTGCAATTACCCCTCCTTGTGTTTCAGTTTTGAGTGTGGGGAGATCTGAAAGCAAAGGCTTGTTTTACCTTGTAAACATTGGAGGAAGAGACGTAAGAACTCTTCCCTTTTAAGTTATCATCAGCACTAATTTACTCAAAAAAGTAAGCAACTCAAGATACCATATAAACAAACTGCTAATAAATAATGGTGTAAATAGCATTGCTTGAGGACAAAGATAAAGGAAAGTAAAATATCAAAGAAGAAGTAAATGAGAGTTTTTCAGAGCTTCGGTACGTACAGAGGCACATCAGACGGGGGTCAATGAGAACTTAACACAATGAAAGAAAATTTCATACTTGGAAACACCGCTGAGGATTAAAAATCAATGAAGGAAAGTCTTGTCACCTACAAAAACCCTGGCTCATAATCCGTCTAAGTTCTCAAACTGGAGGATTGCATCTCTCTCTAACATTTTACCCTAGATGTAGAGCCTGATGCAATCATGAGGAAACACTGGTTAAGGCAAATTTGACATATAATTTGCAAAATACCTGACAAGGGCATTTGAAAGTGTCAGCATAGTGCAAAATACTGGACAAAGAACTGTCACAGATCATTGGAGGAAGTCAAGGAGACATGGGAATTAGCTGCACACATGACACAGTGTCCCAGAACAGGGAAAGCTAACACCAGAGGAAGAAAGTCTGTTTTGTTACATGCTATGTCTATTCCTTAGCTGTGATGAAAGAAGCATCATTGTGTGAGCCGAGAACATCAGAAAAAGCCAATGGAAAGGTGTGTGAGACATTTGCTTCTATCAAGGGAAGGGGATGCTTTTAATAGTCTAATATTTCAGTGTAAAGCCTGAAAAAAGTCATTGAGAACTATTGGCTTCTGGAAGATAATTGGCTTCTGGCATCCCTTCACAATTATTTAGAGAAAGTGATATTTAGATTATTCTCTTTGGATCTGTCAAATATAGGGATCAAATGATGATTGTTTTATAATATTGGAAAAACCCGAAAATGCTCTACAACATTTTCTTAGACACTTGTTTCATGACCTATTCTAGACAATGGAAGACCAAACCAAGAAAAATAGGGACATAGAAAAGTAAGTGGAAACAATTTAAGAAACTAGTAAGTGCAACAATAATAATAATAAAATAATAACAATAATAGTAATAAAATACAATAAGTGTTTGAATAAAAATTAAAATAATTTTAAACTAATCGGTTTTGCTGGAATAAAAGACGAACATTGTCAGATGTCCTTGTAGTAAATCTAAGTATATAAAAATTTTTAAGTACCTGATTGAATTATTATGTGAAAAACTGATGCAATGAGATGCCATATTGTGTAGAAGAGAGGGAAACAGAAAGGAGAAAGGAAGAGGGTGGAAGAAGAAAGCAGAGAAACCAAGAGCAAGGGAAGATTCCAGTTAAAAATACCATATAGCATTGATTCCTTTTCTTCTCTTTCCAAACATTTTCTTAGTCACATACAGAAACTACAGGCACAGAATTGAAGTAAGCATTGCCCATGGGCCAGTGCTGCAGCAAGACAACACACAGACCTTAACGTTAAGAATCAACAAGATCCTTCCCTATGTCATCACTGGGAAAGTAGTAGTATGCTCCAGCACACAGGGTTCAATGAGAAACAACATTTGAGCAGGTCCAGGAATGAAATCAAACATGTAGAATTCATAAAGCCAAGGTGCATGGGATGGAAGGGACAGAAGGGATTGTGTCAGGAAGACACAGTTTTAGAGGTAAGGGACATGTTTTTTCCTAATTGACAATGTATATTTTTAAATGTTAAATATATTTCTAAGACAGATAACAAAGTGTTTTGTGTTATAAAATAATAATTCCTAAAATATGATTTTGAATGGAATGTGGCAAATTGCTAGAAATAAGTAAAAAGGAGAAACAGGTGCATTTAGTTCCTACATTAAGAAATAAATTGACCCAGATTAAAGGAAGGCCAGTCATGGACACCAAGGGTCCCTGGGGACAAACACAGGTGTGATTTTATGATTAGTTGAACTTGGAAAAGCAAATGAACAATGAAGAAGACACGTCTAGTTTGTGACTCGAGTCACGTCCTAGACAGAAGTTTTTATCACCCAAAGCAAACGAAGATCCAGACATATTTGTATCATGGGAACTGATCACTCAGTAGATGTCTGCTGAGAGTAACCAGAGAAACACAAGTAAATAGTTGATCATACAGATGGTCCCATTTAAATAAAACTCAGACCATTGCAGTTTTGCCCCTGCCCATGTAGAGATGCAATGTTCTTTTGGGGCCATGGAGAAACAGTAACATAAATCTAGGCAGAAATATTCCAATGGGTTGTCATTTATACTAACGCAGCATGGAGAAGTCTAAACTAGGTCTCACTCCTAATTTTTATGTTTTGGCCTATAAATTATCTCCTTATTACATTTGTAGTCAGCCTGCATTTAACTAATCAATGTACATTTTGGTTACAAATATACTTAGGATTTAAACAGAAAATGCCATATACCTCAGGAGAGCTGGCTTATTAGCTCATGTTCTTCTTGTTTTTGCCTGAGTAGGGTTCTGCTGGGAAATGATAGGAACCCGGGAGCCAGGAGAAAGAGTTTGGAGGGACAGTAGACTCTGTACCACAATTGCATATACCTCTTGGGATGACATACACTTCAGGCAGTACTCCATAACTTCAAATATTTTATTTTTTAGACCCAGGGATATTTTTTCAACTATATCATGTCTAATCTTCTTTAATGTTATTATCATGAGGTTATGCCAGTATCATATGGTATTTCTTGAATAACTCTATGCCTTGATCTTGCAGACTAAGTTAGTTAGCTAGTGAGCCACAGGGAGGTCCTGCCTTTACCTTTTGTGTTCATGAACTACAGGGAAGCCTTTAATAGAGGTTACAGGAGAGAAAGAAGATGGTTTCAGGAAGAGAATGGGGGCAGAGAAACAAGTATAAACTAATGTGCTGGAGTCAGCAGTTGCAGGGGTGAGCCTGGGAAGATAAAGAGTGGCTGAATCATAAAAAGGGTGAAGTTCCAAGCGTCCTTTGGGAAGAGAACAAGTTAAAAACATTACAGCACACTGGCATCTCTTGGATTGCATACACGCCCAGTAAGACTTCAGAAATGCTCTGTATTTTCTATCTGTTCCATGAAAGGGTTGCAGAGATTCTGAATATAAAATGATTAAACACAGATGAAGGGCTAATTCTCTTCCTCACAGAAAGCAATGAAGAGACTTCTAAAAACGCAAGCTTTGAGCTGTTAGGACTTAAATTAAGGCTCTAGTAATAAATCACAATTATATAGAAGAATAGAAAATTATTCCATAGGCAAAGAAAGTTGGGTTCATTTTTTTTTTTCCACAAGCAGCATACACATAAAGACATACCACTAATAAAGATACCATTCAGTTTGTTTCAGATGTGACAACTTTAAACATACTTAACTGAATCTACACCAGTGAAGGCAAGCTTGAATCAGGCAAGCAAGGATGGGCATGGGAGACATTGGGCTGCAGGAGGTACTGACAACGGATGGAGAAAGAGGGGCCTGCAGAAGTTGTGTGAGCACTATGGGTGTAAAATCACACCAGGACTGCTAGTTGCACAAGAATAGAGAAAAAAATGGCTTAATTTAAATATTTTTTAAAGAGCAAGCATAGAAAGTTTGAGATTGAGGGGATGCAGCCAAGCAGCTAAAAGGTGATGACACCAAAGTGTATCACAAAAGCAGTGACAGGAGAACCTGGGCAGAAAGGGATGGTTTGAAAGGGAGTCCATGATATTTGAACACACTGAGTTCATTGTGACAGCTGATCACCCAGAAGGATGATTGCTTGGACGATTATCTTAAAAGTATAGGAACAATCAACATTCAAAATAAAGTCACAGGTTCATTCAGTGAGTCAACTGACGCACATAAAGAGAAATGTGTGGATTCTCATAACTGGGGACTAGAAAGAATAAATAAGTGCAATAAGAAAAAAAAAACATTAAAAAGAGTAAGCTGAACTGGTCTACTGAGGCCGAAGAATGTGGCATGCAGAGAACATGATTCTCATGCAGCTGTAGCAGCTTCCCAGAAGCTGAGGGTGAGGGTAAGCAGGAAAGGAGTCCAGGTGATCTGTAACCCTCTGAAGACGTGGAGAATTAAGGCACAGAAACCTGCAAGGCCGCTCTTGAGGATGGGCAGCAGGTAGGGATTTGCCTTTGAAGAGGAAAGCAGGAGGCTCTTCAGCCTCTCCATTTTAGTCTCAAAATCCTTGAGGACACAGAGAGAAAAAGACAGATTAGTGAATGATGTAATTGATATCTTTGCCAAAGAACATTTAGTTTAAGAAGACAAATTCAAGAGCAATATTTAGGACAAGAATAGTGTGGCGTGAGATGTTTGTCAAGTTCCTGTATGTTTAAAAGGTTACTCCATATTCAAATATTTTTCTTTCATTCTTTGCAATAGTCAGACTTTCGTTGGACTGCCAGCTCCCAAATAATGACACTGAGACTTCTTATGAAGTATGAAAGCTTAGCCTTAGCTTTGGCTTGTTCCCAACCAGCTCTTAAAACTTGAGTTAACCCTTTTGTAATCTACATTCTTCCACATGGCTCACTAACTCTGCTCAGGACTCTGTGTACTACTTCTTCCATATCTGGCTGATGAATTCCATGTCTCAGATTCTTCCAGACTTGTTATCTCTGTCCAGAATTCCCACCTATCCTCTCCTGTCTAGCTATCGGCCATTTAGCTCATTATTAAACCAATCAGAAGTGCTTCGGCAGAGACATATCTTCACAGTGAGCAAAATAGATTATCCCACAACGCTTTGCTTTTTTTTTTTTTAAGTAACTACTGTCCTCAACCTTAGAACTAAAATGGTGCTAGCAGGATAATATTGACAATGCCAAACATCATGGGTGGTATCACCAGGAAAAATGATAGCTTTCAAATTAAAACACTATTCAAATTTGGTTTAGTTCATTGGAGGAACAGTGGGTAGAGAGAAATGAGGTTGGTACATATCATATTTAAAAGTAGAAAATAAACGGTGGTTTTTAAGTTTTTAGCTCATCACTGATATTTTATGATACTTTAACAGATATAACAGAGATAGAAAATTACATTCCAAACTTCATATTACAGTTTCTCTAGTTCACTTCTCTGCTGAGGCAGAGTGCTGCCCCAGAGCAGCTTTAGAATGTCACTGGATGAAGGGTTGGCCTTTGGGGTATGTAAAGGATCCACCCCTTCAGTTTCCTTGTGCCTTACCTTTGCTGGACATTGGAGAGGCCTGTAAGATTTTCTAGACTCAAGTTATTGCCTAGGATAGTAGAGATATTTGGACAAACGTGATGTATATCATCTGTGCCCTTCACTCATTCATTATTCCAGTTTACAGATTATAAGATATGGTGGTTTGAAAGAGAGTAGCCCCCATAGGATAATGTATTTAAATGTCTGATTTCCAGTTGCTGGAATCATTTAGGAAGGACTAGGAGTAGCTGTTCATTGGAGAAGGTGTGTCACTGAGATATGATTTCAAAAATCAAAAGCCCACACCAGGCCCAGTCTACGTGTGCCTCCTGTCTTTGGATTAGGATGTAGGTGCTCAGGTCCTGCTCTGGTGACATGCCTGCCTGCCTGCTGTCATGCTTCCACCATAATGATCACAGAATAACCCACAGAAACTGTAAGCAATCGCCCAATTAAATGTTCTCTTTTATAAGATGCCTTTGTGATGGTGTCTCTTCACAAAAACAGAACAGTAACTAAGACACAAGAAAGGGATTACTTCGGAAGTGAATATGAATACCCCAGAGCACAGAGGTAAGTCATTCATAAAAGGCTATCTGCAAGCCCTTTTCTATCAGGCTCAACTGAAATCATCCATTCAAAATGGATCAATGTTTATTCAAATACAATGCTGATATTATTTTCTGTTGGATTGGGTTTTAAATCCCAAGCACCTTATAATTACATGTATCTATTAAAGAAACTCTTACGTGATTTAAAAGGTCACCATAAATTTCCTGGTGGAAAAGAAACTGCCTATTTTCAAGCTCTGTGAATGTCATTTGTGATGATATTTCTTCCATAGGCTTATATCATATTATAATATCTTGGAAACATGCTTTTTTCCCAAATGAGTTATGTGGTTATATGAATACTGTATAAAAATAAGTGCAAATACACAGGCTCAGAAAGTTGAACAACTTACAGGCCCCTCTTTACTTGGCAGTCAGTAAGCTGAGAATGAAAGAGATTACAGGATCTTTAGAGACTAAAACACATCATTGAGGGTCTTCTATGTGTCACTGTAGCACATATTGATTATTTTTCTACCTAGTGTTCAATACTGAGGTTTTCCCATGTCCATCAAGTGTTGCAGGAGTGCTCATTCCTGTTAGGCTGTCATACCATACATGCCTACTTTATGTAAGTCTGTGCACACACGTATAGGGACCTACATCTTTTGCATTTTTAATTTTTTATCCGGTTGCCTCAGAAAAGACTAAAATAGAAGATTATACCCCATTCAGGATTGCACAATGCCTCAGTAATAAATCTTTCTCATCATTGGCAGAGTGATATTTCAGAACTATGGGATAGGACAAAAGCTGATTTGAGATTCATACCGTTGTATACCTACTCACGAGAAAAAAAAAAAAAATCCCAGAAGCAATTTCCACATCTGCAAATCTAGGAAATGGTTGAGGAAATTTGCATGATTTGGGCACATGAGGCCATTTTAGCACACAGACTTCTTCCTTTCATCTCTGAAGGGTGTGGAAAGGATATAAACATGTTTTTTGCAGATGATGTGAATTATTGACTGGCATAAATAGCAACTCACACTAAATGCCTCAGAAATGTGGCTTTTATTTAGTGAAGATGGCATTCAGAAGAAAATATGTAGGAAACAGTCATATTTTATGAGAGTTGAAGATATTCATTTAGCTGCAGTATGTGAATACGTGTATGTGTATGAATGCATGTATACACATGAGTGTGCATGTATGTGTGTGTACGTGAACACAGATGTTTGATTTGTATCTGACTACACTTATAGGAGGATCTTTGTTCTGTAGTTAATCTCTTTATTATTGGTTGAAGTGTCTGTATTCAAAGATGATAACACAATGAAAATTATGAGTAAGAAGACCCCTAAAATGCTCACTGTAGCTTCAGTGCCTATAAAATGGGGTGAACAAAATCCAAAGATGGAAATTTTGCCAAAAAAGGGAAAAGACTCAATACACATAGTGCTTTTACAATGACTTTTAAAATGTATTCTAAAGGCCAGCCAATCAGCTGTTCTTTTAAAGGACATTGTTACATGTTTTGTCTACACAGACATTTTTTTTTCAGCATAATTCAAATACAAGAACTGTAAGTGATATGCTGAGGTTGGAAACATTCAAGTTAGAACAGTCCTTTGTCTTCATTTGTAGATAGAATCTGAGCCCCTGAGGCCCTCACAGTGCCCACCGGGAGTAAAAGGTTGGTTCCTATTAGTAAACCAAGAACAGCAACAAACAGACATCAGGGTAGGTGGGGAATGTGAATGGAGTAGAGGAGTTTCAGTGGTGGAGAGGGGCAGCATAAGAGTAGACAGGAGGATTTAATGTCCCCAAACCAGCATATACATGTGCAAAATTGTCCGGGTACACCAAAAAGGGAAGATTCTCCAGCATGTTGGGACAAGATGAACAAGAATTCACGCTCCTCACTGCCATTCCTCTGACCACCATCCACGGTCTTTCTGCAAGCGAGGGTGATGACACTCTTAAAATATTCTAGTGAATACTTTGAATGATTTGTTAGCCTGCAATATCTAGATTCTTGATCTTCAGAGGCCTTTACCCCAGATAGAATATATATCCTGGAAGATGAGGCTTGGTTTCAGGGATGAGATAAATGTGTCAGTATTATTTATTTGAGGCACTTCAGTTAGTTAAAACTATTTTGAGTGAGAGGGAATTTAGAAATTTTAGGTGTTTGTTGTTTTTTTACTTTTGACTACAGTGAATTACAGTATCTGATTGCAGGCTTATGACAGTAAAAAGAGGTTTAGGAGATTTTGACATCCTATTGCTGTGACTCAAAAACTTACTCTGCCTCTCTCTTTGCGTGTATTATACACATGGGAAATATACAAAATAAATATAGTATGTATAATACCTATTTCATATTATATACTTACATTCATATGTATATATATATATATATATATATATATGCACACCTACCTGTGCAAGCATGCCCACATTCATGCGCAAATTATAAACTTGTGATTGAATAAATGTGTAAGTGTCTGAGTGGATGGCACACAGAATTATGCTTGAGGACTGGTTAAGTACTACAGATGGGTAGGACTTATCTAAAGCTCTGGAATTAAGTAAAAATATATGAAGTATGTATCATTACTGGGTATTATCAATACCCAGTAATTTTCCTCTAAAACCCCAAGAGGGTAGATGTGTAAGAACACGTACACAAGGCAAATACACCATGTTCATGACAGCATGATTTGGAACAACTGCAAATGGGAAACGGCTCAGTAAAAAGAGCGGGGGGTGGGGTGCACCTATAAGAAGAATTTTATGCAGTAACTATGAGGAATAGAATCTGATTATACCTTTTAATGTGGATGCCACTCAAACCATCTTGAGTGTGTGAACCCAGAGCACATAAGGGGAAGGATTGCTGAGGACACAAGCCAACTCATCAATGAGGGTAGAGCTCAGATAACAGGTACATAGGTCTGTGCGACTGAGGTAATGCAGGAGAGACTTACAGATGGTTGACAGTGTTTATTTTATAATTTAAAATTCTTTTTGAGATTATAACACAATTTACACCAGTTCATATCTGTGTAGCCTAAAAGAGCAATGAAACAATGTCTGATTAGCTAGAGTTAGTGAGTGAATCAATCCTTCCTTCCTTCCTTCCTTCCTTCCTTCCTTCCTTCCTTCCTTCCTTCCTTCCTTCCTTCCTTCCTCCTTTCCTCTCTTCCTCCTCCTCTTCCCCTTCACTTCTGTGCTTCCTCTTTTTGGAATTAGTCTTAATTTTTAAATTTCCACATAAAATTAAATGTGTTTAATGTGTATAATATGAGGAATATGCATGAGCACACTCACACTTTTTTTGGGCTTGGGTGGGTACCATCCCCTGCAGACATTGAGAGAAAATGAAAACATGAAAGATAGTGATGTCAGGGCTTCCCCAAGGAACTCTCTCCTAATTGTGTCATAAGATGACTCTGGTTTGAGTGTCAGCTTCTGCGAATGACCACAGGTCAGCAGAGGGTTCTTTAGCAGCTTCTTGCTTCCAGGGATCTTGTCTGAGGAGGTGGTTATTTCTCTTCACTGTTGCCTGCTCTGCTCTGTCCAACTATGGCACTCTGCTAGTCCCCTGTCCCGATTGTTTGTAGGTGGTGATTGCACCAAGCTCTAGATAAGCATTAAGAACAGTGGCAATGAGTCATCTGCCATTCTTCATGTCTCCACCTGCCCCTTGTAGTAACCCTAGCAAAGCTGTGGGATGCAGGTGGAACTCTGGGAAACAGTTATCTGTAAATACTGGCTAAGAGAAATGGGTATCAGGGAGGTCAGAGTGATAAAATGGGAGAAGAACATTTAAATTGAAGGGCAGGCAGCAAAGGGTCCTTAGCATTCGAAGGGTCATGGGAAGTTTCTTCCCCAGAGATATTTTGGTGATGCTCTGACAGCATAAGTTAGACAACTCAGACCAGGGCTCTAGGTGGTGAAGTGAGAAGGAGTAATTGATAAGTCTGATGACAAGAGGAAGAATAAGTCCAGAATTTATTTAAAAGACAATGTGGAGTTAATCAATTGATACTGTCAACTTCTTTAAACGAAAGTTAGCCATGCTGTGTCTTCAGTGGTCATGACAGAATAGAAAACATACCACCAAAAGACTTTATATGTGTGAATGTGAGAAACATAATCAGCACCTTAGGCTGAGGATTTTTATTAGTCCTGTAGAGAACAGCATCAAATGTCTAACCTTGACTTTGAATATAAGCAAAGATAAAAAGAGAAAAATGCAGATGATGAAGAAAGCATACATAAATCAAAGTGAGGACAAATATAGGACAGTGGCCATCCCAGGCTATCAGAATAAACAAAGTGCAAATAGTTCTCTTTGTTAACTTATAGCTTGATAATGACAGAAATGAGCAATAATGCCATCATTGCATTTAAAGTGTTTGATGTCTTCATTCATCATTATACAGTGACAATTTATATGTATTTTCTAGTGGTCACTACAGCAAACTGTATTGGAATAAGAAATTAAGTTTGGCAAATATACATGTAAAGGGAACTACTTAATCAAATGCTCTATATTAGAAAGGATAAATTAATATCTCTCATTTAGGAGTCTTAGAGCAATACTATATTCAGAGATATAAATGTCTGTTATTTTGATGAGTTGCTCTTCATTCATATTAAAAATGTTTGAGTGCATATAAAAACCTTTCCTAGTTAGTTGTTTTCTTCCTAAAAGTTATCCAAGAGAATTGCAAAAATAACATGATCTAAGAGAATTACTAATTCCCTGTTGCTTAGTCATTAATAGTGCCAGAAACTCCCCATTGCAGGCTCTGTAGGGAAGGAAATATTCACACCTAACTATGTTCCAACCACCCTTCAAGGTCTGACTAGTAAAATGATACTTATGAAAACTTGTTTGGAAGATAAGTGATCTATCCTTCCCACCTATTTGTAAAGGATTCTTGGGGGAATTAAGACAACCAGAGACCGTACATCATCTAGACACCACTCAGTACACTTTCTCCTGACTTTTCCAAAAAAAAGAAAAAAGAAAGAAAGAAAGAAAGAAGAAAGAACAGAAACAAAAACAACAGACATAACCCCCTTTCTTGCACTTTAGAATGATGTCATTACTATATCCTGAAGCATGTTTTAAGAAATCATCAGAAGAAGGCGTCCTCAAAGATGATGGTCATTATGCCACATTATCTACTGTAGCTCTGAAAATTATTTTCTTTAGTATTTACAGCAAGCCTCTTTCATCCGTCAGCTGGTCAGCTTTTTATGGACTCTGAGCCTTGTTTACTGAGTTTTCTGGGTCTTCTCCAGTGCTTAGATGTTTACTTGTTGGACTTGAAGTTCCTTATTAGAGAAGGAAATGACTTCATGCGCAAATTTTATGGATTAACTGTGCTTCTGGCTTCTGCTTAAAAATAATTTTCACTTGTCTCATCTTTTTAATTTTGGGGGCAATTTTTATCTTGCTTCCTTTTCTGTAAAGCAAACTTCATAATTTTTTTTAACTCTTAATTTAAAGTCATAGAGAAATCGAAGTTAAGCACAAAAGTGTATTGATGCTAGCATACCAGGGTGTCTTTGCTTTGTCTCCAGAACTGGCTGTGTTTTCACTCTGTGATTACTCCCCCGTCAGTCTGAATTTCAGCCGCACCTAAGGCTGCGTTTGTGAAGTAGAGTGCTGACACTTTACCTAATTTAATTTCATCCATCAAAAGAGTTAATCTGGATAATTCAGTCTGCTTATTTGCCCTCATCTACATTGCTGAAATGACACACAGCCAAGTCCTTCCCCACTACTTTCTTCTCCAGCTCTAGAAAATTAAAAAGAAGAGAATGAAAAGAAAGGAAATGGAAAGAGAAGGAAAAGACCTGCATTCCTATTTAGTTTCAGACACTATTAAACATCTTGACAAACAAGATTCCAGTTGGGTTTTTTTTTTTCCCCTGTTGGTTTTCACTATTGATTACGGAATGTAAGACACTTGACTGAAGTGCCAGCATAATGTATCACAGAAGAGAGTGGACAGTAGAGATTCCACTTCCAGTTTCTGGTTTGAGGGGTGGGGTGCAGGGTGAGTGGTGGTGTTGGTTACAGGAACCATTGATTTTATCTATCTGATCTTAACTAGGAAACACATCTAAAGTTATGTGACAGGGATGCTGTTAGCAAGCTTGAAGGGCAGTGGAGTCAATGTTAATTAGGCATGACAGGTTGTCTACGGTGGACTCAGAAAGCTGGCATGCTATCCAAGTGATGTGAAAGCTATAGACACAGGTAGAGTCTCCGCCTTCAAAGAAATTACTGTTCAAGAAAGACCCTGGAATCTGGGGATGAGGACATGGAAATCTCTTTTTTAAAAAGTGAGGTTTTCAGAACTCTTGTTTTTGTCATTTTTGAATTACTTACTACTTCTTAAATTGCAAAAATTGATAGCAATTAAGTGGACACGTACTTATAATAATGCAAGGAAATTTCACCTTATGAAAAAGGCTCCAAATTTCTGGAGTGCTTGTTATCTACAAGGAGAAATCCAATGCTGCTGTTTGCAAATGAATTCTGAAGACCCTACAAATCTGTGTATGTGTTGCTTGGCATTTTAAAATGGAATTACAGCTGATTGTAGCACTAAATAAATCTCTACTTAAAGAAGTAAATAAAATATTTGGGATATGGGCATTTGATATCTTCAATGTATTATCTTTTTAAAGATACTTATTCTCCAAGTCCTAAATGAAATATACATTTTGGTGTTCACTTTGCATGATGATCTTAAATATTATATTCAGGGTCATTTAGTAACATTGAAATAGATTTCAGTCATACTTTTCTAAGAATATCTGCTTGAAGTTGGGTATCCCATTGTGAAGAACCAATGAATGCAATTCTGTGATGGGATGTGATTTATGTATGTGTTATACAATTATGCCTTGACATTAATATTCAATGATTTAGTGACAATATAGAAAATTTTTTCAGAAATTCTGTTTTGCTTCAATGTTACTAAAGAAACTTTATTAAAAATCCCAGAATCCATGTCTTATAGGGAAGGTCTAAAAGTCTAGGTGTTTTGGAAGCCAAGGCATGATGGCTACATGTTTGGAGCCTGCCTAAGCTACACAGTGATTTGAATACCAGCTTCAGAAATTTAGTGAGAATCTGTCTCAAAAAAACATTTTTTAACTAAAAAGAGACTAGAAATAGGGTTAGGAATAGAAAACTGTGAGGCATGCACATCGTTCATGTTGCCTCAGTGGCTTATTCCCCCACCACACATAAACACATCCCCCCACACACACACATACACATAGTCACAGAAAACAAAACGAACTCTTAATGATTAGTAGCTCATGAGTGTTGAGAGTATCCTACAGCAAGAGATAGTCTGGGTGGGAGGACACAGCTATCTGAAAGTATAGCTCCTGTGAAGCAATTATGGTTTTACTTTTCAAGTTCAAGTGGTAAGGTCCACGTTTTAACCTCAGATATGCTTATATTTAGGCCTGAGAGCACAACAGCACAATAATATAAAAATTTATCTAAAGTCATCCACAGAATCCAAGTTCAAACTAATAAAAGATACAAGCATAGGCATTATTTATTCCTTTACTTGATACTCGGTTCCACAGAGCCATCTATAAGTCAGACAAGGACTTCATAGCCATTCTATTCTTTGTCTATGTAGCTTTTACTTGTTCTTGTAGCATCAATAGGCAATTATGATGTTGTCCATCCAATCAGATCCTAGATTTCAATTGAGTATAAAAAAGAAAATTTCAAAGAATTAAATAAGCTTCCAAATCTCACAGTGTTATAAATGACAACATTCTGCAAGATATTTTCATCACTAACCACTGTCATTACAAACTAAGTGCATCTCTTCCTTAACCATTATTTAAATAGATTATAGAAAGTTCCCTAAATTACTGAATTTCAAAATATGACACTATGAAATACATTCTGTTACAAGAAAGTCTTATTCAAAGGAAATTTCCTTCATCAATGGCTAGGGACTTGGGATTTATATGCTATATTGTATAGTTGGATGATATTAATTGGATCAGTGAAGGATCAGGTTTTGCTGTGTTCCTCTTGATAAGTTTGCTCCTCTGAATCTTGTGGTGTCAGGGTTTTTCTTTACTGTGAGCTTATATGAGCAGGGAGAGGATCATTTATTTAGAATTAAATTGATACACTTTGAGAGGGCCCAGTGAAGCCCACACAGAAAACACTTCTTCAGGAGAGCTGAGTGGGGGAGGGGGAGTGGTGGAAATCAAGCCAAGCACAGTCAGCAAGCCTTGCTTCCAGAAGGTGGATAGTGCTGTCCGCATGGCAGCAGTAAACTAAGAGCAGCTAAGCAGGATCACATACTTTAGTGTGAAAACAGATCTTTTCCCTGTCAGCCCTGGAGTGGCATTGCTCTGTATTCTGCCTTCCAACTTCTACATCTGATGAAGACCTCGGTGCAAAGAGCTCCTCTCTCTGGTTTTCTTCCACTGAAAGCCCACGTATGCCACTTGTAGCCTCTAGTCTGTAAATACAACCAGGTCTGGAAAGCTTTGCTTTGTGTAAAATAAGCAACGCTCATCTTATAAGAGCATTTGGATTGGTGTTTACTTCATTACATTAATTTAGTGAGAAGCATAGTGCTCACATTTTAAAGAAAAGGAGAGACTGCTAATGCTAAGTCTTCTGCTTGGTTGCTTGTGATGTGTGTTCAAGGTCATGTAAAATGTGCAAGTGCACATGCTTATATGTGGTGACCAGAAGCCAACATGAGTGTGTTTCTCAGTTGTTCTCTACTGACTGATTGATATAGTTACTTATTCCTTCTTTTTTTTATTAATGTTGTGTGTGTTGTGTTGTCTGCATGTGGTGCATGTACTTTGTGTAGATGTCTTCATCATATGTAGGAGCAGTGTTTCTGTGTTTCCCGATTCCTCATGGAGGCTCTAGCTCATTTGTACAAACAATACTGAGGGAGAAAACACAGACTGCGCACAATATTATTCATGTGAAACACAGTTAAACGAAATCAGTAGAATCCATTTTGCTTGGCCTCCATTGCCTAAAATCAGGACACTCATTTCAGCATGATGCTTTGTCATTTCTAAAAGTGGTTTAAGCTGGTTTAAGCTGCATCTTACCTTTCCAGAAATGTTTTTCTTGATTTGATTTATTGAATAAAAATTTATCGATGAAGTGCTTTCTTTTTCCTCCCTCCCTCCCACCCTCCCACCCTCCCACCCTCCCTTCCTCCCTCCCTCCCTCCTTCCCTCCCTTCCTTTCTTCTCTTTACTCTTTCAGATATCATCTTATAGAATCAGAGTACAAATGTTGTGACTGGTCTGAATATAACCTGCAGAGTGTTTCAGTAGCTCTGATTCTATTTCCCACATCTTATGAAGTAGGGTTACCCTGAGGACATCCCTGTCAGAGGCTTAGTCTGGACAATTTGTTTCAACCATACACACTTGTGGTCATTAGAAAGTCATCTTCATTCTGACTTTCACTCACTTGATCTATACACTACCCCACAGAACAGCGGAAACTCAGCACATTCCTCTCCTATTACCCTCTTTTCATTTCTTAAAGAATTCCTGTACCCTCCCAAGTTTTCACCTCTGTATTCCCCATGTGATGTTGTCCAGACTGTGTCCCTAACCAGCCCCATCATCTGCTTCTTTTGATTTTTGTCCATATCTCCTCCCATAGTTTCTATGCACAGACTCTTCCATTTGAAGCATGCTCAGCCCAGCACATTCAAAAGCTAACGTCCTTTCTGATATAGACTTTGCAATGATCTCAGTTGTGCAAAATGAGATTCCTTCATTGCTCTTTCAAAGCATATTCCTAGCTGCTGAAGGCAAGCTTCTCTAATTCAGTATTTTAAATTGATTTTTGAATTCAAATGGAAAGCTTTGAAATCAAATACTTTTACAGCCAAAAGGGAGCCTTGAAATCAAATGGAAATTAGGATTAAGGTCCAACTTCACTGCTGAAGGTATGATGTGTCTTCAAACAAATGGCTGAACTCCCAGGGCAGTTCTGTAATCTGGGAGAAGTAATGTTTCTTCCTACTTCACAGGACTCTTGTGGGTACTGAGAAATAATACAAACAAAGCTTTTGAGAATGATACAAACATGAGATGTCACAGCCTTCTGAAAGCTCCTCTGTTCCACTCCTCCTATATCACTGTTGCTTTAGAAAACCAATCTCCATAAAAAGTGTGTGTGTGCTTTTGCTTCCAACATCAGGTAGTACTCTGACAGTTCACTTCATTCTGACTAACAGTCCAGAGTCAGAGAAACCCACAATGCAAAGGCTCAATCTACAAAGTGTCTCCCACTTCAGAAGCCAGACACAAAAGAGGCACAAGGCTACTTACACTTCAAATGCAGGTTTTCCCAACACACTCCACTGTAGCTAGAGTTTTCCTGCCTTGTCCACAGGCAGGACAAATCTTTGTCACCCGCCAGTCCCACATCCGCTCAGACCCAACCAAGTAAACACAGAGACTTATATTGCTTACAAACTGTATGGCCGTGGCAGGCTTCTTGCTAACTGTTCTTATAGCTTAAATTAATCCATTTCCATAAATCTATACCTTGCCACGTGGTTCGTGGCTTACCGGCATCTTCACATGCTGCTTGTCATGGCATTGTCTCCTTCTGCCTTCCTGTTCTTTCTTCTCTCCTCTCTGTTAGTCCCGCCTATATACTTCCTGCCTAGCCACTGGCCAATCAGTGTTTTATTTATTGACCAATCAGAGCAATTTGACATACAGAACATCCCACAGCACTCCACACTTCAAGTTTGATAATTTTTAGAAAAATTCATAAATACACATAACTTCGTGATTATGAAATTATAAAAGATACAAATAGAAGAGATGAGAAACACCCTGCATTTGGGGAAGGCCAGCTTTTCTGCACACAAGTTCTACACACACCTTCCTGGGAAACCTTTCTAGAATACTTCCCCATGTATCACCTTCCCTGCATAACTTACATGTAACAAGTTCATTAACACACACAAATTCCTTTGTCCTGGAATTTGTACACCCTGTTCTCTAGCATTATTTTCTCTCCCTGGAGGTCAGGGAGGTGTAAGTAACTTAAAATCTTCAGACATTAATCAGTAATTTGATCTTTTGATCAACCCTGCCAAAGGCTGTCCAGGAATCTTACTGTTCAGGAATCTTACTGCTACGAATGTGAACACAGGAGAAGAGCTTACTATCAATGAATAGAAAACTCTCACCACGCAGGAGATCTCAGGGTTTCGGGGCTCTGTGCCAGAGACTGTGAACAAGGATGGGCCATAGCTGTTGCTATAGCCAACACTTACCACTGCCTGCCAACATTGTCATCCACTCAATTTGGAGGGACTCTCAGTCTCTACTCTACACCTCCCTGAAGAGCCTTGCTGTTACTCTCCTTACCTCACTCCAATCTGCCTTTCAGGACCCTCAGTGGCAAGCCAGTGCCTACCTGTCACCAGGAATGTCCATTCCTGGGAGTTGCAAATACAATGCTGCTCTTCCTTCCACAGTTCTGCCACCCTCCCCTTCCTTGTCCTATTGGAAACACATCAGTGAGAGAGAAGCAAAGCATTGCACAATCTTAATGAGAATGGGACCTACAAAGAATGTTATTCTCCAGTGGGCAGATGTATTTTTTTTACTGCAATAAAAAGGTTTTTTTTTCTTTTCTTTTTGGAATTTAAGGTACATCAGCTGTATAATTTTAAAATAAACTAGTCAAAACGTAACACAAATTTACACACCTAATTAATCAGATGAGCACATGGAGCTTTTCTGGTGTTAAGCCCAGTGTTTCACAGCAAGGATACCCAGCAATTTCATTTTCCCATTTCTTGACAGTTTCTGTGCTCACTATGAAATTGATCTCTGAAGATAATTCTTCTCTACAAAATGAACAGTATCCTGAAGTATAAGCTGACAATCTACTAGGGTACAGCTGGCTCAGAGCTGTCCATGTGGGGATCCTAGAGTCCACTCTTCACTTCTCATCTATGCATCATTAAGATTTACGGAAATGATAAAGTAAGTTTCCTTAATCTATTAAGGGTCTGAATTTAAAAGGAAAAATACACATGTCTCTTGCTTTTGTAAAACTAGAAAACTGAGATCAATACACTCCCCCAGATTTCATCTCTATTTCCTGTATCAGGGTGAATTGTCCCAAATCAGCTAAGGTGCATGATATATAAGAAACAGGCTTTGTTACCACTTGGGAGTCTGAGAGCTTTATAAGCCAAAGGCCTGAGTGCTTTTCCTAGGAAGACTTTGGCTCCACACAAAACTAAGCTTGTTCTCTAATAGTGTATATGTGAGAATAATTTTCAAATATTACTGCAGGCTAGGTCCTGTGTGCACAATCGAGCGCCCTGTGTGTCCTGCTTTAAAGGAAAACATTTTTAGTGAGTGTATATACATAGCTACATGACAGTTTTGAAAATAATCAGGGGACTTTGTAAGGCTTTTGGCTTCTCAGGAGTCAGTAAGAATCAGACATTTATTTCTAGGGCAGTGTTTTTCTGCTTTGGCCATTCTGGCTCAAGACTCCTGGATAAGCAGTCTTGGTGCCTCAGCCTCCTGAGGAACGGGGACGACATATTGGTTTCCCCATTTCTGACTTTATATATGTTTTAAGAAATGTTTTACTTCTTCTTTGGAAGTATAGTTTACAAAATTTAGCATGAGCTCGACTTTGCAAGAAAGAAGAACAGTTTTATTACATCTTCTTTAGGTCATGAAATGAACAATATTAAACAATATTAAAAAAAAACTTTCATGTATTCATCAGTTCTGATCTGTGTGACTCACTCTTATTTTCTACGATCTTGCTATCATAACAGAGGTTCACTACTTTGTGGTTCTCTGTTGTACTGAACAGCTAACTGCTTAAGCATCAGGCACGTGCTTGCACACCCAGTACACTCTGGAGATACCTGCAGCTGGAATTGCTGGTGCAGACATTTTCATGGTTCTCTGAGCCTGCCTTCTTTGTTGACACATTCACTTTGGAGGGGAGCTCAAAGCAGTGTCCTTAGGTAAGCTCAGTATGAGAAGCCACTACTTGGACATGACACAAGCTGAGGGTGTGTGGGAAATGCAGTGTAATGATGAACCAGTGATGTGGGGGCAGAAGAAAGGGCTGTCTATGAGGCTGTTCTATGTTAATTTCATGTAGCTTTGATTATCAAAATAAAATTTCCTAGCTGTTGAAAGAGCTAAGGGTATTGACCTTCTAAGTTTACTCTGGCATATTCTAATGACATTTTGATGAATTAGTTAAGGTCATTGTTTTTCAGGTACTCGTGCTCCAATCTTAAACAAATACACAAACCTCCTCTGAGAACTCTTTAGACTCTTACTATCTGGTATTGTATGCTACATTAAGAAAAAAAATGAATGACAGGTTTGCATGTCTTTTACACCTAAAACTACATTTTGGAGCATTCACAAAGATTTGTTCTTTCATCAGAAGAAAAGGAGAGATGCTGGAAGTAATGAGGCTGTTTGATCTAGCTTACTTCAACACCCAGAAAAGAGCATGATGGCAAGGTTTGTTAAATCAGAAGAGATGTTCAGCCAGTGCTGAGGTTTGAGTGGAAAATATTATTGTATTGGTCTGCCTGGCTGCCATAGAGAATACCATGGGCTGGGAGGACCGGGCAGTGAAGGCCTGTTCCCCAGTGCCGGAGGCTGGAATTCAGGGGCAAGCAGAGCTGCTTTCCATTACAGCCCCTCTCCAGACAGCAGATAGGCCCTTCTCACTCCCCAGGATGTTTCTCTGTGCACACTCCTGGTTGTGCTGTGTTGTTACAAAGCAAGCTACTCACGTTGGACTCCAGTCCCACCGTTGTGACCCATTCAGTTTGTTTCCTGAAGGAACAATCCCCATATGCACAGCAGTCCTTTGGCCGCTGTCCTGTGCAATTAGTTTCCATGAGTTTGAAAGTCTTCCCTCAGTGCTACAATATTTTATGGACAGTCAGGTTCATGTTGAATCTCAGAAGCCGCTCCATATATTGCATAATTTCAGAACTATTTATACTAAAAGTTTTGAGCACTATATTGTGTTCCGTGATACTTATGTGTGAGCATCTTGGGCACTGATTTTGAGTTAAAAACCCAAACCCTCTGAGTCATTGCCACTCAGGACATAGACGAAGTCCTGTCTCTGGCCTATACGCCCAGCCCTTTGGCCACCGCCTTTCCCTTCTCCTTTCTTCAGTATCTTCCCGAGCGAAGGTGTCCCTCCTTGTCTGGTTCAGGGAATAATGATTCCTCATGCTCCTCCTGATTGTTTTTGAAGGGTTATTTTCCTAATTTGCATTTTTTCACACTCATTTTGATGCTCAGTTTACCAATGAAACTTTCCACTTCCATCCCATTTCCTGCTACCATCCTCATTCCTGGACTCTCTAAACCACTGAACTCTATTGCAATCTTAAAGTGTTTTGTGAGAGTTTTGATTTTACCTTTGTATAGTAAACTTCAGGTGATTGAAACCTTTTCTAGCTCCCATGATTGTTCTCATGGCAGACTGTCTAGTTGGCACAGTTGAATGATGATTATGGACAGGAATGAATGAACCACTGCTGTGTGACATTTCTCAAGTCTAATTATATCTTCCAGTGTACTAGATATTAATTTTAAATTTGATGTGAATGTATTATGATCTTATTTAACTCCAACACAAACTGACTAAACAATAGGAACTTGTATCATATCACATTAAACCACAGGTAGACAAGTTCAGCCTTAGAATAAGAGGGAATCTCCAAATGAAGTCTCCACTGTGAGAACAAGCTGCCTGTTACCAGATTCCTGAATCACCTTTAACTGTCATCTCCACAATACAATAGGGATTAATATGTTGCTGTTCACAGGGCCTCTGAGATAGTTCAGTGCATAAAGATACTTGTTGATAAGCCTGACAACCCGAGTCCACCCCTATAAAATACACATGGAAAGATAATTGATTGCTACAATCTGTGCTTTGACCACCACATGGGCACCATGATAAGCATATCGTTCCACACATACATACAATAGAGAACTAAAAAAAAAAAAAACCCAAAACAAAACAACAACAACAACAACAAAAACGATTCGATTAATCCTAAGGTCCTCTGAGAGTTGCCATGTTGATGCATTGAGATAATTTTGTTAACCCAATGAAGTACTTTAGGACTCCTGTTATTACAGTTTCTATCTGTAACTTCGGGTGTAGTTCTGTCCTTCATGGTTATGACAAAAAATACCAGGGAAAATAACATAAAATGGAAGGATTTATTGAGTATTACCATTTCAGTTTTCAGCTGAGGAGTGGGCAACAGTACAGCAGAATAGCATTAGGAGGGCACGGCTGTTTGCAATGATGAAGGAGAATGAGACAGGAAGAGACCTGATACAATACACAACATTCAAAGTAGTTTCAAAATACAAATTTCAAAGTAGGCCTAATGATCTGCTTTCTCCCACCATGCTTCATGTCCCGCAAATGCCATCATATTATTAATCCATCAAGATATCAATCCAATGACTGGGTGAATGTTCTCAGGATCTAGTAAGTTGTTATTGTCTGCCAATTAAGCCTCCAACACTTGAGTTTCAGCAGCCACCACAAATTCAAACCCAAACACTAGTATGTTACTCATTTTGGTCCATGGATAATTATGATCAGATGAAAAAGGCATCAATGACATTTACAGTCATCAACCTTACTACTCAAAAGGATGACATTCAACAACTTCATCTACTGGTAGCAGAAAATGCTACCACAGTAGGGTGAAGTAAGTTTATCTTCTGCTACTAGAGGCTGATGGGTAGGCACTTGGGGGACAATAACAAGGAAGATTCTCTGTAACTGTCTACTACAGCTTGAGGGCCTACAGCAGGAAGGGAACACAAGCAAAAGTGACAGACACACCTTGCCTTGGAAGTACGGTGGTTCAGAAGCAGCCATTCCTCACATAAAGGGAAGCAGGAGAAGAAGCGCCATGGCTTCTTATTAGAGACAAGAGTTCCTGGTATATCGGTAGAGCTGGCAGAAGGCAATGGCCCTGGGGGATCTTGGAGAAGTCTGTCAATACCCCCACCTCCTGGACCACCTAGTTCTTAATTTTCCCTTCCCTGTGACTAACACACCATTCCAGAGTCATCTGCAAAATTCTGCGAAAAGAACATTATTTTCTTTTAGAGAGAGTATGAACTTCAGAACGGTGGAAGAACCCAAGCATAAGTACCAATGGGAGCAGACCTGATGTGAAGAAGGTGTGCTTAGAGAAAAGACATGCTTTTCATATTTGAATGACATATGCAACTCTGCATTAATTTTTTGAACCTTGAAATAAGAATTTGAAAAGAAAGGGAATAATTATTTTCCTTTCATAAGGCTGCCAAGGAAAAAGCCTTTTCTCATTTGTGAAAATAAAAAAGAGATAATAAGCTACAATAAGAATGCATTGACCCTTTCATTGGCCTGAGCTTCCTGTTGAAAAAGCAGGAAACAGTTACTTTATTTTTTTAAAACTCCATTCTCCAACTCCTTGCCCCCCAAGAGACATTCTCTCTCTCTCTCTCTCTCTCTCTCTCTCTCTCTCTCTCTCTCTCTCTCTCTCTCTCTCTCTCTCTCTTCCTTTTTTTATGCTTGAAGAAATTTACTTGGGAGCAAGAGAATATGAGAGTGTAACATTAGCATAAGAGTTGGTACACAATAAGAAGTTAAGAAAAACATCATTTTTTTGTAGCATAGGTGATAGACACTTTGATGTGAGAAAAAAATAACAAGGAAAATTACATATGCTGGTATAAAGTAAAAACTATAAAATTCAAGCTTCTTATTACCCTTCTTAATCAAGCATACATATTCATTTTACAGATTTTTCTACTTCACTTTGAAAGTTATGTGTGATTTATTTTTATTTTAATAGATTTTAAATTAAAATATACTAGTACAACTTTACCCCCTCCCTTTCCTTTCTCCAGCTCTCACAAGTTCCATTCCTCAATTTTTTCCATGACACTCCCTTTCTCTGAGGATAATAACCTCTTCTTTCCTGATTACTTCTGTTTTACACACACACACACACACACACACACACACACACACACACACACACACTACATGTATATATTAATATAAATACCACCTGCGGAATCTTTTTATTGTTTGTGTGTCTATGGTTCCAGGGCTGACCACTTCATTTTGGACAATCTCTGAGACAGGCTAACTCTCTCTTCTTCAGTAGTCATCCATTGCCCATAGCTTTTTGTTCAGGGTGTGACAGCTTGAGATTTCCCCTTCGGTGTTAGTATGCCTATGGATATTGCCATTGTTCAGATTTCATTCATGCAGCCCTATCCATAAGAGACTCTTTCACAGCAGACTGCATGGCATTCTCGCTCTTACATTCATTTCAGCCCCTCTTCTTTGATGTTCCCTGAACTCTGCAGATAGAGGGTTGTGATAGAGCTGTATCCATTAGGTCTGGGCTCCCTTCCTATGACCCTTTGATCTGTGTACTGTATCTAATTGTGTTTCTGTGTGATGGTCTCTAGTTGCTATAAAGAGATCCTTCTCTGAAGGAGGTGGCAGCTACATTCATCTTTGGGTAGAAAGATGGGATGTAGAATGTAGTTGGGAGAATTATGCTGATTCAGCAGAGGGGTCAGACAAGATTCACTTCTAAGATACTTGGGGTAACTAGTCCAAGGAAGTTGTCTAGGTTTTAAGTAACAGGCATAGTTTCTCTCTTGGTGACTGGTCCTTAAGTCCAATTAGAACACTATTGGTTAGCATCAACCAATGCCATGTAATGATACCTTATCATGCTGGTTATTGTTGTGATTTATAGGTATTACAGCTGAATAGGAATATTAATTGCTTCCTTCTCTTGGCAGGAGGCTTTCCAGTTATCTCTAGCTTGAATCCTCTGAGTCTTGTATTTTAAGTGTTTAGTATATTCAACAGTCATTACTTAGCTTCAGCCCCCAAGAGAGCACAATGGCAATAGCCATAGTCTATATTGTTTGGGGAGTCATTTGAACTAACCTCACTTGCCATTCTAAAGGAGATTCATTATGCCTGGTACTGGGATGATTTCTTACTAGTCTATAGTTCTTGTGTAGAGGATTGTCAACCTTAGTGGCATGTTTTTAGTTGGTTTTTCTCTTCTTGGGAGGTCCCCCAGATACCATATAAATTCCACACAGAGGGTTATTATTACTTATGAATGCCCAGCCTTAGCTTGGCTTAGTTTCTTGCCAGCTGTCCTTAATTTAACTTATCCCATCTACCTTTAGCCTCTGGGCTTTTCCCATTCTCTTCTGTAAATCTTACTCTTATTCCATGGCTTGTTATGTAGCTGAGTGGCTGACTCTGGAATCCTTCTTTTTCTCTGGCTTATAGATCTCCTTACTCCTCCATCTCTTCTTCTTTTAAAACCCATCTTTTCTCCCAGATTTCTCCATCTATATATTCTCTCTGCCTGACAGCCCCAGCTATCCTTTCTCCTACCTTGCTATTGGCCAGTTCTTTATGAGACCATCAGGTGTCTTACATAGGCACAGTAACACAGCTTCACAGAGTTAAACAAATGCAACATGAACAAAAGTAGCACGCCTTAAAGTATTCTACTACATTGGCATAACTTCCTTTAAGGTATACACACAGGCATTCACACTCACACAATACACTTATATGTATTATATGTAGTTTTAGGTAAATATAAAACAAGATTATTTGAGGCTTTATGGAAACACACTGCTGAAAATAAGATGGCTCTGTATCTTTCTTCATTGTTAAAGGTATTGCTTCATTGCTTAAAACCACGCAAAGGATCTGGTGCTTTCATTCTATCAATGAAGTATTATCATGTTCTATTTTGTGTACAAAATGTTACTTGGGCTAGACCTTCCCAACCCATCCCCATCTACTCTGTTATGTGTTCACTCTGACTATCAGTAATGCTCAATAGACGATTTCAACACATTATTTTCTCTAAGTTACTCACAAAGGCTGAAGAGTATCCCTCTAGAGGGTATAATTACTGGGACACTGAAGGCTAAGGTATTTATTACAGAACTGGATTATTACGTCTGGCAAAATCTATGGCTACAAATGAGCCAGAATCATTTGGTCAGAATTTGGTCAGTATATACTCCACTGATTCCCTTTTATAGATACAGAGTTCTTATGGATGATGATTAAATATTTATGACTATATATGAATAAAATGAGAAAAATTCTTATATTTTTGGTTGTGAGCCTAGCCTTTAACGGCTGAGCGATCTCTCCAGCCCAAAATGAGAAAAATTCTAAAGTTAATGTTTTTCTTTTATTTTTCTTAATGCCTTTCTTTTTATTTACCATTTTGAATTTTTGTTCCAATTTAAAAACAAACACTTAATTTCAGAATAGATTTACACTAACAGAAAAATAACACAGAGAATGTGAGCAACTGCCCATACCCCTGGAACTCATCTACTCTGGCATTTGTCTTTTGTGGTTACTATAATTAAGAAGCAAGGTTACTAAATGACTATTAATAGTTGAACCTATTTTAGTAGGTTTTTACCTATCATTTTCCATTTTCTAATGCATGAGTTTGTGTAGGAGACTCAAAAATGACTTTTATTCATCTTAGTTCTTGTCTCTTCTTGGCTATGAAAGTTGTAGAGTCTATTCTCAGTTTTAGGATTTTGATGGTTTTGAAGAGTTCTGGGGTCGGGTATTTTGAGTTCAGGTATTCTTTTCTATGGATATTGTCTGATACATCTGGCACCCAACATTCATGGTATGAATACATGAAAAAGTCACTTGCCTGTGGCCTTGTGGGCCCCCAGCTCAGACCCAAGCTACACTCAGCCAGTTGTGGTGGGGCACTGGTTGGATTTACTAAAGAAGTCAGAGGCAGAAGGATTCCGAGTTTGAGGCCAACCTATGAGAAACTTCGACCAGGGCCGAGGCACAAACAGTGGTGGGACCATGGAGGCAGTGGCTGCTGCTTCGAGTTGCTGGCTGATTCTCATCGTGTTGGTGACTTCGATGATGCTGCTACCTGGGACAAAGGGTTTACCGCTGCTTGTTCAGAGAAGAATTGCCTGGACTACCATGTTATAAGAAAGCATCCGCAAAGGTCAGTTTGGAAAAGTTTGGCAAGACAAATGGTGGGGAGAAATTGCTG
Organism: Peromyscus leucopus; assembly: GCF_004664715.2. NCBI lineage: Eukaryota > Metazoa > Chordata > Mammalia > Rodentia > Cricetidae > Peromyscus > Peromyscus leucopus. The sequence goes on along the minus strand of NC_051084.1, from coordinate 77,659,911 downwards.
TGAAGAATTTCTCTTCTAGGGAAATATGTTCATGGTTCTGAAAGACAGACATTTATCAGACTGTGATTGCTCTAAACCACAGAGTAGGCACCAAAAAAAAAAAAAAAAAAAAAAAAAAAGTCTGCAGGAGGAACCATGACCACGCCTAACAGTGACTTTGAAATCTTCAAAAAGATGACAGGATCCCACAATGACGATTCCACATGGACTATGGTAAAGCCATTAAGCTTATTAGCACCATGGGAAGATTGACTTTGTACTACAAACTGCGTAGGACAATTTTGAGATGGCTAGCTGAGATAATCCAGCCTGACAGACTACTTGAACAAGGACTTGAAACAAGCCCTGCACTTTCTCATTACGCAGAGACTGGACAAATGATACAGGACTTGACAATTAACCCAAAAATTTTCTTTTCAGGATCCCCTAAAGATGTTTTCACCCATAGAAATCAGGAAGTAATTTTAAGAAAATGACCCCCAAATTCCCAAGAGGTGGGATGGTGGGATGGGAGGTTTTTGGTTGTTTAATGAGTTTTGGATATTGTCATTGTTTACAATGGTTGGTTACAAGTTGTTAATTTTTAATGGTCAGGAAAAACATTGACTCTACTCTGAGAAAAAAGATAAAGAAATAATAGGATAAATGGGTAGATCACCAAATCTACTCTAAAACGAAAAAGGGGAAGATATAAAAATGACAAAAGGTAGATTACTGAATCTATTATGAAAAGAAAAAAGAGAATACAGATATAATAAGATAAAAAGGGAGATTATTGAATCTACTTCTAAAAAGGAACTACTTGTTTTAAATAGGATAAGTAATGAATTTTTTTTTGTCTGAGTTTATCAAATGTTATTGGACTGGACATTGTTAATATATATAATGGAGTTTTTATCTGAATCTTTCAAATGTTAGTAGACTAGACATCGTTAATGAAATTCTTGACTGTATATATTGTATATACTTATTGGATAGTTTTTCTTGTATTAATTATAAGATTTTTTTTTAAATTTAAGACAAAAAAGGGGAAATGTGTTGTATTGTGTTCCCCAAAATATTGTGCACCTTAATAAACTTATCTGGGGTCAGATAACAGAACAGCCACTAGATACAAAGGCTAGAAAATGGTGGCACTCACGCCTTTAATCCTAGCATTCCAGAGGCAGAAATCCATCTGGGATCTCTGTGAGTTCAAGGCCACATTGGAAACAGCCAGGCATGGTGACACATGCTTTTAATCCCAGAAATCGAGCCTTTAATCCCAGGGAATGAGGCCGGAAAGCAGAAAGGTATATAAGGTGTGAAAACCAGGAACTAGGCTGGTTAAGTATTCAGGCTTTCGAGAAGCACTTCAGCTGAGATTCATTTGGATGAGGACTAAGAAGCTTCCAATCTGAGGAAACAGGATCAGCTGAGGAACTGGCGAGGCGAGGTAGCTGTGGCTTGTTTTGCTTCTCTGATCTTCCAGCATTCACCCCAATAACTGGCCTCAGGTTTGATTTTATTAATAAGACCATTTAAGATTCATGCTACACTTTCCTCTCAGGATTAGACTGGTTTAAGGATCTGGGAGAATAATGTTGAGCCATAGTACCACTCAGCTCACATCTACCTGGTGTTCATGCTATGCATTGACTTGGAACTGTCGATGTCAGCATGGACTGCCTCCCCCAGGGCATGTGTATCACATTCTCTGCTGTTAACTTTTAACCTCCCCCCAACCTTCTGCTTGCACATTGCTTCTGTTGAAATGAATATGTACTTCTGAGCATCCTACACTTCACGATTGGAAAGACACACTCCAGTCCTGGGAAGGAATGCAGCAAGGTGAACTACTTGGAATTCTTCATGAGGGATTTGTATCTCCTCTCCAGTATAATCATTAATCATGAGCTTATTTCAATCAACATGGGCTTAAGAAATTTTCCGTCTTGGTTGTATTTATTATATTGCTCAAATTGTTCCGAATTTGAACATGTGGTCCTTTTTTATTATGTCTTTTATATTTTTTAAAATTTTTTCTCATTTCTTTGGGGCAAGAGGCTAATGAAAGATGCTATTGAGGGCCTTGGGCATTCTAGGCAAGTTCTGTGTCACTGGGCTACATCTCATCCTCTTCTTATCTTTTTCCTGTTTTCTGACACACTTAGATGCTTCAGGATCATTTTGTTTGTCACCTAATTCAGCCCTAGTGTCAGTAATTTCTCCAAATCATTGACATATGTGTATCTTCAAACATGCACTACCACTGTCATAAAAACAAGCTCAATGGCCCGCCAACGACTGTGCTTCATCTGTTCAGTCTTCTCATCCCCACCAAAGCTGTGCCAACCACTGACATGCTTCTTGTCTCCTCTGTGTTTCTCTTTCTAGAATATCACACAGATATATTCAGAAGACACTTATAGACTAGCTTCTTCCCTTTATTAAAATGCATACATTGTCTACTCATTAATTTTTATTATTGATTCACTTTATCTATTTTTATTACACGTGTGAACTTTATTCATTTGACTGTTGAGGGTGATCTTGGCTATTTTTCAGTGAAGCCACAGTGGAGGTGTATATGCTGATTTCCATGGCATACGGTGATTGGGTAAAGTGCTTATATAGATGTAATTTAGGGTAGAACTGTGCCTCTCTTCATAAGAAAATGCCAAATTTTCTTAAAATGTAGCTTTGCCAGTATGAATTCTTATCTGCAAAGAATGAGTTGTGTTTGTCCTTCAAACTTGCCAGGAATTAGTGTTATCAGGAGTTTCTTGGGGCAGAGGACTCGGAGATTGGATAACCAATTACTATATGACATAGTTACTGTAATTTTTGTTTCTCAAAGTAAAGGAGATTATCTTCTATTATATACAGAATTACAATTCATTTTCTTTGGGACATCATCTATTCCAATCTTCTACTCAGGTATAATTGTGTTATTTTATTTTAGTAAGCTTAAAAAAATCTTTGTGTATTTTATATGCTAGTCATTTATTAGATTTGTTTTGCAAATACTTTCTTCCAGATTGTGGCTTTAATTTTTTTTCCTGAAAATGCAATTCACAGAGTATTGACTTTTAGTTTTAGTTTATTACATTTCTGTGTGTGTGTGTGTGTGTGTGTGTGTGTGTGTGTGTAACAATAAACAGATTATAATCAAGAAAGGAAAGAGTGCTTAAGCTCATGTTGATCTAAGTAAGATTTTGGTTAATGATTATACTGGGGAGTAAAGATAAAACTCTCAAGCAGATGAATTCTACGTAGTTCACATTACTGCACTGCTTCCAAGGGCTGTAGTATGTCTCTCCAGTCATGATGTGTAGAATGCTCAGAAGTATGACTTCAAGTAGAGCAGTGTGGATGCAGAAAGTGTATGTGGTTAAAATAATAGCAGAGAAATGTGATACACATGCTCTGGAGTAGGCAGTCCATTGTGACACTGACATTTCTAAGTCAATGAATAACATGAACTCTGGGTAGGATGTGAGCAGAGTGGTACTATGGCCTGACAGTATTCTCCCAGTTCCCTAGATCCCTAAACCAGTCTAATCCTGGGAGAAAAGATTAGACAGCATCCCCAGAAAAGAGCATCAAATGCCTGACCTCTTCAATGCACACGTAGTGGACAGGGAACAAATTTCAGGTTTAAGTTCCATTCTTCTACTGTGTGAGTTCATAGGATTGAACTCAGGTAGTTAGAGTTGGCAACAAGCATCTTTACCAATAGAGACATCTTTTGAAACTTTGAAGTTTCATTTTAATGAAGTCTAACACATTTTTTAAAGTTGTTAATATTGGTGTTATATTTAAATTTTCACCCCAAACCAAATTAACATGATTTTATCCTGTGTGTCTGTTCACATATCTTATAGCTTTTTTGTATATTGTTGGTTAATTTGTAGTTAATTTTCATATAAGAAGTGAGTCTTTGTTTTGAACATAGACGTCTAATCACTCATTGAAAACACTGTCTTGTCTGTTCTGAATTGCTTTTGCATAATGCTAAACATTATGTGTATCAACTTGGTATCAAATATCTCAGTTTTCTATTTTGTCACACTTATATCATACGCATTTGTTAAAGAACTCCATGCTGTTTAGATTCTATCAACTCTTTAGTAAACTTTGAAATCATTAGTGTTGTCAGTCCTCAGCCTTTGGTAGTAATATATCACTTTCTCAGATCCTTGCTGTATGTATGAAATCCATGACCATGTTGTCTACAGCTACAAAACAACTTGCCATATTTTAATGGCATCGCATTGAACATATGTATCAGTTTGGAAAAATGGATATCTTAATATTATCAAGTCTTCTATGCACAAGAATGTTATCTTTCCACTTATTTATAACTTTGATATCTTTCATCATTGCCTCACAGTTTTTGTATATAAGCATTGCATCTCTATTCTGTTAGATTTATTTCAAAGTATTTCATTTAATCATAAATAGTAAGTTTTATTTAACTTAGGCTCCAAATATCTGTCTCCTGCATGCAGGATGGTATAGACTTTTATTGACTTTGTATCCTGTAGCCTTGCTACAAGAACTGATGACTCAGCCAAGCAGTTCACAGCTGTGTCTGCAGAATGAAATGTTCCAGGCTCAACCTGCAAACTCTGTTTTCTGAGGTATCCATTGGTTTTCATTCTGTCCAGCTTTTTCTTGTTGTGTGGAAAGTGGTAGGAAGTCTTAGCTTTTATATACCAGGGAATGCAGCTGGAAGCCCTCACATTGTCACTTGCAATGTCTTATTCTTGTGTTTTCCTAGCCATGAGTGTCTTAGCAGTGTTATCCTTGAATTACCTCTATGTACTGTTCCATTCACAGAGAAGTATAGTTAACAAACATATGTCACTATTATACAATTGCTGCAGTTATAAAGAAAATTATATACACATGCATACAGATTCAACAAGACTGATGTCAACAATTCAATTTTTCCTTTAAATGATTTTATGCATTTTCTCATTTAGCTTTTATTTATTTTATTTTCCATTTTACAAGGAACTTAACTAAGAGGATTTTTGACACCAGAAAAGTACTTCCTGCTCTCTGAATTATTCCTGCTCTTTGATTGGAAACACAGCACATCAGGGGGTGGACAGAAGATTCATTTGAGAAAAAAAGAAGTCAGTTGCTGTCCACATTGAGCTGAGGAAACTCATGCATGCACATATACACACTAAAGCAATTAGCACTTTTGAGGAGCTCAAATAAGGAGGAAAAAGCACAGCACAGAAAAGAATTTTCAATGGGAGCCATTACCATTGCATTGATGGACTTCTTCCATTCATCCTGAAATGTCCAAGGTTGTGAGGAAATGGTGCAGGTTCCCACAATTCATGACTGACACATGTTATTTCAAAGGAAATTTGTTCTTTGTCACATGTACTATGAGATGCTAAGAATATTTCTAAGATGAGGCCTGTGATGACTCTTTCTCTGTCCTGTCATCCGACTTCCAAATAACAACATGGAGACTTTTTTTATTAATTATGAAAGCAGCCTCCCTAGCTCAGTCACTAGAGCATGAGATTCTTAATTTCAGGGTTGTGAGTTCAAGCACACACATAGAGCATCATGTATAATGAGTCTTTCTCTGTCCCATCAGCCAGTTCCACCAAAAATGACAGACTTCTTATTAATTATGAAAGCTTGGCCTTAGCTTAGGCTTGTTTCTAATTAGCTCTTATAACTTAAATTAACCCATATCTATTAATCTACTGCTGTCATGTGGCTTATGGTTTTATCTCTCCTTCTGCATGTCCTGCTTCCTCTGTGTCTAACTGGTGACTCACCTTTTTTTCTTCCCAGAGTTCTCCTTCTCCAGAAGTCCTACCTATACTTCTGCCTAGCTATTGGCCATTTAGCTTTTTAATAAAACAATCACAGTGATATATCTTTACACAGTGTAATCAAATATCTTACAAAGGGGCCCAGGGGTACAGCTGCACAATCTGTAAGCCATGCACTGCCCTTGCCAGGAGATCTCACTAAAGTGGACTGTCCAGTCATCACGATGTTTTTGCTTCCATTTCGGGACTTTAGACAGATGAAACATGGGAGTCTTGATTTTTTGTATGCCAGCACCATCTAAGTTAGTCATTCAGCAGCCACAGTGAAAAGAGTATTATACCAGCCACAATGTTGATGTGTATCGGATAGACCTCTATTAGCTGATGGCCACTTTGACCAATTCGAGCCACTTTACTTGTAGACCTGATAAGAAAACATATAGAGAAAACAAATATTATAAAATGTAAACATTGCATAGCAATTGTGTGGCTCTAGTTACCTATTTTAGATTGATCACACTATTCTAATTAGTAATCCTGTTATAGACAGCCTTTCTTTTTTATATACTATATAAATAAACTATATCTTAAGATGCTGCATTGATCTATTTTATGAATATTTCATGAATACTTTTGTACATGATAATTTTTCTTTCCTTCCTCTATTAGCCATTAAATGTCCTGCTGTCCTTGGGACCCATGCTCTAAAGTTACGATAAGAGAATGTTTACAAAGCAGAACACGCCATATTATCAACAAGGAAGTTTACAAAATTAACTTACACAGTAATTACTCACATTTTTAGCAAAATAATGGTCAGGCTTACAGTTTGCCAAGAAGAATGCATTAATGATACAGGGAAAAGATTCCTTTCCATTAAGGGATCTGCTAGTTTTTTCTGTTAGTAGTTGTATGTTTTATCTCTTGCTATATAACAAGTTGCCCCCAAACTTAGAAGTTAAAAACAACAAAAAAATTTTCATCTATTTAAAATTATGAGTCAGACTTGGAATTGTGTTTGCTAAGTATATCTCATTTTAGGTTACAGTCAGGATGTCCCCTGAAGAGGTAGCTGGGGTTGGAACATCTTCATCAAGATATGTTTGTGTGATATTAGCAGCAAGCTCATTCCTCACATCTAGGGGACTGGCTTTCTCTATAATGAGTGGCCCAAGATATAGAGGGCACACAAAAATCTATGGTGCTTTCATGATCTGGTGCTGAAGTCACAGGTCTGTGTTACAACACACCATATTATCTAGAACAAGTCATTTGTGTTTGATTACACTCTAGGGCGGGAGAGTGACTTCAACATCTAAATGGAAAATAATAATGTCTAGAGCTAATTCCATACCACTATATTATGGCAGTAGCTGTGTGACTTTGAGTTGTTTAATCTTATAATCAGTTCCTTCTACAAGTTAAGGCAACACATTCTACCTTAAACAATTCTTGAGGCTTGTTCAATGGAAGCTGGATGATTGTCCAAGTACATTCCTTTAGAGAAAGCAACACAAAACTCTTCAACTGCCAAGTGTGTGACATTCAGAGATTCAGCTGTAAACACAGAGAACAATAATTTCCAATGAAAAGGTTTAATTCCCAAAGAATGGTAGTGAATTACTGTTTCCAGTGACCTGATCCAGTGCATAGAGAATTTATTTGTGTTTTATTCTTTGTCTTTTTTACATTGTCCCCATATGTCAGGAAGCTGGGGACAGGAAGCTAGTTCTAGGACCAGGCATCCCCTGCAGATTTGTGAGCTGACAGGCGCTGAGGCTCTTGGCTCTGCAGAGCCCCCCTCCTCATTTTCTTTCCTGCCCTGCTGTCTCCACTTGCAGCATGGAGCCACACCCCAGTCAGAAGGGAGGCAAAGGACACAAAGTGTCTGCTGACTGTACTCTGTTTTGTACAAAATCTTCTTATTTTAATATAATTTTAGACTTCTGGAGAAGTTATAAAAGTAATAATGACTTCCCATAAGCTCTACTCTTCACTTAGAGTCATTTAATGTTAACATCTTCTCTAACTCCAATATATTCATTGAAATCAGAAAAATAAGCACTTAGGTTAATTCATTAACTATCTGCTCCATCACTATAACTAAACCTTAGAGCTAATATCAATAATTATTTTAATAATACCTTTATTTAATAATACAGTACAACTAAAAAACCCTAATGCTATACCATAGTTACAATGTATTGTCATGTAAGATATTGATACTATTACCACTGATGTCTGTCTGTCTGTCTGTTTGTTTTTGTTAGTCATACTAACTCATGTGTACTTGAACTTTTCATTTTCCCATATATTTCTCCTTCTTTTTTTCCCTGGCTGCAGGATCAATTGTCTGCCAGTCACTTACTCTTTCCTTACCTCTTGTGACTCAGAAATATTTGAAAACTTCTAGTGTGTTTATGTGTAGAACATGCCTCCAAGTGGGTTTGCCTATGGTTAGATTTACAGCATGCAATATTGCCCAAATGCTACTAAGGTGACACCATGAATTTCTCATTACATGATATCATGGATCCAGGAGAAAAAAGAAAGATTATTTGGCTTTGACAGTTTGGGCCATGTGTATTTCCATTTAAAGTGAGAACTTTTTCATTGTGCAGTTACCAAGTATCTTTTGTCTATTGGTTACTCTGATTTACACTGTACATTTGTCCACCAATTTTTGTACCAATAGCTGCCCTTATTTACCGTGACTGCTTCTACAGTGTTCATTTAAGTTGATGGGTTTATAGGAAACAATGAAATAATCACAAAGATACATTCATGGCTAATTATTGAAAGGTGACTGTATGGTCAAAATATTTTTAAGGTGGATAGAGTAATTTGGTTTGATCTATGAGAACAAGGAACATATGAGCCATTTAGATGTCTGGTCATAAAGGTGGCATTCTTGATTATGGCATTCTTTGATTGCAAAGTCAGCTGAATGCATTTACAACAGGAAAAATCTAGATATATGGGCAGAATTCAAAAAGTAGAGCAAGGCACTGTACAGATTTCTCTTTGTAGGTACAGAACATCTTGCTATGAAATGAGAGAATTGCCATAGACAGTTTTAAAACCACAAAGAGGTAAGTGAACATTTACCACCGCTTTACCACCTGAACACGCTGAAACTTATTCTTATGAAGAAAAACTGTGATAGGATTTTCCTTGATACTCTCACATTCTTTAAAAACTCGGGTTAAGAGTGCTTCAGTTGTTTACTAGAAGATGTATTTAGATAGAGGAAGTGGTGTGCAAATTGACACCACGTGGCAGCTGTCCAACAAAGTCAGCCATCACTTCAGGGACCCCAAGATGACTTTGTGCACTGGATAGCTGCATAGTTTGCCAGCATTTGAAGGAAATAACTAAGCGGCATCAACAAAGAGTATTTAAACAAACCAATCTGGATGTCAAAAGGTTATGCACAGTGGAGGGCTGGTGGCATTAATTCTACATGGATTAACACCAGTCATTTCCTAAAATAGACAAGACTTGCAACCAGGGCTGAGCCTAGAGACCTTTATTGTCTAACTCCAGATCAGACATTTAGCTTTTCTTTTTGAACTAAAGTAAAGTGCTTTTCATTCATGGTACTAGCGAGGCTGAATCAATAGAGGGTGAGTCACTCACAGAACCATGTTTTGCCCTTAGACCTCAGAAGCAAGGTCTGTGGACCTCCACCTATACTGCAGGTGAGGATGCAGCATTCACCCTAAGCCTGCTATGAACAGTGCTCCTGACACCCACCAATAGGTCAGAGTACTTTCTGAAGCCTAAGGACTTTGACCACAACCAGCCTTTGTCCTCTTCTACACGAGTTTCCTGTGTTTCCTTCATGAAATCAGGGTCTTGCTAACAAGAGATGTTATTTTTCCTGGCTTCTTGTAGTCAGAAGACACAACCCGGTGATGATCTGTATCTAGGGACCAAGGATGTCACCTGTTATACATACCCATATATAGAGCTCTCCACAAGGTATGGCAAGGTCCAGGCAGGAAAAACAGAGAATTGGATGCAGCTGTATGCTTGACTTACCTACTCCAGTGAATTTGAGATGGAATACTGAGAAAGCCATCAAGCTTAAACTACATTTTACTAAGAAGAAAATACACAACTCAGTCATACTAATTATTCTTATAATATTGTACACACATCATCTCAATCTATTTCTATAACTGTTTAATCATTCCAAATAAAATCTCTACTCCTATAAAACAGTGCCTCCACATTCTTCCATACCACAGCTCTTGGCAGGAATAGTTCTATTTTATGTCCTTGTGAATGTGTCTCTTCTATAACAGATAAATGGCATTAAGCAGCATTTTTCCTTTGGTATCTGGTTTATTTCATGGAGTATGTTCATTTTTAAAGTTCACCAGTGTTGTAGCATATATTATAACTTCATTTATTTTTACACTCGAAAACATTCCTTCTGACATGCATTCTGCTCCTCTGTTTATTGACTGTTGGACACTTGGGCTGCCTCCACATTTTAGCTATTGTGAATGATGTTGCCAGAAATACTGGCACTCACTACTTGACTTTGTTTCAATAGGGTATGCACTTAGAATTTGAATTGATGGCTCATGTAGAAACTGTATGTTTTCCTTTTTGAGGATCTGCCAAGCTGTTGTTCCTTGGTTTTAGCTAATATTTGCATGTGTGATTTGTAGGCTTCCTTTGTAGCCATGGGGCTTGGCCATATTAAGGATTGGGCTGGACAGCAACTTTAAAGGTCTCTAGATATAGAATGGATGTCTTCCTTACAAATGTTATCACTTTCTTTTTCATAACTTCCCATATTTTATCAATGAGAAATATGTGTACAATTTTGGAAACTTTTTTGCTGTCCAAAACTGAAAGAGAGAGAGAGAGAGAGAGAGAGAGAGAGAGAGAGAGAGAGAGAGAGAGAGAGACTTAAAGTCAAGGTGTTTTATTATTTTAAAAAAAGCCTGGTTGAGATTAGGTAGCTGGTAGTTGTCTGCATTGCATTAAAGTTGCTTATATAAAAATTAAGTCTTTAAAACTTTCAAAGTTAATATATCAATTTTATTGCTTTTTAACATACTCTTTGGACATCAAAGAACCCAGTTCCTCTCCAAGACTGTATAGAATTATTTGTCCTAAATAATATATCTTAAATGAAACTTTTAAAACTATGAATCTGAAGAAGAAAAGCAGAAATTAAAGGAGAGAAGAGCCTCGGAAGCAGCCAGACCCAGTTCCCACTGTTTAGGTACAGCCTGAACTTTCAAATCCTTTGAAGCACACACAATATTCTGATCCCTAACAACCCATATTCTTGAAACTTTAAGCAGGAATCTAGCATGGGTGAAGTGCTGTTGTGTTTGAGTTTGAGAACAGAGAAAGCTCTAACAGCCTGGAGGGAAAACTTTAATCAGAATGTCTCTTCATCCTGGCTTCTGACCTTTCCCAATATTCAATTGTTTTTTTTTTTTTTTTTTTTTTTTTTTTTTTTTTTTTTTTCACACAGATCTTAAAAGAGCCTGTGGCTATAAGGATGGAAAGCTTCAGTATTGCTTAGTGTGGTTTATGTCAAGATTCTGCCCTTGTCAAAGTAGCTGAGTGTGCTGGTGACAGCCAGAAAGGTATGAAGGTTCAAAAGTAGTTTCAGCTTTTGTTAAATTTTTGGTTCTTCAAACCAAATGGAAGCACTTCCCATCACTGCTGCTGTGAAAAATGTAATTAATTAAATTAAAATAAGAATTTCTCCAGCTAGTTACCATTTTTGGTTTTGAATACCTTGCATTTTGCACTCCCTGTGTTAATCTTTTTGCTTTAGGAAACTCTGTCTCCACAATTTAAAATTAAAACGACCTTATTTCCTTAGTTTAAAATCTTGTGTTTACAGTCTTCAAATAGCTCCCAGATCTATCCTATCAATATACTGGATCTCTTATGTCAACCCTGTAGATAAAGGATCGAAGACTAGAAGATACTAAGTGACTTTCTCCTAATCACATCAGAAATGTTAAAGAGGGTCATTTCCATTCATAGGTTCTTATGTGCTTTCTTAAGAAACATTAGAACCTTCTTGTATGGACACCACATACGGAAGATCCATGGAACTTGGATTTCTGAGTGTCTGAGAGAGTTCATATTAAGTTTGGGGAACTTTTGAAAGGTTTAAATTCAACAAGTAAGTTTATTTTATTACATAATAGTCTTAATGAAGTTAAAACCTATGAGGCTCCCACTAAGGAAGCTTTGAGAACAGAGGAAGTACCAGCTTGTTGTGTTTTCAAGGTTGTCAGTGTCTTTGTGGCATTGTTCACCATTCTCATTGTGGGTCTACAAAATACTCAGAAGTCACAGGTAAAGGAGTAAGAGTCTCATGTGTCTGAAAATACTACATAACATTTCCCCGATCTTTAATGGATTGCAGGATGTTTCCTGCTGTACCCTTGGTAAGGAACTGTGGTGCCTTACACATTTTGAAGAGTGGTCTGAGGTCAGTGTTACATTCAGAAGAAACTCATCTCAGTACCACTGCTAGTTCATTGCCAGCCTTCACCAACATCCAGTTGCAGTTTGAAGTGGGTGTGCGGACGCAGCTTCAGTACTTTGTTCATTCTCTCCTTTAAGAATCTTGATGGTAAAGGAATAATCAATATAAATTATTAAACTGACTTTGATTCTGTTATCAGTCTATATGTTGGCATTAGTAATAGTTCATATTTCATTAGTATTAGAAAATATCTGAAGATAGGAATTTATAATGAAAAGAGGCTATTTTAACTCACAGACTGGAGATTGAAAGTCCAAAAAGTTTAACTTTGGTAATGGCTTTGTGGGCTAACTTAATAATTTTGTGAGGGATGGAATTTTAATGGCAGGAATGTATTCAATAGAGGGCAATCACCTCTAAGATCTGATGCTAAAATGGGGGAAACGGACAGTCTTACAAACTCTCCTAGAGCTTAAAATTTCCCCCACCTCAGCACTGAGGAGCAATTTCCCACCCATGTGTCATTGAAGGTCAAACTACTTACACATTATTCACTGTGTTTTTATTGCTCTAGGGACTCTAGGGACACCAATAAAAACACAGTGAATGATGTGTAAGTAGTTTGTCCTTCAATGACACATGGGTGTCCCTTAAGAAGAGGATAGGCTGTATAACAACTGATTTCACAGAAAAAGGAGACTCAAGTTTTAGCTAGCTATTAACTGATAACCATGACAGTTTGTATTGGACTTACCACATGACTTTCCAGTAGATGTATTTTTGGAACATTCATTGAGAGAAAAACAAACATTAATAATTGCACCAAGATACTGAAAGTTGTCTCTGTTAGAAGTATTATGATTAAGGAATTGGCAGAATTAGGAAATAAGGTTTCAGAGATACACTGGCATGGAGGCAGATAGTACATCTTAAATGCCACACATAGAGATCAGTTATTCACATTCAGATATAAGAATAATAAACTAGAAATCTCTACCATCATACCATCATGGGAGTTATTTATAATTTTCTCACTTAGAATACATTTTAAAGAAGTTGTTTCATTCTTCACCTTAGTCTCTCCCTTTATTTCCTGTATATCTTTCATATAAGCTGCTTCAATACTATATGCATTAAGTTATATAATATAACTTATAATATATAATAACAAATTATACACACACACATATATATAATTCCTTCTATTTATACACACATAAGCAAGTCTGTGATGTCTGAAAAAGAACTAAGTGACAACCCGGCTGAGAACCAAACTAATTAAAAGATCATTTCAGCGATGACCTGGAAATTGCGGCTCCAGTCTAGTGGAAGAAGCCATAGCCCTTACTTAATTTGCAAATATTTCTTATTTTGCCATTATAGGGTCCCACGTTTCATACAACAGATGCATTGGGAATTGCAAGTCTGCTTCTCACAGAAAAGTGAGTGAGTCACATGTTTTATACCGCGTTGACGCTTCCACCCTTCCACGGTGCAATGGCTTCCCTCACCTTTGCTGTGTCCACCTGTCCTTCTGTGTCCCCCAGAATGATACCCTCATTCCCGCCACAGAGGTTCCTTCTTCTACTTTGTGTGAATCTCCCTTCCTGCTTTGGACAGAGTCATTGGTAGATTTTGAGGTAAAGATTTTTGCATGCATCCACTTTCTCCTTAAATCCTTTTCTCTTAATTTTTAGCAAACATAGATACTCTAGTGGTCTGAGAAGTCAGCACATTGATTGCTTTCTCTTTTCTCTCCTGACAGTGAGGAGAGGGTGAGGGACCAATCACACATTTCTCAATGCTGCACTAGCTATTTAGAAAAAGAAAGAACGCAGCAGCAAGATTACAGGATTTTATACGCAAGAATCCTGCCACTGGGCTCACGCTTATTGAGAGGTTCCTTTGATAGCTCTTTCTCAGACATTCTAACTATGGACCTATCACATATTTATCTATCACATATCTGCTAATTATATCTATCTATGATCTATGATCCACAATCTATCTACTATCATTCTATTGTGTATCTATTAAATATCAACCTGTTATATATCTATTATTGTCATTTGTCTATTTTATTATCATCTATAAATCTACATCTGTCTACCTATGATATCTTGTATATATCTATCATTTATTTATTTTATGTCTATCATTTGTTTATCTACTCTCCTGTTATCTACCTAATGATTTATCTAATTGTAAGTTTACCAATCACCAGCTACCCACTTATCATTAATCAATCTCTATCTATAATCAATAAACTTCTCTATTATCTGTCAACTATGTAGTTATTTATTCTCTATCTATCTACCAACTATCTAATTATCTTTCAACATTATACTGACCCTACTTATTAGTCAACTAATGATAGAGAAGATGGTTGAAAGACCAATAACAAGGTCATAGTCAATTTTGCTGACACTTGCTATTGGGGTCAAAAGCTCATCAGAGGAAAGTCACAGTTAAGAACCATAATTATGTTAAGCTCCATGCCTGTCAACGATGTAAGCTGCATAGAGCCTGAGATATGTGTTCCTCTTTCCAAATGCCTTTCTCCCGGAGAGGGTTATATGTCTTCACAGTGGAGGATTTCAAGTGAATTTTCTGCAAACATTCTTGAACAAGATGAGATTTTTCTAGCAAACTGAAAGCCAGCCCTCAGAGTCTGTATTATGTAAATCTAAATATAAAACCTCATAATTTGGACACTACCATTTTAGAATGTTTGTCGTGATTTCTTGAGTAGTTCTTAAAGTAAATTTTATTGGACAATACCCCAAATCAGGCCACACACATCAAGTTGAGCTTTACATTACAACTTTCTGATATCCAGATATGAAGAGCTATACTCACATATATAATTATATATACACATTGTCTAAAAAGAAGTTCCACATACCGATAAAGCTATATAAAAGCCAAAACTAGTATTTGGTGATTTTCATTATTATAGCACGTGTTGAAAATGCATGTGAAATTAAGCTGACTGTGCAAAGATCTCTTTTTCTCTTTCTCTCTCCTGTGTGTGTGTGTGTGTGTGTGTGTTTGTGTGTGTGTGTGTGTGTGTGTCCAAGTGTGTGCATGTAGAGGTCATAGGACAGCTTTGGTTGTCCTTCCTGGGATGCTGCCCACCTTGTTTTTTGAAATAGATCCTCTCATTAGGCTGGAACTTACTAAGTAGGCTGGACTGGCCAATGAGCCCATAGAATCACTTGTCTCCACTCCCCAACTCTGGAATTACAGGCATGTGTGACCACACCTGCAGAGTGCTAAAGATTGAACTCAGCAGTTCATGCTGGAAGGCAAGGGTGTTACTAGCTGACCATCATCCTGACCTTAAGATGCTTCTGAAGCATACATAGGACATTTTGGTTAGAAGGGTCTAGGGAAAAAAAAAACATTCCTTTTTTTTTTTTTTTTTTTTTTTTTTTGCCAAGAAACATATATTTAGGCACATATCTTTTTTTGTTTTTAACTTCCTTGTTGACTCCTTGGGAGTTTCACATTATACACCCCAGGTTCTGTTTACCTTCCGATCCCCCCATATTCCCCTTCATCCCTGCCGCATCCCCCAACATAAGGAAACAAATCAAAGTAAGCAAACAAACAAAAGTAAAAGGAAAAACAAATGAAAACCACAACAGGAAAAATGAGTTTGCTTCTTCTTTTCTGTGTCTGTAACGCCTCTTCATCTGTCCTGGTGGCAGTGGAGGCTGCAGTGTGCCCTATAGTACACCTCTTTGGCCTATCAGTTTTATTGGCAAATGTTGACTGCAATGATTCACTGGTCTGGTTCAAGGCCTCTGGTTTTTGGTACACCATCATCACTGGATCCTCACCAGAACTCCTCTGGGATATCTTGTAACTGCCATAAGTCTTGGAGATCTTGCAGGTATCATTCTACAGGACCAGTGTGTAGCTAGAGTTTTCCTGCCTGGCCCACAGTCAGGACAAATCTTTGTCACCCGCCAGTCACACAGCCACTCAGACCCAACCAAGTAAACACAGAGACTTATATTGCTTACAAACTGTATGGCCGTGGCAGGCTTCTTGCTAACTATTCTTATATCTTAAATTAACCTATTTCTATAAATCTATACCTTGCCACGTGGCTGGTGGCTTACCGGCGTCTTTAGATGCTGCTTGTCCTGGCAGTGGCTGCAGTGTCTCTCCCTCCTTCTTCCTGTTTCCCCAATTCTCCTCTCTCTTTGTCCCGCCTATACTTCCTGCCTGGTCACTGGCCATCAGTGTTTTATTTATATAGAGTGATATCCACAGCACCAGTTCCTTCACCAGCTCCAGCAGGTCCTAGGTGGGGTAGATGCTAGAGTGGGTCAAACCAAGGCCCAGTCATGGGCCTGGATGGTAACCAAGCTGGTCAGTCCCAGCCCCTGGGGCCACCTACCTTGGGCAAGAGGGTGGAGTCAGCTCCCCTACAACCTTCAGGGTTGGTTCACCTTGGCTTGTTGTGAGGGGTGGGGGCCCTCTCTTCTGAGTGCACAGGTGAGCTCTCTTGCTGTAGTGTCCAGAGAGAGGCAAGGCCAGCTTTCCCAGGGCCAGTGAAGGAGGCACAGATCTTTTACAATGCTTTATTTTATTTGGTGATTAGTGAACAAAAATTTGGGACAATTAAATTCCCTAATTGTAATATAGGATTTTTTTCTTTAATTAAATTTTTATTATAAATATAGTTGGCACTGGTTGTTTTTCAGATAATTTGCATGCTCAAGGACCATCTGTTACAGAAAGTGTTCTCTCTAATAAGGCATTTATCATTGTCTTACCTTATGTCTATTTATCCTTGCTTATTAACTGCTGTAATAATCATAAAATTTTAACTATCCTAGTTTACTTTCTTATTGCAGGAAATTTGGGGAAATTATATTTTTGAATATGTATAGTAACCACATAACAAAAGTCGGCATGGGTGATTTTAGAAATTTTGCAATTTCTCCAGGCAATGCACTCTGCTTTTTTGAATACACTACTTCAGATGAGGATGAGCCGGTAGACAGCACTCACTGGCCTGCCTGCTTTTGCTTGGTGGATCAAGATGGATAATATTGACACTGATGAGACCTGCATACTGAACAGAGGCACCAAATGCAGCAGAGGGATGCCTGAGTCATAAGAATTACCACTCAAGACTCCCGCCACTCTTGCCTATGTATTCTTTTTCAGAGTTTAGTCTAGACTGAGAAAATAGAAAAAAAAAAGTTGTTTCCATATGTTTGAAATTTCCAACAGCCCTCACTTTAACCAAAGTAGTATTAAAATGGTTGTCCATGGGCTAGTACTTTTACTTGTATTATTGCATTGTTTATAAAGAAAAAGTAATCTGTGAAAAAAAAATAAAATTAGATAAATTACAGTGATCTAATACTTATTTTTGTTTCTGTGATTTTTTTAGCTTGTTATGTTTTAATGGGTATATTGGGAAAACCACTGAAGTACTACAATCTTTCTGTTAAGTCATTGAAGTCTCATGATGTACTGTGAACAGCCCTAACAGAATATATGATATCTACTGAACAGTGACTCGCCATAGAGAAACCACCACGTTTATCATACTGATTACAGTTTAGTTGGCTCAGGCTTAACAAGAGGAGGATTGCTGGCATTGGTAGTCATGCTTCCTGACACTGTTTGACGGAGATTGGTTGGAAACACTTTGCCTGAGCATGGGATTTGTGGGTGAAACATGTTTTACTCTCGAAGCCATGGGGGAACGGTTGTGCTATAATTATTAATGTGGAGTTATTGTTTGAGTAACTTTAACCCTTCTGGCGCCCCTTCCTTTCTCAGTTTCATTTGAGAAAACTAATTTCTCCCATCTGGTTTTGAAGGAGTCACTTTAGAGTACAGCTGCCGTGGACCTACGGAACTCTGAGCACATTTCCTGCTTCCAGGTTTCAGGTGTATCCTTCATTTCCAGAGTCATCAGCTCCTTTGTCAGGATTTGTATGTTCCTCTTCCGTTTTTAGACTTTGTAAGATATCTGATGATCCACACACAAAGGGTTGTCATTGAACAGGGGTGTAGCATGGGGCTTCATCTATGTACTGCGCCACACAGAATATTTTATTTCCAGCTGAAGATAATTATTTCTTAAAGTAACTAAGAAACAAGAAATAGGGAAGCACTGACACAAATAGACAGCAGTGAATTCAGAATTCACAGCAGAATGTTCAAATTAAAGCAAACGTTTCCATGCCCAATTACCTAATTTGTAATTGCAACTATTCACTACACTTGATTATCCCCTTCAACGCTTTCCTTTCGCTCCCCCAACTCCTTTCTAGTTTTTGTGTGATGGCTCCATGATAAATGCGGAATGGCCGGCTGCTTCTTTCCTAGAGCACTCCACTTCCAGGACCCATCAAGGGTGCATGAAACAATGAAGCATGTGATTGGAGGGCGGGCTTGTCTTTGCATGTTGTTTCTTCAAGGTGTGTGATGTGAACAGCTAGGCCAGATACAAGCAAAGCCATAAATACTTTGCTCAGAGATAGGTTAAAGGCAAAGAGTATGTATGTTACGGGGACACACACACAGAGCTAGGAGAGAGAGAGAGAGAGAGAGAGAGAGAGAGAACGTTGTCTATGGCATAAAATGTAGATGTTTCAGAGAAGACCTAAAGAAATAAAATAAATATATGAGAGGTAATATAGTAAGGGAGAAATGAGACATCCTTGCCAAGATATTTTCACTTAAGTATAAAAAGTGTTAATGCTTATAAATGGATGATGATAGTAATCTTTTAATTTGCATTTAAACCTTTTCAAGGTGCTAATAAATAAGATTCAGAATCCCTGGTATCTGAAGTGACCACTTGCATTTCCAAGGACTTCTCAGTGTGGCTCAAGAACTGACCTTATGAGGGTCAGCTGAAATGTTGGATAAAAACACAAAATTAAAGCAAACGAGCATCTTTTTAGTTTAGCTTTTCTTTTTGTTGTGGTAACATACGTGGCAAACTCTGTTACCAGAGCTATTTATGTGTTTTTGAGTGATGATGAACACATTGATATTTTATACTGATTATCTAGATTCATAGCTACTTCATCTAGAAATATTAAATCTTAGACTCATTAAACCGAACACTATGTTCTGGTCCTCACCCTCTGGTAAACACCTCTTTCTCTGACTGTCCTACCACCAGTGTCCTTGTGCAGGCAGAATCGGACAGTCTTTTTGTGACTAATGCATTGCTTTTAGCCTAAGTTCCTAAATTGTATACATGTTGTAACATATTTCAAAAGTGGTCTAATTTTAGGGATAAATGATATTTTTCTGAATCTCTAAAATATCACATATATTCATATTCATATTTTACTTTTTATTCATGAACCATTAGATAATGACACAGAACTATTTGACTAAATTCAGAGATGTATCTGTCTGTCTTCTAATCTTTCTGATATCCCTCTATCATTTATCTATCTATCTATCTATATCTATCTATCTATCATCTATCTATCTATCTATCTATCTATCTATCTATCTATCTATTGATTTATCAATCTGTCACTCAATTGTCTGTCTATCTACCTGCATATATTATCTATATCATTGGGTCATTGCTTTCAATTCATTCAAGTATATCTATAGAAATGGAATTGATTTATTTGATCTTTTTTTTTTTTTCTTTTGTGAATTGGTCAGGAACTGCCATACTACTCTCTAATGTGACTGTACTAATGTACTTTTCTCTTTTCAGGGGACAAGGTTACAAGTTTATTACTTCATTTATTTATTATTTATTTGATCTATGTGTATGTGTGCGTGTTTGTGCATGCATACGTGTGTGCTTGCACATTTAACACAATCTCCATATATATGTATATATACATACATATATACATATACATACACACACACATATATACATATATAATATATATCAGAAAGCAACTTAAAGGAGAGTTTTCTCCTTCCACCATGTGGGTTCCAGTACTTTAATTCAAGTTGCCAGGCTTGCACCTTTACAGGCTAACACGGTTCCATGCTCAGGAGTTCAGCTCTTTACATCTTTTCTCCTTTGTGAGTTTCTGTTTTTTGAGTAAGTCACTTGATGTTCACCTTTAATAAGACAAATTCAAAACATTCATTTTGTCTCACTTTTACACTGATTCCTTATACCTGCAATATATTGCAGGTATAAGGAATCAGAGTAAATATATATATATATTATATATATATATATAGTTTATTTTTCCCTTTTATTGAAAATAGTTTTCTCACATAATATATTCTAATTTAGAGGTTCCCCTCTTTCTATTCCTCCCATTTCCTCTCCACATCCCCTCCCACCTGGATCCACTCCCCTTCTGTCTCTCAGGAAAAAAAATAGGCTTTTAAGGGATAATAATGTAACATAATTAATATCAAATAATATAATATAAAAAACAAAAATTGACACATCTAAATCAAACAAAACAAACAACAAAAGGAGATGAGTCAAAGGGAAGGCAAAAGAGTCAGAGACCCACCCGTTCATACACTTAGGGATCTCAGAGACAGTGAACTGGAAGGCTTAATAAATATGCACGGCACTTGTGTATGCTGCCTTAGTCTCCATGTTTTCATATGAGCTTTGATCATGTTGGTTTTTTTTCTTTTTTTTGGTGTGTGTGTGTGTGTGTGTGTGTGTGTGTGTGTGTCCTCAGTCCCTTCTGGATCTTACACTGTTGCTGTCTCCTCTTCTTTAGGGTTCCTGAGACACAACTGGAGGGATTTCATGGAAACATTCCCTTTAGGTGTAAGTGTTCCAAGATCCTCATTCTGTGCACAATATTTGTCTGTGGGCCTTTCTATTTGTCCCCATTTTCTGCAGGAGAAAACTTCTCTGATGATGCCTAAGGCACTTATTTATGAGTAGGATAGACTATCATTAGAGATGACTTTAATGCTACATTTGTTTCTTTATTTATACAACAGTAGTATTTGGTTTTACCCTAAGTCTGTGGGCTATCTAGTATCAGGTATTGGTCACCCAAGCAGTATTGGTTATGGGTTCCATCTTGTGGAGTGGACCTTATGTCAAATCAGATATCGATTAAACATTCATTGAAATAAGAACCAAAAGGGTGCATATATGAATATATATGGTGGTATTGTGTTCTCTGAAATATTGTACACTTTAATAAACTTATCTGAGGTCAGAGAACGGAACAGCCACAATATTAAACATCGAGGATAGGCAGTGGTAGCACACACCTTTAATCCTAGCATTCTAGAGGCAGAGATCCACCTGGATTTCTGTGTGTTCAAGGATACAGCCATGGTGACTTACACCTTTATTCCCAGAAGGTGAGCCTTTAATCTCAGGGAGTGATGGCAGGAAGCAGAGAGGTACATAAGGCGTGAAAACCAGGAACTAGGCTGGTTAAGCATTCAGGCTTTTAAGAAGCAGTTCAGCTGAGATTCATTTTGATAAGGACTCAGAAGGTTCCAATCAGAGGAAACAGGATCAGCTGAGGAATTGGCAAGGTGAGGTAGCTGTGGCTTGTTCTGCTTCTCTGATTGTCGAGCATTCACCCCAATAACTGGCCTCAGATTTGATTTTATTAATAAGACCATTTAAGATAAATATAGATCAATTTATTAATGGGTACTATGGGAAAACAGACTCACAGATACAGGATAAGCTAGATCCAGGTTGCAGAGTCCTCATGTTTTGCCCAGGAATGGTGGGGAATGACACACACACTGCTTCATGCCACTTGATTCAGTCTCCAACACCCAAAAGAGAGTGGCCCCCTCTCTCTCCTCTTTTATTTTTTATTTTTTATTTCTTTTGTTTTTCGAGACAGGGTTTCTCTGTGTAGCTTTGCGCCTTTCCTGGAACTCACTTGGTAGCCCAGGCTGGCCTTGAACTCACAGAGATCCGCCTGCCTCTGCCTCCCGAGTGCTGGGATTAAAGGTGTGCGCCACCACCACCCGGCTATTTCCTCTTTTAAATGATCATTTAGGCAGACAAGAAGCCATGTCCTAAGGCTTGTACCCCAAAGCAATTGGTGGAATGAATTCCCACAACACTTTCATATTGTTAGACTTCACATTTAGTTGTTTAATCCATTTTAAGTTCATCTCTGTGTGTCTTACTAGGTGAGAGTCCAATAGCATCATGTTTCCTCAGCAATATTTATTGCAATCACTTTCTTCTCAGTATTAAATATTTCTAACATACATGTCAAAACCACTTGCATATAATGAGAGGATTACTCTGGTTTCACATTGCAATCCACTGGGCTGTTTGCTTTAATGTTGGTACCACACTGTTGGATTATCATAGATTTACAGTGAATTCTGAAATTAGTAAGTGTGATTGCTCCAAATTAGTCTTTTTAAGTGTTGTTTTGACTGTGAAGGATTTCCCGAGATTTTAAGAAATTTAGGACGAGAATTTCTCTCTCTTAAAGTCATTGAGACTTTCACAGGAATTTCATTAAATTTGGTGATGAGTTTGAATAATGCCTTACCCTGTTATACGTTGATAGAACACAATGTGTGAGCCCAGGTAATTGAGGTTTATTTGGGTGATTTTGGTGAATGATGCCAGCATTTGGTGGGGTAGGATCTTTGCCTGTATTAGAACAGAGACAGAAGCAGAAAAGGAACCAGCCACCTGCAGAAGGTACCATTTCTGTGGTTGTGTTTCCCGCTAGCCTACTCTCGAGTGGAGTAATACACATGCAGAAACCCAACACACCCTTACTAGATGAGTATTAATCTCCTTCCCAGTTGTGTCCCATGATTGGCCCACTTTCCACTGAGTCCACAAGATTTGGAAGATTAATCCACATTCAAATCACTGCAGGTAACTTGTGCATAAGAATATTATCAAGTCTTCCCCCTGGCAAGTGTGTGCTGTCTTTCCACACACTGACTCACAATCAATGTCTTCTTTGATTTGTCGGAAATATTTGAATTTCTGTCACACAAATCTTTCACTCACTTACTACTTTGTTTTATTATTCATGATGCTATTATAAGTAAAACTGTCCTTAAATTCACCCCCTTTGAAACACTTACTGTTAGTACGACATATACAAAAATTCACCTGAATTTTTTGTGTTGATTTCATATTGTTATCACTTTGCTGAATTTGTTTGTTTTTATTCTTATGAAATCTATTTTTTCTATATATGTGATCTTCTGTGAAAATTGATGTTTTTTTTTTTTCTGATTCTGAGAAAGACTCTTTTTTCTTGTCCACTGTCTGGCTAGGCACTCCAGATTTATGCCAAGAAGTCACCAAAATGAACATCTCTGACCAGCTCTTATTCTTACAGGAAACCTTCCCTCTCACTTCATTGTGTGTGATTCCTGTTGTGTGTCACCATCTGGGTTTTGTTATGGTGATGTAATTTCCTTCTATTAGCACTTCCATTGAGTGTTTCTATCAGGAAAGCATATTAAATTTTGTCAAATGATTTTTCTGCATCAATAAAGATGATTGTGTATTGTTTCTCCCTCATTCTGTTAATGTGGTATATTATATAAATTTTGGTTTTTGTATTGAAACATATTACTTTCCAGGAATAAATTGTACTTGGTCATGGTGTATAATCCTTTTAATATGTTAGTGATTTGAGTTTGCTAGTATTTTGTTGAGGATCTTAAAAATAAATGCTATTAATTAACTTTTTATAAAATCAGGTTTCTTTATGATTTTCCTGTTTCAATTCCAGAAATCTCTGCTCGGTTCTCCACAGTTCATTGCTTCTGTTAAGTGTGTGTTTCATTTCTTGTTCTTTGTTCAGCTCATAAAGCTACCAAGTTAGATTGCTGACACTGTCTTTCTTGTTTTGATTTTTGTTTGTGATAAAAATATGGACTATATATATGATATGTATAGACACACTGTGTGTGTGTGTGTGTGTGTGTGTGTGTGTATGTGTGTCTGGATGTTTTCCTGTGTCCTGCATTTGTCCTGACTTCAGCTGTGTGTGTGTGCGCGTGCATGTGTGCGAGCATGTGTGCGAGCATGTGTGCGTGTGTGTGTGTGTGTGTGTGTGTGTGTGTGTGTGTGTGTATGTGTATACATGTATATATGCCTGCATAACCTGGGAACATGCCAAGGGCAGAGAAAGACAATGCTTTTTCAGCTAGGCTGCTCTCACCAAGATCCCTGGGTCTGGTTGTCTCTAGCCCTCCAATGCCAGGGTCACAGAGACTCAAGCCATGCTAGGCTTTTTGGTGGGTTCTGATGATTCAGCTCATACCCTCTCTTCTGCATTGAGACAAGTCCCTAGCCTATCTTTCTTGTTCTACAATGTATGACATTTTCCTGTTAGAAATGCTTTTGTTGTATCTGAAACATTTTTTTATATAATTTATTGACACTGATATTTTCATATATTATATTTTGATCATTTCCATCCCCACTTTCCCCCCTCTTTCCTCCCAGATGCCCTTCATCTCTTGAATCTTCCCAGTAAGTTTTGACACAATAGACTTTTTTATTGGTTTATCCACTTTTTTTCTTACTTTATGATTTTGTATTTAATCTACCATTTGCTAAAAGAACATGATTTAATTTCTACAAATTTGTAAGGTTTCTACTTTCTCTTTTTTATTTATTATTTTGATTTTATTTTGCTGGAGAAGATATATTGTATGACATCTATCTTTTTAAAACCATTAAGGATTTTTTTGTGGTCTGCCTATTCTGTATTATGAAAAGTGTCTTATGGACACTTGTAAAGTGCTATGGATATCACTCTGTGGGCTGTGAATGTGTTTTTCTGATTGGTTAATAAATAAAGTCTTGATTGGCCAGTAGCCAGGCAGGAAGTATAGGCGGGACAAAGAGAGTGATGAATGCTGGGAAGAGGAAGGCTGAATCAGGAGTCACCAGCCAGACACAGAGGAAGCAAGATGTAAAGTACTAGGAAGCCGCAACCCACGTGGCAACTTATAGATTAATAGAAATGGGTTAATTTAAGATATAAGAACTAGATAACAAGAGGCTTGCCACAGCCATACAGTTTATAAGGGATATAAGTCTTTGTGTGTTTACTTGGGTCTGAGCAGCTGCAGGAGCTCAGGTGGACACAGGAAAACTTCAACTACAAATGGCACCCAAAATCTTGAGTTTCCACCCATGTTCCTGCTTCATGTCTCATGTGGGTGGCAAGGCACCACAATATGCAGGCTTGAGCCACTCTATGGCAAGTTCATGGCATTCAGGCTTGACCTATGTGACATTACACAGTGATGTCTCCAAGCTGTGCACTGTGCTGTGTAAGGGTAGATTAATGAACCTACTTTTAAAGAGCAACAACTTGTTTAGAAATGTTTTACATTGCTATGGATTTTAGTTTATTGATACAAGTTTAAATTTAATTTTGTTATATTGTATATATATTTCTACTCTTGTTTGAGACATTATGTTTATGTAACTCATTTAGATTGTAATGGATAAATTAAAAATACAGATTAATAATTAGTCTTCTATGATAGTCAAACTTATAGTCATGTTAAGTTTTCTAGGTATACATAAGTATAATTCAATTAGGTGGGTAATCTTTAAACACTTCAAAGACCTACAGAATATGGCATTTAAAATGTTTTAAAAATTTAGACTTTCTGGATAGTGAGACATGCCTGCTCCTGGCAGCACCTATTTACTTCAGAGAGGAGGACAGGCATTGAAGACACTCCATATGGAGTTTATTTTCTTCTTGGCAAAAATAGCCATTTGGGCAAGAAACTGTTCTTGCCTGGACTGCTTGACAAAATGATGTATCAACTGCACATGCAGGACCTATAGGAAGGTGACCACTGAACTTTGCAAGGTGAAATGGTCCTTCAGATTCCTGCTTTGCAGAGGAAACTGCCAGACATTCTACAGGACACAAAGAGAAGTGACTGAGGGACTCTAGACCTGTGGGATAAAGACAGATGCCCCAGCTTTACAGAGGAACTTTGGATGACTGTCCAGGTTGCCACCTGTCTCTGTCTACTCTTGTAGGACTCTGGAAAGTTGCTTGTGCTCTTTTCCCATTTCTCAAGTAATATTATGTCCTTCTGAGGTCTTTGATGTAGTTAAAGACTAGATAGTTATAATTTTCCTTAGTTATGATAAAAGATAAATTAGATATGAAACCTTAGACTCATAAATACAGGATAGATAGGATATCTTCTTTAATTTTGCCAAATACAAATAGACTATATTATAACTATAATTCTTGCTTGATAATTGTTTTGTTATATGTAATTTTACTATGCTAAATTTAAAATTTAACATAGTAAATTGTTGAAAATTTTTTTCCTTTTTGAAAAAAAGAAAAATTCCTTTTTGAAAAAAAAGAAAGGGGGAAGTGCTGTGGATATCGCTCTGTGTGCTGTAAATATGTTGCTCTGATTGGTTAATAAATAAAGTGCTGATTGGCCAGTAGCCAGGCAGAAAGTATAGGCAGGGCAAAGAGAGAGGAGAATGCTGGGAATAGGAAGCTGAGTCAGGAGTTGCCAGCCAGACACAGAGGAAGCAAGATGTAAAAGTACCAGTAAGCCACAACCCACGTGGCAACTTATAGACTAATAGAAATGAGTTAATTTAAGATATAAGAACTAGATAACAAGGAGCCTGTCACAGCCATACAGTTTATAAGTAATATAAGTCACTGTGTGTTTACTTGGGTGTAAGCAGCTGCAGGAGTGAGGTGGACACAGGAAAACTTAAGCAACAGCAAAGTATACATCTGCCATTGGGTAAAGAGTTGTTTATATATCCCTTATTGCTTCTTGGTTGATTCTGTTAATTTCCTTATTTTCTTTCTTCCTAGTTGATATTCATTGTAGATGATAGAGTTAATGATGTTCTGACCTGCCATGGTGGACTGTGATTGTTGATTTGTGTGTGTGTGTGTTTATGTGTGTGTGTGTGTGTGTGTGTGTGTGTTTATAGTTCTGTGCCTTCATGATATCTGCACCAGACATTTTATTAATATGTAATTGTCATCATCATCTGGTGCTTCATTTCTTACAGTCAATTTCTGTTTGATATTATGATAACTTCTGCTTTTGTTGGGTGTGAGATCCTTATCCTCTCTTTTACCTTCACATTCCTTTTTCAAATTCTTTTTTGTGTCTTTCATTCTGAGATGAGGCTATATTTTGGTAAATAGAGTAATTTAAAATGACTTAAAATCCAGTCTGCTGAACTCCAATTTTTGATTAGCAACATTAATCTATGTATTCACAATTACCTGTTAGTCAGTTGCAGTATTTTTTGACTTTGCATGCCTTATCACCTTTTCTGCTTCTCTCACTGCATTTCCCCCTTCTTTCAGGTGTAGTTGGTTTATTAAAAATTATTTTATGTGATGTGTATGGATGTTTTGCTTTCATGTATGGCTGAATACCACACCCATGCCTGGTGTCCATAGAACTCAGAAGAGGCAATTAGATGCCCTGGCACTGGAGTTACAGATGGTTGTGCGCCACCATGTAGATGCTAGAAATTGAATCTGAGTCTTCTGAAAAAGCACCAGTGCCCTTAATTGCTAAGCCATCCCTTCAGTTGCATAGCTGATTTTTAAAATGAAGTCTTTAAACTCTTTTCTCATTTCCTTTCCTG
This sequence comes from Peromyscus leucopus, assembly GCF_004664715.2. Lineage (NCBI taxonomy): Eukaryota > Metazoa > Chordata > Mammalia > Rodentia > Cricetidae > Peromyscus > Peromyscus leucopus. The sequence continues at coordinate 77,632,046 of NC_051084.1, read as the reverse complement.
TATATTCTTTTTGTTTTCTATTTTTGTGGTTTCCATGGCAATTACATTTTAATATGATATAGTTACAAGTTACAGTTTAATTGGGATGAATACCAGCAAGACTATACTACTACTATAAAGAAAACTTATTTTTTCCTTTAAAAGCTTCATTTCTATCCTTTTCAGTTGTCCATGCTACAAAATTGTGTCTTTGTATATTTTATGTCTCAAAATAACAACTGATACTTTTTCTACATCTAATTTTTAAATTATGTAGAAAACAAAATGTGATATTACAATCTATATTTATATGAACAAATCTGTTTTAACATTTTAGTCTTATATAGCATACAGAAGACAGAGTTGCATGAAGCTACACTAATATTAGATTTTAGATTATTCATTGCTTTCCCTTTATCTTAATCTCATTTTCTTCATATGGCTTTGAGTTATAATTTAACACACATTTCAACAAGGACTCACTATAGCATTTCTTATGGGGAAATCAGGTGGTAACAAAATTCTCCATTTTTTTTTATTTGCCAATGTCTTTCTTTTCCTGACATTGAAGAACAGTTACACAGGATATAGTATTTTTGTCTGACAACATTTTTCAGCACTGTGTGTGCCTTATGATTCTGATGTGAATACTGGACTTCTGAGTCTGATTATGGGACTGTAGAAGTCAGACTAACCCCTTTCTCTTCAGTTAGTGGCTTTGTCTTCAATTTTTGCCTTTTGTTTGGATGGGTGCAGACCATCTTGGTGCCTAATATTAGTTTTAGCCTGGTGCGTGACACTCCCTTACCCTACTTTTTGACCTTACATCTTCCTTTTATATGTGAAGGTGACTTTCTAACTATTCTTCTGTAAACAGCTGACCTTCAAAGGTTTTGTTTTCAACATCTGTGTTCAAGGAGATAAATTGAAAAAAAAAAAATGAAGAGGGGAGAAAAAAGTAGGTGAGCACATTTTAAATGTCCTAAAAATCCTCTCAGCCAGCAGTTAGGGATCTGTGCCAGTGAGGAAGATATGATGGCATATGCTTCCTCTGTCTGTGGTCAAAAGTATTAGTAACTGAGGGCCGGGCGTTGGTGGCGCACGCCTTTAATCCCAGCACTCGGGAGGCAGAGCCAGGCGGATCTCTGTGAGTTCGAGGCCAGCCTGGGCTACCAAGAGAGCTCCAGGAAAGGCGCAAAGCTACACAGAGAAACCCTGTCTCGAAAAACCAAAAAAAAAAAAAAAAAAAAAAAAAAAAAAAAAAAAAAAAAAGTATTAGTAACTGAACACAAGTCTCAGATACTTTAGATACTTAGGGACCAAGGTGTCTTCCTTTATCCTTGCTCCTGTGTTCTGTATAGTATTTCCTTCAGGGGCAAGTGCTCAGTTCTATGCCCAACAGTTATGAGAGAAGGCATATGGGTAACTTCCACTTTGATTAAATCTTGTGTTGACCAAAATCAAATCAAGTCTATGATCCAAGTCTGCTGAAATTTGTGCTTGGAAGTCTTTCACAGAAACTTTCCATCAATAAACTCCAGAGTTGCCAAAGAGTTACATCTGGGAGGTTTTACCTGTGGTTATCTGAGTGTGAAAATGGGTTTCTTTTATTACCAATTGTACTCTTTTCCCAGAACATTATTTTAATTTTTTATGTTTTTATATGGGACCATAGCATAGTGATCCATATCTTACCTATATCTCTATGTAACACTGTGTCTACCCTAAGTTTTCAAGCTATAGTTAGCTGCCTCTGTCCTTGCTAAACGTGGAAGCAATGAGGATACACATGCTTCAAAGTGTAGCTCTCGTGTCATACATCTTCCAAGAGAACACGAGTTAGGATAAAAAGATTGTTGTACTTCAGCTGTGATGAGATGTGAATGAAGTTACTTGAGACTGCTTTCGAAGGAGCAATTAGAAAAAGCATAGTGTGTGACATTTTGTTAAGGGTTACTACCAATATGATTGTGCCAAATCTTTGTCTCATAGTGGCATTTACAAAGACTGAGTAGTTGCAACAACCTAAAGGCATTTATTTGGGGAAAATATGGTATAGATCATATATCTTCAGATGTACTGAGTTTACATTACATGAATTATGAGTATTACACACACACACACACACACACACACACACACACACACACACACAGAGTAACTAACTTTTACTAGCTTTCAAGTCATCATCCCCAATGGATTTGTAGAATCTCTTAGGAAGGATGAGACTTTTTTCCCTCAGAGATTTATCAGCCCTCTTCTCTGACTCCCTGATCTTCTTGTTGCAGACTATCTTACATGGGGCTGATCTCTTCCTTGCGTTAGCATCAATATTATTATTTTCAGAAACTCGTGATTTTTCCATTGGCAAGTTCTCAAATAAAACTTTATAACAAATTCTTTATAATGCTGTTGCCAATTTAGCTTCTTTCCATACAGTGTAATTGCTATAGGGCAATTGTACAACGGGATGCATGTCCATGTGTATGTGAAAAATGACATTTTAAATACTTTGTGGGGAAGAGTAACCATTCTGGATTGAATTGAATACTAAGTTGGCTTTCTGTTTGGAAAAAAAATTTACATGCTAGAGTAGTTCTTGTATAAGAACATTAAACATCTCATCCTAAATTATGCACCTCGGGGGATGTTATGATAGCTGTAATTGTTTATGGGGGAAATATTCACTCTTAGAAAACTTAGGTACTGACAAGAACTTGGAAAGTGTAGCAATAAATACCCTACTGTGTCTCAGCAGGGAGTTACAGTTATGTTATTGGGTCATCGGGCTCTTGTTGTGACTGGAACAATCCAAATGATTTAGAGTGACAGATAATAAGCAAGATAAGCATGATGAATTCAGTTTATGAAACACAAATATGCCTGATATCAAATAAATGCTGTGGCTATGACCATTGACCTTAACTAACGTTTGGCATACCATTTTTGCTGCAGTTAATGGAAACAGCCACTGGTGAATTCTTAATCCAATTCTCTCATATGTATATAATTTTTATTTTAAATCTGTGATTGATGTATCTCTTTTCCTGATTTTCTGAAGTCTTAAAACTGCACATGTAGAGCTGCCCATGGCTCCAATAGCAGCTCAGTGTTCTGCATATATTGGTCCTGAGTAAATGGCACAATTTGTCTTACCCCAAATTGGTAATCCCTGTAAAGATCAGGGGACAATTTGTAAGAATTGGTTTTCTCTTTCCACTATGTTAGCTCCAGAAACAGAATTCAGGTAGTCAGACTTAGTGGCAAGGCAACTTTACCCACTGACCAACTTTGTGGTGATGTTTTATTTGTACTAAATGTTGTGATATTTTATTTGTGCTGAAATGTGGTGATATTTTTTTGTATGTTAATAAATAAAGTTTGCCTGGAGATCAGGGGTAATAGCAAACCATTAACACAAAAGTCGGGCAGTGGTAGCACAAGTCCTTAATCCAAACACTTGGCATGCAGGGTCTCTGTGTATTCAAGGACATACTAGGGAACAGCCAAGTGTGGTGACACACACCTTTAATCCCAGTACCAACCATAGAGACCTGGAGGTCTGTATGGACAGGCAGTAACAAGGAAGTGATGTGGCTGGACTAAGAGCCAATGAGAGGGCAGAACAGCAAGGCAATAAAAGCTCGGGTAGACAGGAAGTAGCTCTCTCAGGGGAAGCTTCAGTGACATGGTGAGTTAAGATTAGCTGGTGGCTCTCACTATTTCCCTGATCTCTAAGGATTTCACCCCTATTTTTGGCTCTGTGTTTCTTATTTAATAAGACCATTTAGAAATTCATCTACACAATTTCACTTACCCCAACCATTCATTACAGAAAATTAGGCATTTGTTTCAAGAATATGTAAAACAAAATGCAATTTAAGTAACATCTCTGAACTCAAACACACAAAATGTCATCAAGTAATTCAAAGTTAGTAAAGGTTCAAGCATATGAATAGCTCTATTTCTTTTTAATAAGAATAGCTGATGAAGCACATACAAGTGGCCCAACATAGATGCTGAACTAATCTGGATTCTTCCAAACCAGACAGAGCTATGCAAACTCTTAAATATGCAGGAGCAATACTGGATCATTCTAATGTGTGCTGGATGCACTCAAATAGACCTTTCTATTCCCTTTATATGATGGTTAACTTACAGCTCTACATGTAGAAATGGTGAATTGATTCTTTAGTGTTTCATGAGTGTTTTTCCAAGTTGGATCATATTTCCTTGTTGAGGTGGAAACAGTGTTTTAAAGCAGAAGAGAGGTGAATGGTATTAATTTTGAACATCACTAACCCTAAAAATCAGGGAAATGTAGATACTGTAAACTAATGATATCCAGGTATTGTTTTCTGTATCAGAATTGTACCTTTTATGAGAAAATGAAGCCGAACGTTTATTAGCACAAAAGATATAAAGGAACAGACATCAAGATCAAGCCAGTTCTGCAGTGGCTTGATTCATTTTAACACAGGAGCTGTGTGAAGTGGTTACTATATGAGGCCCAAATCCATTTTCCTTTGACACGCATGCTTTCTCACTAAGAACAGAAATGAAGAAAGTGTGGTGAGCAGAGGCAAATCTTTCTTCAAAAAGATAGTCTTTGATGGCTCAACATCTTGAAGAAGTTATTGTTGGATTGATCTTGACCTAAATCCGCAACTCTTGACATCATTAGTGTTTGAGAATATGTCATTTTTTTTCTCCTGCTGTTAGCCCCTAGAGTTGTAACCCGGATCCTTCTAGAAGACCTTGCAAACAAATGGGCCAGTGCCATGTGCTGTGAAATCAACAGGCGAGAAAGTGACTTCCTTAATGCAGCATTACATATGTGCTTGGTTGACATGACAGTCATCTTGGATGATGTCCATGTTCAGTAGAATGTCACCCTAATTTTCCTTCTAAGTGGTGTGAGACTGAAGAGATCTTGACCAAACTCAGAGAAAGTCTCTGTGAGGATATAAGTTGACACCCCCTTAAATCCACAGTTCTACCTTTTTGCCCTTAGCAATCTGTGAAGAGAGCACACCAAACCTCGCATTGTGATTAGGGCTTTTCAGTGTCTGTACCTGGATGAGCAAAACTAATCTGTGTGAGAGAAGACAGAGCAAATGTTGCTCTCCTTGTGCCTCACATTCATATTTTAGAAGTGGAAATGACAAGCTTCCTGCTACATTTATGGTATGGAAACCATATAAAATAAAAAAGCATAGATTTTGAATCAACTGGAATAAATCAATGTCCCCTATAAGTCAGTGACCACTGCAAGATTGTATATGTGAGAAAGAATAGCAGGAATGATACTGCTTAACCAACAAGAGTCCCAAACAGGCTTATTGAGACTCTTGTTAAATAAAAGTCAAATCTACAGAAAAACACATTTCATTTTTAAATACCATGAAAATATTTACAATTAAAAATAAAGTGGTTGGCTAAAAAATTTAGCTTACAGCAGTGGTTAAAATTTCTCCTGTGCCACTGTATGTTATGAATAGACATTGGTATCTTTCTATATATTTAATTATCATCAAAGGATTCATTATAATAGTAATGATACTGATCACATTGTTGTCAAGGAAGTCTTCAACCCAGGATATATTTTATAATCAATATTCATTTCAGTTAGGAGACATTTGTAATTTATTTTTCTGTTTGAAATCAGTGTTCATGTGCTTTTAACAGCTAACAGTTCTTGCCATGAAATCAGATTAGACAGTCTATAATTATAAGCCCACTGCTATTTTGTTGCCTCTTTATAGGCACGCTTTTGAATTTGATAAAGGGACTCATGCAGCCTAGACTGAGCTCAGACTCACTAGAATACCAAGAATGGACTTGATCTTTGGTTCTCTTACCTCTAGCTTCTGAATGGTAGGATTACAATTGTGCACTACAATGCTTGGTTTTTATGGTGTGCTGGAGATCAACCCAGGACTATATGAATTCTAGGCAAGCACTCTACCAACTTATTTAAAACCCCAATCCATGGACATGTATTTTCAACTAAAGTATATACATTCATGTATCACATCAAGGCACATTTAAAAATAGGAATTCACTTTTAAGATCTGAATAAATTCGTATCTCAAATGTACAACTTGCGTTAAAATTATCAGACCATACAAGATTGCCAAAAAATTAGGTGTGCTTATGTTTCTGGACAGGCCATGTTCTCTAGCATTCTTCAGTATTGTTTTACTCTTCAAAGTAAGCAGCAATGAGCTTGGAAACACTGCGGATAAAAGAGGCTACTGATCTTTGCCTGGGAGATGGCTTTAAGCAATAACATTTGCCAAAATAATATGGGGAAACAGACTGCAGTGAAACTGTGATGGGGTCACTATGGCTGCTGGTTACTCTATAGGATCAACATTAACCCAGGGCCACTATGTAGAAGCTGCTGCTGCTGAATCAAGGATTGAGACTTCAGGGCAGAATGTGTGAAGGCAAGAAGAAAGGACAAAGTTGAAGGGAAATTTAATATGGTAACACTCCAGATACAATAACCATGGAAGAATAAATAAGAGGACTCTAAAAGCTCTTAATATGTTCATACCCTTTAAAAGGGGAAGAATCAGTCCTACCTTTCTACACACAACAGCAAATTGCCTTAATATTGGTGGCTAAATCATCACAAATTTGTAAGTGTATGGTAGATTAGAACAGTTAAAGATCAAGGTGTTGCCATGGAGAACTGTTTTTCTTGAGAGCCTCTGGGTAGGTGAACCCCATTCTTTTTCTGCTTCTATACTCTAAAATCTACAGACTCCTGTATGCCTCTGTTCCTGGCTTCTCCTGCCTCTTAAAGCCTTTATAAACTTTGCTCTGTCTTCCACATTCCTGTCTCCGTCAAGTAAGGATACCTGATTACATTCTCAGCCTTAAATATCATACAGAGTAATTACTGGTTTTGGAATTGGAGTTTTTGCATGTTCTAGGAGACCAGGCAGTAACTGAGGACAATGAACTGCCTGCTACAATAACCATAAAAAGAACATGACAGCTTATACAATAGACACTTGCATAAATAAATAAATGGCTATAAGAAAAATAAAGTAACAATATCAAAATTGAGAGATCATAAAATGCTTCATAAATTATTTCTGGACTAGAAACAATCAGAAAAGATTTACCTGCAGGTAGTAGTGAACTGCACACATGTGCACACACACACAGGAGGACACACACATACTACTACATAGACACACAGACTCATAGATACAACACACACACATAGACACAGACACACACACACAATATATATAAAAGAATGGTTCACAGATATAAAGGACAGATTTAGCGACTCCAATATCTCCCAGTGAAGCTTACAATAAAGAGGATAAAGAGAATAAAGGAGAACTGGTAATTGAAAGGAGGGACATGTTCTGTAGTTGAAGGAAAGAATGAGGTCCAGATTGAATGAGATTCCTAGTTCTAAGAAACATGAATGAGAATTAACTCAGACAAAGCCACAACATAATACAATTACAGAAACTTCAAAAATCCACATTCTTTTGCACTTAGGCAGGAGGCAAAGCTCAGGAGACCGACTGCATAGTGACAATAGGTGACAGCTATGTGTTCTCTGCTGGGAACTGCTAAGAGCAGGTCCTAACTGCTCTCATTAGAATCGCGTTCAGCCTGTGTTATAATACATGCACTTTTCTACTCTAGCAACCATTTCACCATATACAGGTATTTCAAACCAGGCACATGGCAATACATACAACTTTGTCAGATTAATACATATTTTTGATCCTTAAAAATAAATGTGTATTTTTAATTGGGAAAAGCTAACAGAAAAAAAATTCTCTACAAAAACATAAAGATTACACTTCTCATTGCCTACATAATTCTTTTAAAAAAGATAATAGGGAAAATACAGCAGAAGCTTTGATAAAATAAACACAAAGTAACAATTTATAAAATGACTGTGAACTTATAAGTTAGTGTTCTGATGAAGTATCAATCAAAATGGAGAATATAAAGATCACTGTCTCTTTCCCCAACCTTCCTATGTGTACTTTTTTGTTTAATGTTACATTATTGTTAAGTACTTTTTCCAGTAGTCTTCTACCATAGTATGTCTGATAATATTTCACTTCTGTAACAGCTGCGTTGAGGTCAAACAGCTAGGGAAATGTTGCTAATGTGCTTGAGGACAGATGATCAGGCCATGAGAAGAGATTCCTCCCTTTCCACTGAGTTCTTGGATTTGTGTGAGGATATGTGCTATCAAGAGAACTTTACTTTGAAGTACCATGAACTTAGGGAACTATGTAGCATCAAACAACTATAGTCTAGAAAATTTCTACTTTAATGAAAGGAGTTTATCATGAAACTGTAGCTACTAGATATCTAAATGGGATTAAATGGTAATGTTCATGCAAGCTGATTCTTTTAAGATATATTGTTGTGTTCTTCATTTAATCATATTTCTGTATGTGTTCTAAAGAAAATGGCAATAAAGTTTGTTTTAGATCAGGTATATGGACCTTAACATTATCCCACTGACAATCTGAATATTTAAATATATCATCAGTGTTGCAAATAATATTGATGACACATATATCAAGTAGATTTTCATGCAGAATCCAACTGTAATTACCCATAGGTGAGAACTTTCAACTTTAATTGGAAAAGATTTTCATATGGAAACTCATATCAGAGTCTCACATATGCTACAGTTATTTATTAATGACCTACCTCATATAACAGGAATGAGAGTGATAGCCACAGGCATCTGATGAATCTGTGGCTCAGGCAGTGGTCATCAGACATATAGCTCAAAACAGGGGAAAGCCTATGCAATGTAGCATTTTCTAGATTCTCTTAAAAATCAGTCCATGCATGGCTGATGCACTGGTTAAATTCTGAGCACAGCTGTTTGTCTCCAGTTAGTGTGAACTGGTCCTAGCAGTTATTTGTTTGTCTCCAGTTAGTGTGAACTGGTCCTAATGGTTGTTTGTCTCCAGTTAGTGTGAACTGGTCCTAATGGTTGTTTGTCTCCAGCTAGTGGTAATTGGCCCTAATAGTCTGTTAGACCGGTGACTGACTCCTAAGATTCAGTTTCTCCAGTAAATATTTGGTCAACCAAAATTTCTTAAAATATGGGTAGATAAAAAATTTAGGAGCCAGGCGGTGATGGCACACGCCTTTAATCCCAGCATTCAGGAGGCAGAGCCAGGCGGATCTCTGTGAGTTCGAGGCCAGCCTGGTCTCCAAAGCGAGTTCCAGGAAAGGCGCAAAGCTACACCGAGAAACCCTGTCTCGAAAAACCAAAAAAAAAAAAAAAAATTTAGTTTAGAATGTAAAGTATTTAGAAGAATGTATTTATAAAAGAAGCAATGAAACAATTTATGCTTTGTATACCCAGTCTATATGAGTGTGTGAAGAAATAGCTGAATTGAACCCTACAGAGGCTAAACGTTGAGTTCACAACCTTTGTGTATGGAGTTTTGGGTTTTGTTCACTTATAAGGAATGATTTTTAGCTAGTAAGTATCCTGCAAAGTCAAATCAAGATAAACATACTCTTAAAAATCCCCCTTTTACAGCTGTGTTATTTTCTTTTCTCATTGCTGTGATAAAATACTCTGACAAGAGTACCTGACTTATGGGAGAGGGGGTCTAAGTTGGCTCATTGTTTGAGTGCAACAAACAAGGAAACAAGGGGTTGAAGCAGCTGGTCATATGTCATCTGCAGTCAGGAAGCAGTGCTGTGAATGCCTGCTGTTGCCCAGCTACCTGTGACACAGTCCATGTCACAGAATGGTGGATGCCTTGGTGGGTGTCTTTTCACAGCAGTTAACCTATCAAGACGCCCCATCCATGCAGGCATGTCCAGAAGTCCATCTTCCAGCTCGTTCTCTCGACTATATTCCACTAACAGTAAACCACCCAGTGCTTGTACATTGCTTCAAAAGAGACTTTGGAAAAATAAACCCCAGTTTTGTTTTTCAAAACAAATAAGGCTGCTTTAGGTTGGTCGTCAGCTCAACCAGGCTTAACGTTTCAAGTTTGGGTAGCCTTTTCTGTCAAGGAGGTTAAGGCAATGAGGATAAGGGAGGTCTTAGGGGAAAAAAAATCTCTGGGCAAGTAAGAAGAGCTCATAGCTAATAGATGATGGTATTCTTTTTTTACTAAGAGATTACAAATGTGACTGGGATGACATTCTTCTGTGGTACTTGGTGTTAATCATTCTGAATACTTTTTATAAAATGTATTTTATTTTGTGGAAAAAGACAATAGATTATATTGAAGATGACCTTTCTCTTCTATAAAATTATGTTTATTTAATCATGAAAATAATAGTAAATATAAATATGAGTATAACATAAATAATATAAAGATTCAAAAATGATGATGAATTAATTTCATTTATTTGTTACTCCATTTGTTGATTCAGTAAAGTCATTTTTATGATATAGGTATGTGAAGATTCAATGAGAAAGAAAAAGAATAGTCAATAATGTCTTCATATGTTCTGGGTGGAATACACACACACACACACACACACACACACAATATTCAGACAAGAATTTAAACAAATATGTGCCCTTGTCAGATCCCAATTTAAACTATTTATTTAAAGTCAAGAATTTAACTTGTGGTAGCAATCTGAACCCAGTTCTTAGGCTCTGGTCTTCACTCTGACACACTGTGCATTCATGACAGGAGCTATAACATGATGATATAGGCAAGTACTTCTTGCTTTCAAAAATATTACTGTAGATGGAAAAGGGACACATTCAACCACCAATGTTGATTCAAGACATTGTCTTTGATTAAAAACATATAAATATTAAAAACTTGGTAACCAAACATGTATTTGACTTAAAACATAAATATTAAGTATGTGGTGAAAATAATGTTAGGTGATGAAGGAAAGGAAAGAGATCCATTTTAAGGTAAGAAATACTATTTCCACTTTATTTACTAACTACACACAATGGAAAAGGAAAGGATACACCTACCTAGTTGTGTATCCAATGCTTACTTCATATTATATTCTGTGTTCATTGATTAAATAAATATATCCTAAGAAGAAGGATGCATTTGTCTAGGTTTAGACACAGTTATTTTGAAGCTAAAATATAGACAGTTTTACTTTAAAAGTTGTCATAACATTTCCCTCTCCAGGACTATCCAAACCATACATTTTTAAGCCTCATACTAATTCAAATAACAAAATGTCTAAAGAAAGACCAAATCTAGCCCATGGCAAATGAAAGCAGACTAATGCACTTTCCTGGGCATACTGAGGAACCATCCATGAGGGAAAGAAATGGGTTGAGAACTCTTGGGTGACAGTGTTTTTGAATATCATATCATCTCAGTGTCTACAATTGCCAAATGTCACCAAATATATACTTGAAATGCCTTTTATTATAAACTGTCTCAAGCTGGCTTTTAAAAAGTTACATTTTAAGGTTATATTTATGTCACTCATACACATAAATAGAGAAAAAATGCTTAGAAATGTTAATGAAAGAATTCCAGGAAGTCTGCTGTGAAAAACTCTTACAAATGGCTGCATAAACAAGATCTGAACAATGTCAGTATCAATAGACATGCTAACCTTGAAAGGGGGAAAGCATTATAGTATCCTGTGCCCCTGGACCAGTAACTGTTGGTAGTTGACTACTGCTAAGAGGAGAGGTAGCCTCTCCTAGAGATAAGACATCCAATGTGTTGTCCAATACAAAGTGGTCGGTTCTGAAACTACATACACACAAACAACACAACCCACCTCCGCAGGCTTCATTTATCTGTTTGTTCATGTGTATATTTACACATACGCAACAATCATAATTGGGAAGAGGAGGCTGTAGACTTGAGAGGGGGCATGGGAGGTCTCAGAGGGAGGAAGAGGAAGGGGAAATGATTTGATTATATTTTAATAAAAATGTATAAACATAAAATTTGAAAAATATTTTTAAAAGGAAAAAGAAAACAACAAAAGGCCAACTCGCATTTCAATAACAAAAATACTATTTTAATGTTTTCACATGGCATACACACAAATGAGTATTGTCCACACACTGTCCGGCCTGGCATTTAGAGCTATTTCAGAGGCGATGGCTGTCTTCCACAAGTTGTCCTCTGTGACTCTAGGGCTACCAGCTGTGGCACTTCTTCTAACCCATGCCTTAGAGTCCAGATTAAACTAGACTCTGACTCCCTATCAGGGTGGTTAGTGAGCAAAAGTTGTGGGAGAAAATGGCAACAGTCAAAGCTTTCTGAATGCACAATGACCAAAAATTGATCTAAAATCAAATATATAATGGATCGTATATATAAGGGCTATGAGCTGTTTCTGGCAGTTCTGGCCTGTGTTGCGTGACAACTTTAATACAGTCTTTGTTCAGAATTCAGGGCATGTACACTGCGCATGAGACATATTCCCATTGCAAGCAATACCAATGTAGACCACCTGAAACATGTCCACACATACTTGACACAACTGCATGTCATGAACTGTACTTTACCCCCATGTATATTGTTTTCTGTTCTTTTAATAAGAACACAGTAGTTTATTTCCACAAAATAAAGATTTTTTAATATTTTCTACAACTGTTACTCAGAATGTAGATTTCAAATTAGTTTATTTTAGGACTATACCATAATAGACTGTTTGATTTTAAAAATTGCTGTTTTAATAACTGATGAGTTTTATTTAAAAACCATTAAACATATATGACTTGGGATTATAACAGAATTTCTAATGATTTTTGAAATGGTCATAACTTTACTTATGCCAGTTTATACTATATATGTATGTGAAATGGCACTATTGTAAATTCCAAATATTGGTCAATTCTAAAAAACCATGAAGGTTGTCTCTGTTCATCAGTTCAAATTTTTAGCCCAGATTTAATTCTTGTAAAAAAAAAAATTTACAAGCACATCATCACTCTAGCATGCAATATGGCTTTCATTTTAACAAATAGAGAAATTGCATATGTACATTAAATAATTGTTTAAATTTTCTTTATGGTTTTTTATCAGTAAATATTTGCTTTTTATACCTATTTTATTTACTTATGTGCCCAGGGTCACACGAAATTTTCTTTGGTCAAAAGGAACCTTGGATAGAAAAAAGTTAAGAAGCTGTGTTTTAAAGTAGATAGAGAGGGGGTTTGGATAATTGAGTTGTCTTCAAATAGACCTCTCAGCCGGGCAATGGTGGCACATGCCTTTAATCCCAGCACTCGGGAGGCAGAGGCAGGTGGATCTCTATGAGTTCACTGCCAGCCTGTTCTACAGAGCTACAGGAAAGGCACAAGGCTACACAGAGAAACCCTGTCTTGAAAAACAAAACAACAATAACAACAAAAAAAAACCCAAATAGCCCTCCTAAACGAGATGGTGCACAGCAATCAAGATGTTTCAATTTTATTGTTTTCTTTTGTCCATCATTTTAAACACAAGAAAGATGTTAGACATTCACCTATTTATCTAGGCCATATACGAGGCCAAAATATTAGTGAATAGTAGTAATATGCTTGTGTCGTACATTCTGAAATTTAACATACAGAGATTTATCAGGATAAAATATTTAATATACAGAAAGAAGACTTAAGAAATACTTCATATCCCATGAGAATGAAATAAGCCTTTTCTTACTAGTCCTTTCTGACTGGCAATATGGAATACTGTAGACTGTGGCTCAAAGAAGCATTTACGTCATTGTTTATCAGGCTTAAGTGAGGGTCTGGGTGCAGATGCCTTCGCTTCTAGGTGTCTCTTTTTCCTGGGTGGCCAACAGCCAACCTCTCTTCACAATATCTCATGGTGGATAAAGCTTTCTAGGCTTTTGAGGGCAGGAATTTCATTTGTGAAGCCTCTGTCCTCAGGCCCATATTACTTCCTGAATTCTCCTCCTCCTGATACCATCAAATTCCAGGCTTGTATTTCACAATGATATTTGAGAATGATATTGATATTCAACCCATAGAAACTTCAGGATAAACCCCGCTTCTCCTAAAGCTAGCATCAATTGCTTATGTTGCTTTTTATCTAAGGTTTAGATTTCTATCTTGAAAAATAGCCAAAGAAATACTGCATCACAGACATCCACATACATAATGCACATTTACAAGTATTCATGCTCACATGCATATGTGCATGTATGTGAACAGCGCAAATATGTACAATAAAGTTAGTACTGGTAGATAATCTTCATGCCAGTGCTTATTTATTACAGTTTTCTATTTCAGACTGAAGTCATTTTAAAGAAACTGTTACTATTGTGTCTTTTATAATGGTACTAAACTTCCCAACCTTTCTTTGTTGCAAATAAAGCATAGAAAGATTTTACTGTTGACAATTGTGCCCTCAAGTGTTAACAATATTCACACGTGTTTAAGGGAATAATTAGGTACATTCCATTCTATCCTGCTTATATTATAATTATAAAATGACCTTTGTTCTATTTATACATGCAAGTAGTATATTCTGATGTGTTCTTTTTCCACAATAACATAATTCCTTAACAGAATTATACAATAACTCCTAACTGACCTAACCTTGGGAAAAATGAAATTAAAGACACCTGCACCAGAGATTAACTTCCTGGTGTTTCGTCTAAATTCTCAGTGCCGAACTTAGCCAAGGACACCTTTCTTGTCCACTTGATGGAAATGACTTCCATGTGTTTGTTTCATGCCTATTCTGCTTAGACAATGTAGGAACTTCAATCCTTTCAGCTTTGCTATTGACAAGCTTCCTATGCTTACAAGATTTCTCTCTCTCTCTCTCTCTCTCTCTCTCTCTCTCTCTCTCTCTCTGTTTCTCTTTTGGTAAGAGTGTTCTATATCTTAAATAAGAAGTGGAAAATACATTTCAGGCAAGAATGGAAGCCCCCACATTAGAGTGATTCTGCATTTCGATATAATTTACAAGTATGTGACATCAAACATTAGAGGATTTATTCCATTTCTATATCAGAGGGAATCTAAATATGTTGTGACAACCTTAACTCTGAATTTCCTTGTTTTGTCAGTTTCACCAAAATCTTTGCTATGCTGTTTTGAACATTGCCATGCTTTTAACTCTCAAACAAGAAACGGGTGGTTAAACACTCACATGTGACCCTATTCTCTGCATGTGATAATCTATATTAGCTAAATATTATCTTTTGCATTGTCAATATACACGTCTTTTTTTTTTTTGCTTTATCCTTTCCACTAAGATGACACTAATAAACAATTAAATAAGTCAATATTAACAAGACCACATCCTCCTGACCTGTTCTCTTGTAGGAAGAGTACACTCACTTCTGTTATTGAGCCTATATTGCTCATGTGCTGGGGACACCAAGAAGGTAACTTGCAGGATGCTTTAAGAATCATTGTTCCTGGACACACTGAAGTTTGTCCTGAGATCATGAATGCGTGTTCCCGAATTAGGAAAGTTTTTCTCAATATTGGGGTTTGAATGCCATCATGATGGGTTGGCATTAACTTTTTGCAGTTCCAGGATACTGACTGGCTTTTCAGATATCACTAAGATTGCTGCAGCTGCCCCTCTGGATATGGCTCATGGCTTCCAAAGACCATTTGCACAGCGTGTCCCCACATCACAGGCTCTCTGAGTCCAGGTCATTTACAATTGCAGCACTTGCAGGTAGAACATAAGCGGCTTTTAAAAGAAAACCAGCCTCCGTGGCAGGGTGGTAATTTGGAGACACAGAGGAAGCCACAGCATGACCAGCCTCCCTTCTCCAGCTCTACAGCTGATATTTGTGTCCTGACTACAGCTTGGGAGGGTGCTCATAAAGCCACCAGCATCAATGAAGTGCAAGTTTCTGTATCTTTGGTCTCCTCTGATCCTCCTCTGCACCTATATAATGAGTAGCCTTTCTAGACAGTTCAAATAGAAACAGCAGAAAAAGACATAGGGAACTTTGTGTGAGTCAGGCAGTATCAGTGAAGTTGGAATGGAGGGGCAGAGGGCCAAGATGAAAGAGGCCGAGAGAATTCTGGAGCAGAGGGGTCAAGCTCTGCATGGATTATCTCCTGCTGGGCTTAACATCAGAACTCTTCCATCTCTTTGAATCAGAAAACATAGATGGACATTAATACATCAGCTTTGTTGCTGATAGTGGAGAGCCAGATGACCTCTGTGGTGTACGAGGAGGCACCTGTTCCCCTTCTGCCCTTGAATTAAACATGTTGGTACATTTGCAGCCTATTCCATTTCTTCACGACTGTGAAGCACTGGCTTTGGATGCTTATTATAGAACAGGAGAGACTGTGAGCTTCTGTCCATGAGAAGGCTCAAGATTTAATCAAATCAAGTTGAGCTTGCTTTTACTTTTAAACAGAGGTAGATGACCAGCAAGGGTAGGGGGTTGTGAGTGGAGTTCCAGAAGCTGCTTTTTTTTTTTTTTTTTTTTTTTTTTTTTTCCTGAACAGAAGACTCTTTGCTACTTTAAAGATTCTGATTGGATCCTCAAGCCTTGAAGGAAGGAGTTTTATAGACATTTTTATTTAGGGTTGAGTGTTCCAAAATCTACTGCAAGAAACACTTTTTCTGTGAGGTTTGAGCCATGCCCTGATCAATGGGTATAGCAATATGTCATTAGGAATCACTTTATTTCTTTGTTGCTTTAGCAGAATAATAGTAATAGATTTTCTCTTAGGGTCCATGACTTATCTAGTTTCAGATATTTTACCACTATTGTATATGGGTTCTATGTCATGGAGTGAACCAACCTTAAATCCAATTTTAAAATTGGTTGATTACTCCAATAACACTTGTGCCATTATTGTATGGGTATATTTTTCCGGTAGGTTACTGTTGTAGGAGCAGGGTTTGTAGCTTAGTAATATTGATAGTTACTTTTGAGCCAGAGGTATTAGATGACTGAAAGGAAACAGCATTTTCCAGACACAACATGACTGATCCCCATAGCAACTCACAGAGACTGTCAGCACACACAAAACCTATACAAGCCCAAACCAGGCAGAACCCCAGCACTTAGAACAGGAAGTGGACACAAAGTTATGCCCTCAACCAAGAAGCTATTGCAAATGATACCTGGAGGAAAAATAAAAATTAGTTTTCTTCAGTGGGCTAACACTGGATATATAATCACACTCTAGGGAAGGCCCATGGCCAACACAAAATGATCTCTGTTTTGTATTGTGGGTAGTTTTTGTTTTGATATTCTTTTTTGTCTTATTGTTTTTCTTTGTTGGTCTTGATATTTGTTTTTTTAGTTTTTGTTTCTTTTTAAAAGAGAGAGCATAAAGTTAGGTGGATAGGTGTATGGGGAGGATCTGGGAATAGTTGAGGGAAGGGAAAACATGATATTACATGAAAAAATTTAAATGTTAAATTTGGTATGTCACTATGGCAGGCTCCTATAGTTGGTTATTGATTGGCTCATTTACAAACACTCTTAACATTCTTTAGTGATTAGTGTATTTTTGACATTGAAAAGTCAATCAGTATTGTTTTCTTTAGTTTGAATTTAAATACCCTCTGATATGGAGGCTCAGGTTCTCACTGCTTATTTTCAGAGGCCCCATTAAAAGTTCTGCCTCTCTTAAGTGATTCAGGTGCAACTTTCAAGTTCCATCCTTGTGTTTTTTTTTTTTTTTTGGTTTTTTTTTTTTTTTTTGGTTTTTTGAGACAGGGTTTCTCTGTGTAGCTTTGCGCCTTTCCTGGGACTCACTTGGTAGCCCAGGCTGGCCTCGAACACACAGAGATCTGCCTGGCTCTGCCTCCCGAGTGCTGGGATTAAAGGCGTGCGCCACCACCGCCCGGCCCTTGTGTTTTTTAGTTGGCTTATTGTCAATATCATTCACTTTTGTTTATCTTCACCTTCTCTTTGTGATATCAACTTTTACATATAGTTTATTTAAAATTAATTATTTGCTTTATAATATTGGAAGTATTTTAGATAATGTTATCAAGCCTATTATATCATTGTACTAAGCAAACATATTTCAAATTCCTTTAATGCTTTGCCATTTATCAGGACTTATTTTATGAGTGAGAGTGATCTACATGGATTAGTGTTCTGTGAATTGCTATATATATATATATATATATATATATATATGTGATAGTGTATGTTCTACCATTTCTGGATATCCTATAGGGCATATGGGAGTTATATTAATATTTCCAATACTATTCAAACTTTCTAAATCCCCATCAAGTTTTAGTATCTAATTGTTGCATAAATTCCCAATAAAGAGCATGTGTAACATCTGACTATAATCACAATTTACTCTGTAATTTCTCTCCTACAGCTTTTTGAATTTTTGATATATGTATTTGTAACTTTTGTTATATTTATGCACACATTTAACTAAAATTCTTAGTTCTTTTAAGAATATCCAGTGTTAAGACCTGAGGGCAAAAGGTTTCCCATAGCCTCATGTGTTTGGACACCTGACCTTCAGATGGTGGTACTGTGTTGGGATATGTAGAACTTTTTGGGACAAGGGCACTGACTGAAAGAAGTTGGTAACCAGGGACAAATGAAGAAAGTTGTGCTTGCCTCTGGTTTGAGCTCAGTTCTCTCTGCTTCCTGTGATCTAGCTCATATAAGGAAGGATTAACAAACATGATGTCACACTACAGAGCTACTCTGTCCACCTTCCCTGCCATGATGGGCTGAAATGTCTCTAAAATGGTGAGCCACGCAAACTTTTCTTTCTGTAATGCTTCTATTAGGGAGCTGGAGACATAGCTCATTGGTTAGGAACCCATAATGCTCTTGCAGAGGCCCCAAGTGTTATTTCCATATTAGGTGGCTTACAATTGTCCGTACCTCTAGTGTCAGGGAATCTGATGCCCTTCTCTGGCTTCTGGGGGTACTGCACCTATGAATGCACATACCCACAGATAAACACACATACCCACAGATAAACACACATACTCATAATTAATTAAAAAATAATCTTTAAAAAACTCTGTTATTGTACTCTTAAATTTCCTAACATTTTTGTTTGCATTATCCCTCATTCAGGTAAAAAAATAAGCTTTATGCATTTCCTAATGACAAATACAAGTGTTTGAATGTAGCAAAACCACCAGTGTTCTTTTCTTGATTCAGTACTCCCTTTTCTTCCCATATATTTTAATACATAGATGAGAGAAACTAATACTGTTGAAACCTCAAAGGAAACACTAAAGCCAGTCACCTCATAGCTACACTGTGAGTCCATTCAAATTTGAATGTCCTGTAAACAACCTGTTTTACTTGGTTTTAGAGAAAAAAAAATACTGGAATATAGTGCATTAAGTACCAAATGACTAGGTTGGAAATATGACACTTTTTGTTCATGGTAGCCTACAAATATCCCTAGCTCTAGTTCCAGGAGATCTGAAGACTTCTAACCTTTGAAGACACCAGACACACATATGGTGTCCCTATATACATGCAAGCAAAACACTCATAGATATAAAACAATAACGTTTTTATTATAAAAAAGAGGAAAATTATCTTTAATCAGGTTTTAAAAAGTGACAATCTTACGGTGGCAACATATGATTAAATAATGGAAGTTTTAAAATTTATGAGTTCATTTTTTAGACAAACATCCAAAGGCAAGTATGCTTTTGTTATTAAGGGGTTATTTTCCACTTAACTGTTTACATGTAAATAATAAAAATTTGACTTTTATTAAGATTTAACTCAAGATTTTTGCTTTTCGGTGCAAACATATCCAAAATGTGTAAGTGCATGTGGACACACTGTTTTGAAAATTCAGGCATAATTTAAAAGCAACTTCCATCTGGGTGCTGCTAAGTAAATGCACGTAGAGAAGCTGATCTGTTCTTTTTTGTGAATTATTAGTAGAGGAGTGTCTTTGTGATGCCTACGTTACTTTTTTAAGTATTTTGGTATTTCAGTATAAGCCATGCACTCAGGGTGACATTTCTGTTATGGTGTGGCTTAGGAGTAAAATAAGAAGATATGTATTTGGGGTTTATGCATGTTTTAGACTCTATTGGTTATCTCCTCTCAAATTCCTCTGTCTTCTTGACAGCCTCCACAGAATAACTATGTATAATGTCCTACAATCCATCAGGTAAATCCACAAATCTCAAAGCCAGCTATGATCATCCTAGTAGCTTCTGCAAGGACTGTGCCATATGGCATGCCAGGAAAACTTCCCTTTTAAAATATAGGACAGGGACACGTTGCCTGGAAGAATGAGAGTCCTGTGGGAACCTGAGGACAGCTTATCATTGAGAGTGAGAGCACACCCTGGTCCTTCTTGGTGATAAGGCACATTCACTTCAGTTTACCTGTAACTGAGTGTCTGTCAATCAACAAAAACAGCCACATTAAGTATCACTGAAGCCTGTGTCCATTCAAATCACATGCAGGGTTTGCTTGTGCCTATGCTGAGTGTAGCTCAGTGGAAGATCTGATGCTCACATGTGTGAGGACCCAGACTCGATCATCCATGAGTGCTGCAGCATCTCAAAGATTATCCTATGCATGAGTTTTCTAATATTGACTTTACATAGGAGAATGTTGTATTGTATCTTAATGATAATATGTCATTTTTATAAAGAATTTCATATCACAATAAGTGCATGAATACAATTATTGTGATAGTAAATGTGTGTAGTTTCTAGAATATGAGTATGAATGATATTTTACATAGTTTTGATAATGTAGGTTTTTTTTGGTTTTCAGCATGGAGAAAATAATCAAATAATCAACTCTTGAAAGGGATTTTATATATTATTACTTGCTATTGTGTTTCATATCTTATAATCACCAATTTTTAGTGATTATTAAGTATTCACTATCTTAATATGGAGTCATCTGCTGATATAACCTGAGAGTATTCTCTAACAATATACTTGTATAATTTCACAATAATTGATTTTTTTCTCTTACATATTTCCAGAGTAAAATTATGAAAAATTTCAAGCAAAACCACTATTTAAATTACTAATTGGTATAATTTAACTCCGTATGGAAGTTTGGTTCGGGAGAGCAGTGGCTTCAGGATGACGCGTCACTGTCTACTATGTACATATGAGTTCAATAAATGGTACAATTCATAACATATGGTCAGTGTTGAGCTGCAGGCAAAGAAACATGAGAGCATGAGATCACCTTCTAGAGAATCTGTGCTGATAATACCAAGTTTTGGGTAACTTCTAACAAATGAAAAATAGGAATTATGGTTCTAGACTTCTAGATGTCAGGAGACAGTCCTAGGCTTTCCAGAAATCCCTATGTTTAAGCCACATAGCTGCAACTTGTCTTAAAGAGAGGCTAGACTGATGTTGGGGGGAAGACAGGAGGAGAAATGGAATGCAGGTGTAGTCCTTGTCCTTGTGGCAGGGTTCTCTTTCATTTTTTGGTAGAGAGATACTTGGGAAAGCAAATTGACTTCATTTCCGGCTTGCTTTTGCCCTTGGGTTTGACGTAGCCTTGGTTTTAGGAAATTCTTCCCTCACTGCCTCAATCTCCCATGATCAAATTTAAACATGCTTCCTTTTCTGTAATCAGTGAGGGAAGCAGCTGGTCACCATCTTCTAGGCACTAACCTTTAGAGCTGCTGCTTTCGAATAAATGATCCTGCTTTATAGAATCTTGAAATTAGAAGGGACCTTGATGTCATCCTGGGCTTCCTCTGCCTTTAGAGAAGGTGACCCTTTAACCATCCTGAACAGATGAGCAAATCCAGCCTATTTTTAAGTGATCAAGAGAAGAAGTAATCAAAAGCCTCCAACAACCACACATTCCTCTGATGAGAGACCCTTGCTCTCAGGAAATCATCACCATTATCGTCAAT